>NC_061116.1:20586327-20803643 GCF_002878395.1 Capsicum annuum | reverse complement strand
GCATGATTAACATCTCAAAAATGAGTATCCATCTAAAGTTCATCATTAAGGGTATGTGGGGTTTTTCAACAAGAACACCCTTTCGTTCTTGTGCCCAAATTGATTTTTCTTTTATGAATATACATGATTTTACATGTTTTGATATGAATTTGAAGCATGAATTTATACCCTATATGGTTTTACATGAGATTATGATACTCTCTATGTTTTGGAAGATGATTTGAATGAGAATGATGACATTTTTATACATAAAGCTGAATTTTTCCAGATTTTGAAGTAAGTTATATATATTTATGATGAAAAGCATGAATCTTGAGAAAATTTAATATGATTTTGATGTATTAGACCTTGAGTCCTAATTGGGATTGTACTTTGAGAAATTATGTGTTATAGGCACAATGAGATTTGAATCCCAAAGCTAATTTTCTTTACCAAGATGTATGATTATAAAGCTGAAATTTTAAGTTTTAAGTGATTATTTTTGTGCTTATGCCATAAAGTATGAAACTTTGAAAGGTTTTATGGTGATATTGATGTATGGATTTTTGAAGCCCTATTTGATATTATTATTTTGAGAAAATCATGTTTTATAAACACCTTGAGTTTAAATAATTTGAGATGATAAAGAATCTTTGACCTTTTGGTCGTAAAAAGGGTTGTTTTTGAAACCGATATAAGAAAAAAAATTCACTTTTATTGATTTACTATGAAAGGGGTAGCATGATAGCTCCCGTTGTGAATTGTTGAAATAATTATTAGTGTATTTTCTTTTGAAAAGATCCTAGCTAAGTCTGGGAGTAGTCTTTAGCACCGAGCTGGAGGTATAGAGGGATTGGTACTTCCCTAGGACTACGTGACCCCATAGCTTGTGATCCTGAGGCTGATTTATATATAGTGATCACTAGTGAATAAAAGATTAAGGTCCTACTCCGATGGCAAGGATAGGACAGCTCTCCCCAATGTGGGTTGGACGTTGAACTCCATGCAGCTCACATGGTTTGTGTCAGTTATGAGAGACTCCCAATGTGTGTGTGTACTCTTCTATCTGAGATGAAAACATATTTGCTTAAAAGGCTGAGTTTGAGAAAGTCATTATTCTTAAAAGATTTAATGAATATATTCTAAAGAGAATTGACATGAGATTTGATTGTTTTGATGATTTGAAATTGAGATGAAAGTGAATTGAGAACATATTGTAATGACTCACTTGTTTTACTTTACATGTATTA
The DNA here is from genome assembly GCF_002878395.1 of Capsicum annuum. Classification (NCBI taxonomy): domain Eukaryota; kingdom Viridiplantae; phylum Streptophyta; class Magnoliopsida; order Solanales; family Solanaceae; genus Capsicum; species Capsicum annuum. The sequence goes on along the minus strand of NC_061116.1, from coordinate 20,802,414 downwards.
ATCATCCATAATTTCGATGATTTAATTCGAGCTAAGTGAGTCATCTATGCCAGCATGCATAATTTTATAAACTGTGATGATATTAAGATATTATTTTATATATGCATTGCACCCCCATATGCTCGGTACTTTTCTATGGTACTGATCCATATATTCATATGTAGGCTACATTTTCTCAGAATTTAGCTACAAGGTATAGTTGCACCTTCAGATCCAGTCAGTTCGTGGCATCCAGTCAGCAGGTGATGAGTCTTTTTGATTCAAGGGCTTGGGTTAGTTATGCAGAGTTTATAGTGTTGTATTTTCTTTATTTAGTCATATTGAGTTGGGGTAGTCAGGAGTCATGGCCCGGCTACCTACAGTTAGTACTAGTAGAGGCTTTATAGACAGCCAGTAGAAGTTGATGTATTTTGTTTCAGTTTTGGTTGTAAAGGCAGAATTGTAATCCTGTAAAATTCTATTTTTGTATCGATCAGATTTAGAAAAGAGTTAAATTTTGCTGATTTGTATGTATTTGTATTTTTTTCAGTTGTTTATGAGTTATGCCATTAGAAGGGTTAGGTTAGGGTCACTTGTGAACCTAAGCATCGTGTGACATCTCGGGACCCGATTTTGGGGCGTTACAAACTTGGTATCAGAGCACAGAGTTCAAGTGTCCTAGGGTGTCTATGAATTCATGTCTAGTAGAGTCTTGCGGAACGGTACGGAGATGTCTGTACTTTTCTTCAAGAGGCTAAAAGTCATTTAGGAAATGTTTTCCTTCTTTCAAGTCTAAGATCATACTATAAAAAAGTTCTCCAAGAATCTTAAATAGATTCTCATCTTACTCTATTCTGGCCAACTCTGCCTCATTTTCAAGGTATCAGAAATAGTTAAGCTTAATTCTCTATAGATAGTTATGGGATTGTAAGAGAGCTAGAAAGTATCCTGTCAGTGCTTTTGAGTTCCGAAGATTGAACTACTTTATTCAAGTTAATAAAAGTCATGAACTAAGCCTAAGTTAGATGTGCTTTCAGATTCCTCATCAGAATCTTCAATGTTAATCTATACTTCTCCCTCTATGTATTATTCTTGAGATAACATGATTCGGAAGCTTCAGTTCTTCCCCAGGTAATGCTTCTATATTTTCTACCAAAAATTTCAAAAGTTACACAAAGGGCTTGAGAGGAGCTCTCTAGTGTGTTAAGTGCCTTAAGTTGAAAGTTATGCCCTCATTCTTATGAGTTATTCAATTAAGAAAGAGTAAGGTGTATTCTTAGATCGTTGAATATTGTGTGTCAAGTTTCTATCTCTTGTATTATGTAATCTTGTTATCTTATGTTTGTGAAAAATCAAAGTCTAGGGAAGCCGCGTGGGGCTCTTTCGATTCACTAGCATAGCTTCTTTGTTATTCATCTGATTTTCTTGTTCAAAATACAAATCAAATTCTAGTGAAGCTGTGTGGGGCCTATTTCAATTCACTAGCATAGTTACTTTGTTATTCATATAATTTTCTTGATCAAAACACAAAACCAAAGTCTAGTGAAGCCGTGTGAGGCCTATTTTGATTCACTAGCAACTTGTTATTTATTTTGTTGTTCTTGTGTTAGTTGAAAGTATGGGTTTAGAAGTGTAGTGACAAGAAAGGTGGTAAGGGCGATTTATTGAATATGTATAGCTGAATTTTTTCTTATGATTGAATTAGTAATGATGTAATGTACCCTTGTTTGTTAGTTTAGTGAAAGTTAGTGAAGGAATTATTAGTTAAGGTGGATTGTTGTTTGCTTGGGGTAAGGAAAGAGTTATTGATGGTATTTATGGTGTTAGAAAAGTATAGGTTATTGATGAAAGTACTTGGTAGATGAGTGTTGTTAATTTAGGCTTTCCTAGGTAGAAAGAGGGAGTTTAGTTGAAGTTTATGTGTATAGATGGGTAATAGTGATGATGTGTAGAAGAAGGATGTGTTAATGGATTGTGCATAAGATAGGCCATATGATTATTATCAATTGTCATTTTATGGGGGTTCTAGTGTACTAGTATTTTCTAATGTTGTGTTCTATAATTTCTAAGTGAGAATTGTGTGTAAGGTGGGTCGTTAAATCATGCTTAGCACTAAAAGTTAAGTTTAATCGGTGGATGGTCATCAAGGTGGATGTAAAGATAGTGCAGCTAGTTGTATGAAATTAATCTAGTGGGCTTGAACAGTGTATGTAAGAGTTTATTTATTCGAAAGTTAGTATGATGTTGCAGGTATGATGTAGAGGTGCGCCCAAGGTGATATGAGGCTTTCTTATTTTCGAAATTTGTTAAGTTTTGTGTGGTTAGTTGTACCCTTGAGTTGATAAGTATGAATGAGGCGATGTGGTATATGAGTTTCTTATTAGTTAGCTTATGGGTTATAGGTTGGCGATGTTGGGTATACTGGTGTAAGTTTAGGGATGTGATACTAGTAAACTACAAAGGAAGCATTAGAAGAGAGTTTTACACTTTCAGGTATAGTCCTTTGGGATAATTTCTACTATTTACGAGTAATGTATGACCCCATAAATTTCCTCGTTGTTAAAGCCTTCGAAATGAGTCAATTTGAGCTTAACACTTAGAATTTTTAGCTAAGAGTTTCAACACTTAGTTTTATTTTGAACCCTTTATCTTTGTTGATTTTTTTGGTGACCTTCTCAACATTTATTCCTTGAAATTTTTGTTGTGATGCGATGGGGCAAGGTTGTAGCATGTTTCGGGTGAGTTTTGAAATTTTTGGATGAGCCTAAGACCACGTTTGGTTTTCATTCCAGTAGCACCCCGCGATTAGCAGGCGCCGCCTGGGGTAGTGCACCGCTCTAGAGCGGACGCCGTCTGCTTGATCGCGCCAGGACAAATTTCAGCTTCTATTTTTTTTCATTTCATTAAGGGCAAAGAGTCTTTTCCCCATCCCCAATCCATGTAAACATAAGATTTAAGCCTATTCTAAACTTATTAGACATGTTTTCATTACTTTTCTCCCAAGCAATGCCCTATGAACTCCAAAGCTCTTCTTCAAAGAAGTCTAGATCCTCCATTGTTACTCCAAGAAAGCTTTGTATTAAGGGGTTCCACAGTTTTATAATGATGGCTTAAAGATAAGGGGGAGATGATAGAATGAGTAACAAAGTTAGACTTCCCAATTTTAGTAGTGATGCCAGTGTAGTGTAGCAACATCGAGAGAGTGAGGATGGGTCTTAACCCATTTTTATTTTAGTGTGGGTATTTCAGCTATTCCAATATCTACTTATGTCTTACATGTCAGTTCAATGATCATAGTTCATATTCGCGTGCATAATAGAGAATCATGTATCTTTCCAGTTCTTAATATGAGGAGTTCCAGATCATTCAGAAGTTGGAATCACCTTCCGTAAGTTATGAATTCCAAAAATTTATGTCATGTATCTCCTGACTCATGTACCCATGCAACACTTTTAACAATCAGTGAAATTCAGATTTATATCAGATACGTCTTCAGATTAGATCTCTTTAATGAATTCATGCTATGAATCCTCTACTCCTCGGGCCTCAGCAAGGTGTTAAGTTATGCTTAGTATCCCTTCATATTTCGAATCCTAATATTCCAACCTTTCAGTGACCTTCCCTTAGATCAAGATAGTGATGATGAATGATTGTATAGATAGAAATAAGTAGTTGTGCCATGTTGGGAGAGATTGTTGTATGGTTGTTTTATGTAAGTCCATGAGTGGAGAATATTGAGATGAAGTCCTGTGTATGATTTGTTTAGTTGAGAATAGTTTATGTGTGTCTTTCGAAAAATTGAATGGTGTAGATGTTGATATGAAAATAGGCTTGAATGTCATGTCGGCATGTAAGAAAATGAATTTAATGGTTGAAGTGATGAGGAAAATCATGCTATAGTGAGTAGTTATGATAGTGCTCAGAGTGTTGAATTCATGGCCCATATTTGTATTATGGTGTGGAGTTATATGTAGCACCTTGTGGTTTCGAGTTAGGCCTTACCATAATAAAGGGAACTAGTTCATTTTAGACTTTAACAGACGAATTCATCAATGCCATATGAAAACTTTAAGTTGAATCAAGCAAGTGTGATATTTGAAGGGAATAGCCTAGTCGAAGAAGAATTTGATCAGTGTTGCTAAGCTTGAAAGTAAGAGGTCACATTTCTTAAGGCCTAGTAATTCTATCCTAGCTTATGATTTATGGTCCGATGTTTCAGGTCACATAGGGATAGCAATGTTGTAATTCCTTATTAAGATGTTTATTCAGATTATGCTCAAAGCTCTTTACACCCTAATAGCATCAGTTTCAGATTCAGCTATTAAGCCATGATTCAGTTCGTGAGTATCCTTTGTATCATCTCGATCTTCTTTAGTATTTCAACCAAATTGAAATCATCCGGGGAAGAACAATCCCAAGAGAGGAATATTGTAATACCCTAAGTTTTCATTTTTATAAACCTCTCATCTTTTCTCATGAGATCAGGTCCAATGCAAAGTAATGGTGACTCATAAGTTGACACTCTCATTCCTATCTTAGCCATATAGCTATTTTTATAAGAATTCGTGCACTTGCGGATCAGTTCGGTGGCTCATTATGTTTGAGATTCAGTGATTCATTTTATATCAATTGTACATGATAGCTCAAAGACCAAGATTCCTTTGTGTTTGAGTTTAATTATTCACATTCGAGAATGAATGTTCCCAAGGGAGAGATAATGTAATACCCCGTATTTTCTTGCTAGAATTCTAACCATCGTTTCTATGCATCTAAACTCTAATCCAAGTGACTCTCATGTGAATATAGTTTTCATGATCATTATCCTAGTCTAGGAAGTTTCTTTGAGGTGAAAAATGTTCATAGCAATGACTTAGAACAAAGTTCAGCTAAGACCAATTGATTCGTCCAAAGTTTGACATTCGATTCTACAAGTGACCCTTTATGTACATGGAATTTTTCATCCCAAGACCTATCAAATTGTAGATAATTTAATTAACTTTCCAACTATACCAATTTCGCAAAAATCCGATACCCGAGCGAAAAGTTACAACCCTTTTAGTGAAGAGCTGTAATCCAGGGCGATTAGGCCCGCGCCGCGCGCAAACACTGTTTCAGATGCGGATTTCAGTTTTTTTTTATGGGTTTAGGGGCGTTTTGGTCATTCCTCCTCACCCAAAATCCGTCCAAACACTATATTAAAGCCTATTAGAAGCATTATATGTTATATTTCATCAAATTCCCTCAAAAAGAAAACCCTAAGCTCCTACATCCAACTTCAAGAACCTTCAAAGTTCACCGTTAATTCTGCAAATGTATTCAAGATTCCAAGTTCCTAGTTCAAGAACTCCAAGAACCATCATTCAAAGGCACGATTAACATCTCAAAAATGAGTATCCATCTAAAGTTCATCATTCAAGGTATGTGGGGTTTTTCAACAAGAACACCCTTTTGTTCTTGTGCCCAAATTGATTTTTTCTTTATGAATAAACATGATTTTACATGTTTTGATATGAATTTGAAAAATGAATTTATACCCTATATGGTTTTACATGAGATTATGATACTCTCTATGTTTTGGAAGTTGAATTGAATGAGAATGATGACATTTTTGTACATAAAGCTGAATTTTCCAGATTTTAAAGTAAGTTATATATATTTATGATGAAAAGCATGAATCTTGAGAAAATTTAATATGACTTTCATGTATGAGACCTTGAGTCGTAATTGGGATTGTACTTTGAGAAATTATGTTCTATAAGCAAAATGAGATTTGAATCCCAAAGCTAATTTTCTTTACCAAGATGTATGATTATAAAGCTGAAATTTTAAGTTTTAAGTGATTATTTTTGTGCTTATGTCATAACGTATGAAACTTTGGAAGGCTTTATGGTGATATTGATGTATGAGTTTTTGGAACCCTATTTGAGATTATTATTTTGAGAAAATCATGTGTTATAAACATCTTGAGTTTAAATAATTTGAGATGATAAAGAAGCTTTGACCTTTTGGTCGTAAAAAGGGTTGTTTTTGAAACCGAAATGAGAAAAGAAATTCACTTTTATTGATTTATTATGAAAGGGGTGGCATGATGGCTCCCGTTGTGAATTTTTAAAATATTTATTAGTGTATTTTCTTTTGAAAAGATCTGAGCTAAGTCCAGGAGTAGTCTTTAGCACTGAGAGAGAGGTATAGCAAGATTGGTAATTCCCTAGAAATACGTGCCCCCATAGGTTGTGAGCCTGAGGCTGATTTATATATAATGATCACTAGTGAATAAAAGATTAAGGTCCTACTCCGATGGGAAGGATAGGACAGCTCTCCCCAACGTGGGTTGGACGTTGGACTCCATGTATCTCACATGGTTTATGTTGGTTATGAGAGACTCCCAATGTTTTTGTGTGTACTCTTCTATCTGAGATGGAAACATATTTGCTTAAAAGGCTGAGTTTGAGAAAGTCATTATTCATAAAAGATTTAATGAATATATTCTAAAGAGAATTGACATGAGATTTGATTGTTTTGATGATTTGAAATTGAGATGAAAGTGAATTGAGAACATATTGTAATGACTCACTTGTTTTACTTTACATTTATTATTCATCTATGATTTCGATGATTTAATTCGAGCTAAGTGAGTCATCTATATCAGCATGCATAATTTTTAAACTATGATGATATTAAGATATTATTTTATATATGCACCCTATATGCTCGGTACTTTTCCATGGTACTGACCCACATATTCGTATGTGGGCTGCATTTTCTCGGAATGTAGGTTCAAGGTATAGTTGTACCTTCAAATCCAGTCAGTTCGTGGTATCTAGTCAGCAGGTGATGAGTCATTTTGATTCAAGGGCTTGGGTTAGTTATGCAGAGTTTATAGTGTTGTATTTTCTTTATTCAGTCGTATTGAGTTAGGGTAGTCGGGAGTCATGACTCGGCTACCTACAGTCAGTACTAGTTGAGGCTTCATAGATAGTCATTAGAAGTTGATGTATTTTGTTTCAATTTTGGTTGTAAAGGCAGAATTGTAATACTGTAAAATTCCATTTTTGTATCGATCAGATTCAGAAATGCGTTAATTTCTATTGATTAGTATGTATTTGTATTTTTATTCAGTTGCTTATGAGTTATGCCAGTAGAAGGGTTAACTTAGGGTCACAAGTGACCCTAAGCACCGTGTGACATCTCGGGACCTGATTTCGGAGCGTTACATATAGCTTAAGTTACCCCTTGTTACACCAAGTTAGGCTTCAACATAAAACCGTTTTGCATTGGGATTCAAATTCTTGTGGATAGATGTGTGATTGGAGAAATTTAAGTTGGCGAGCGTGAAGTATGCTATTTATTGTTTGGGCGGTTACAATTAGTGTCTCTAAGTTAAAGTTTATTCATTGTACCTTGCAAGGTGGAGAATGCTTCTAAATCCTATGTCCCATGAAAACCTTATTTCATGATTAGTACCGATGTAAATCAGTCCTGTTATCACAAAATTAACTCATGCCTCATGTTGTGATGATTATGGTTTATAGAGCTCATGTGCATGATCATACCTAAGTAAAGTCTCATTGCCTCATGTTTCATGCTTACACGTTTCGCTGGGGCTTATCATGAAGCTTGTTTGATTCCTTTGCATATTTTATCAAGGAAAAATATTTAAAGTGAGACTACGTTCTTTATTCTACACTTTTAGAGCTCCAAAATGTCTCCACCCATCATTCAGGGATGAATGATCCCAAGGGAGAGATTATGTAACACCCCTCATTTTTTAGATAGAAATCCAATCGTCATTCCCATGTGTGAAAAATCTAATCCCATGATTTATATTTAAATTCATGTGTCGTGATTTTTCTCCTAGTATATGAAGTCATTATGAGGTGGTAAACGTTCATAGGGACCACTTAGAGTGTAGTTGAGCTAAGATAGTTTGTTTCATCTAAATCTTTGTATTTGACTCTATAAGGGTCTACTTTAAATATGTGTAACTTTTTATACACATAGAATTTTTTAGCTTAAGACCGGCCAAATTGTAGATAATTGAATTAGCTTTCCAACGATACAAATTTCGCCTAAATCCAATAACCGAGCGAAAAGTTATGACATTTTCCGTGTGAGGCAGTAAGCCGACGCGATCTTGATGTGCCGCGTCGACTGCGCCCCGACACGAAACCTGACGCGAATCCAAAGTTGTTTTACACGTTATTTCAATTCCTAAAGGGTCTAGGGGTACTTTAGTCATTTTCCATCATCCAACTTCCGTCTCTAAACATCCTAAATGATATTATCACAAATAATGTTTCAACTCTCTAAGATCTCTAATTCATCTTTCAAGAACCCAAGAGGAGAAAACAACTAGGGTTTGGGCAATCAAGATTAACAGTCAAATCCTTTTGAAATTTCTTTGTGATTCTTCACAATTAAGGCATGTGGGATTTTCCTAGACTACATGGGCATAAGAAAATTATCTCAACAACATTTAAACATTGTGAAATCATGAATTCATGAAGGGGTTTTGGAATTTCTATTACAATTTTGCATTACGAATTCTTTAATGATATTATTGTTTTGGTCTTGAGGCCTTTCCCTTAAATTTAATTTACAATCATGTATGAGTATATATATATATAGGTGTTTGATGAGTCTGAGTGATGAATTGAGAGCACGAACTATTAGAAATCCCTCTCTTGTTTCCAAGCTTTCTTGTTTTCGTAAATTATGAGTTATTCGTAATGCATTGTTGGAAGCATGATATAAACTATTGTGGTTTATGACTTGATTATGGTTTTAAATTAAAGAGGGGGTGTTTTACTTGGTGTTAAAGGTTAAAGATGTCTATTAAGAAAAATTGCATGTTTTGTCACAAACTTCATGACCACCATATGTTTGTTGAAATACTGAAAATAGTGATCTTTAAAAAAATTTACAAATGTTTTGAAGAATAAATCTCCTTGGATTGTTTGAAGTATAGTGGTCCAAACTTTATGTTTTGAAGGAAGAGATTGTAACATGATATTTTATGGCTCAGAAATATGACTTGCAAGTCTTGGTATGACGATACCAATACAAATAATGCCATTGTAATACAGAACAAAATATAATGAATATTTCCGTTCAGATTTTCAGATTTTGAACTCAGAATGATGAATGTTTAGAAAAGGCTAAAATTGGGATTAAAGAGAGTTAGGTGGTTACCCGAAAAAGGCACGAGTTCAAAAAACTCATTGCCCAAAACCGTGTTTTGCCGATACGGGTTATTATGTTCCCAAAGAGGAATTATACGCTTGCCTAGTGCCCTGTGGCGTATCAGAACAGAAACTCCAACCCTTGAGGCAAACTTGGGTTGGGGGCTTGGCTACCGAGTTAAGGGCGGATTCCATATAGCCCGTGGACTATTAGAATTGTAGGGTGTACCACCTAGCTCAGAAGTAATTAAAGAATGGTATTGCTTCTACAGAATCTTTTAATGATCCTTTGAATTTGCCCATGTATTTTAAACTATAACATGCATGATGTTTCATGACTTGCTCTCATCTATTATATATATATAAATACATTATTTTGGATTGCTCTGCGTACCAGTACGATTGTATTGACCCCCTATATTTCAGAGTCTGAAACTCAGTTCAGGGGTCCCGCTAAACCGTAGAAGTGTCAGACAACAGTGTGCAGTTGGTGAGTCTTCTTTCTTTCGGAAGACCTGTTCTAGAGAATTGTTATTACATTTTGTTTTGGGTCCGACTGGGGCCTTGTCCCAGTTTTGTTTCAGACTTATGATGGATTTTGTAATGTTAGAGATTTCGCAGACAGGTGTCATATGTCTAGAATATTCAGAACTTCTTTTCAATTTGTCCAAGTTTATGAGTTTAACCATGGTACTGTCTTGTATTGTTTTCCGAAAATTTTCTTATACTATATGATTATTGTGCATGATTACATGATTTAGAAGAGCACCCGGGCCTTCATGGTTCGGGATGCTCATTACGGTTAGGGCCCCGGCTCGGGTCGTGACAAGGTTCTTCTTCGCGAATGGGATGAGTACACCCAAACGCGAAGAAGGATCGCTTTTTTTGACTGGTTAGTGTGAAAATTTGTTCCTCGCGAATATGGTTGAGGAAGAAAATGTTTTTTGCATTTTCCAAGAAGAGGTTTCTTGCATTCCTCTCTATGTCAAATTCTCAAATTCTTTTCATTCATCAATCTCTGCTATTTGCTTTGGAACTGGAGACTCTTTCTCTTTTCTGTCTTACTGTTAGTTGTTGCCAAAATTCATTCACTGGTAAGCATTAGGTGTTTTTCCATTTTTTATTTGTGTTTATGGCTCTGTGTCTGTAATCTGTACATGAGTCTCGTTCAGATTATTTTTTTTGGGCTATTGTTTATCTATATTTATTTCAACAACCCTTTTTTACACAGCAAAAGAAACACTATTTATTCACCATTCACTTATATTTTTGCTCGCTTTATGTTGATGTATGTAGTTGTTTTTGCCAGGCCAAAAATGGTATTTCTGTTACTCAGCATTTATTAACTTCATGTATCTAAGTAATAGAGGTGGATGCAGCCTAATAGCATACGCAGAGTATAATTATGTGTAAAATTCACTAAAATAGCAACAATTAGTTGCTCTGAACCCATAGCTTTAAAAAATATAGTAGTTTCAAGTTAATTGATTAGTTTTTGCAATATTCAAGTCTATTAAATAGCATATACAAGTTTCATTGTCTAGGTTGTTTCATTAATGCTTTCAGCATTCACTATACATCGATTTTGCTACTGTAATGTTTCTTCAACCATAAGAATTTAGGAAACCGACTCCTACATTACTTTTTCCCATCTCATCAGCAGCACTGATTCCAAACTAAGCAATTATATATGGCCTCATCTAGTAATTCCGAAAACACTGAATCAATCATGCAAAGGGTTGCCAACAACGTGAGTTTCCCTAATTTATCTACCAACATAAGTGAGTTTTATATTTCGAAAATTCATTTTGTTTTCATTTGCAAATGAAATTGATTGGGCAAAATGTTCTAGGAATTACTTTATAAAGACAAACTAATTCATTCTGTAATAGTAATGTCGTAGAATATCATCTAAGGGTTTTTAACAAGTAGATAAGGTTCCTATATGAGTACCGATCAATTATATTTCGTCAGTTTATAAATATATGACTAAGACAATCGTTATCTTGTTTTTCAGTTTTAAGTGTCGATGTCTTACTTTGAAAAAGACTATCACTTGCTTATTCAAGAAGTACTGTTTAATTTCAATATTTTACCTGATGATATCTTGATAAATTTTACACATCTTTAATCTTTAAGAACACAAGATTCAAAAGTCTTCTAAATTTCCATCCAGTTTGAATGTATCACCAAAGTTACTTTCTTTCCATCCAATGTGTCAGCTATCTATATTTTATCATATGATAATATGATTATATTTCTTTATTTGGATATATGAAGAACAAAAGCGGACGTGAACAAGAAAGGCAAGAGAGGAGGCCTTCATCCAATCCCAATAGACTTGAGAATGCTATTGCTCTACGTCCTTCCACAAATACCACTTCCCCTGCAAATGGAACTAGGGTAGGTTTGATTAGAGATGGCTCTGACATTAGTTTTAATGCGAGAGGCCCTTTTAATACTCTTACCCAAAATACTAGACTACAATGAGTGCCTTCTCGCCCCTTGTTCACTTGCAATGATGTTGTTACAACCCCTCAAGGCATCCGGCAGGTGATGGTGAAGAGGTCTCATGATGCACTCGGTGAAAGTTCACATCCACCATCTGCTGGAGGAGGTACTACTCACAAGCGAACAGTTGGAATGACTTTTAGTCCGCTTGGGCGAGTGATTGTCTCATATCCAAATTCAGCATTCCCTAGTAAGAAAAAGTATGTGTATATTGATTTTTAATTTATTGCGTTGACGCTACTAATTAACTGAGCTTTTAAAATATGTACACAGTATTTGACGCAGCGCAATTAACTGTTTATATTCCCATGGATCTACCTCAGCCATGTCCTTCTGTAGCGTCTACAAAGGATAGATTTAATGACAGTATTCAACCACTGCAGGGTCAGCCAGAGGTGGTTTTCAAGGACAATGCAAAAGAGCAGGAAGCTCAAGGAGTAGAGGAGCCTGCTGCGGTTGCAGCAAAACCACTTTCAGATATATATGGAGGAGCTACTACTCACAAGAGGCCATGTTGAACGACTTATTGTCCGTTTGGGCGTATAATTTGCTCCTATCCAAATCCAGAATTCCCCAGTTAAAAGGATATATATATATATATATATCAAAACTCTTTCTATTTACTGCATTTAAAATACTTGTTAACTGAGCTTTTATATATACAGTATTTGACCCAACGCGATTGACTGTGGATCTGCCCATGGATCCACCTCGGCCATATTCTTCTCCAGTGTCTAACAAAGATGGATCTGAAAATCTTCACCGGGAGGTTGTTGAGGACAATGCGGAAGAACTGGCAGCACAAGGAGTAGAGGCTGCTGCAAAACCACGTCCAGATATGCAGCCATGTGGAACAACTTATAGTCCATTTGGGCAAATGATTTGCTCCTATCCAAATCCAGAATCACCTTGTAAGAAAGAATAATATATATATATATATATATATGTATATATATATATGTATATGTATGTATGTATATATGTATGTATGTGTATATATATATATGTATATATATGTATGTATGTGTATATATATATATGTATATATATGTATGTATGTGTATATATATATATGTATGTGTATATATATATATGTATGTATATATACATACTAGTAGATGTACCAGCGCGATGCGCGGATCACTTCAAAGAAAGAAAAGCCACCAACACCTTTATCATGTACCATCAACATAACTGTTTTATTTCATATGGCGTTATTAATAGGGCTGATTTATACCCCATACAATTTATTGAAATATAATCTCATAATTTCAAGCCCCTTAATTTAATCTATATTCAAATACCATAAGTACTGTGTCTTGTCTCAAATATAATAAATGCAAAACTATCTTGTAGATATCGTCTTTCAAATCATATCTCAACTTTTTTAATCTATAAAAAAGATTAATTGATGAAAGACATAAAATTTCAATACATCTTCTTATAGACCGTGGTCTAAAACTGTTGCGTGACAAATAAAAAAAACTCATTTATTGACAATAAAAGTTTAATCAAAACAAAGGTCATAGTAGTAATGACGATACTACTGAAGCCAACTATAAAAAAGTAACACACAATAACTAATAATTAATGAAATTAAAATGAAAAGGAAAATAGTAAACAAATATGCAAATCATATAAACTATATAGATGTTAGATGTAACACTGTAAGCATTACCACTATGATAAGTGAGCTCTTAATCTTAGTCATTATGGTAGAACAACTATAACATTCTTGGTTCATTTTCTAAATAATTGTGTTTAGTAAAACAACTCTTAAATGTCACTCGATGAATAGATGCAGTTTTATAATTTGAGAAACTATCTAAAACATACAATGGCTTTTGCAAAGGGTTCTCTACACAATTGGTGTTATTATTCGTTTGTGATAGGATGTTTTTATGATAGGGATATACGAATTCCTTAAGAAGATTATTCACAGAATTCATCTTGTGATTAATAAAACGTATCTTAATTTCAGTAACTTAGGAACCAAGAAACAATGTTCTCGATCTTTTAAAGTCTATATATATGTCTACCGATCTAACACAAATAAGCATCTTCAATGATGGTAATTCCACCAATCTCTCATCTCTCAAACATTTAAAGAATTCTATGATTACTGCTCTGTGAGAACCTCTATATAGAGTAGTGTTCCCATAAAATTATTGCAGCCTAGTAAGTGCACATGTATCCACTTTCAACAAAATTAAAATTAGATCGTTAAAATAGTTTAGGTCGAAAAGCTTAAAAGTGTCATATTCTTAGCTCAAAAAAAGATGAATATGAACTAAGAAGAATTCTAAGCAATTACCAAGCTCAAAAGTACAACCAACTACATTTAATAATCATGACACCATGCTTAATCCAAGCTTATGTTTTAATGTTATTATTAGTCACAGTAACATATATGTCTAATATAGATGAAGTATGTAGTGTTTGAGGTTCAAGATCAACATCACAAAATATTCAAATGAAGCAAAAAAACTAACGTTAAAATTGGATTGAACATAGTTAATCCTCGTCTCACACTTATTTCTCTCAGGCTTTTCCTCATCTTTTCACATACTGTATCAGATAAGATTGATTTTACAAAAAAAAATGCAATGTAATTTACATGCATTCTAAAGTAGATAAAAATTTACTACTTACCAGATATTTATAAGATTAGGAAAAGAAAACTCTATAAATTGAGATGCAGCTTGTGGATTTATAGTGTAGGTGATGATCACAACGACGTTTACATAACATAACCCATCTTTCACATCTACCAGTAGTATTTGTTGGTAGTGAGTCTTGTAAAAATGCAATGTGAAGTAATATATATTGAATCCTGTACATCTTCTGACAGTCCTTTTTTGATGAAAAAGCAGATGTAATGAAAAATTGTAAACGTAAACTTTATAATTTAGCAAGTGATCTTTAAGAGATTTTTCTTATATATCTACAAGCTGTAATCTATATCTATAATCTATAATATATTAAAAGTGTGAAACCCTTAGAAAAGTAATTTAAACTTTTTAACCTTCATTAACAGTCTCCGCAATAGACAAAATTGTCTTTTTCACCTTTTTTTTTTATTTTCAATTTATTATTTATCAAACTAAGGACTCCTAAAAATATATGTATAGATTTTAAGCACTTCTAAAATATATGGAATAGAAATTAAGGATTTTTGATATATATGGCAAAAAATAATCATGTTGATACATATGAACCCTAATTAAATGAACATACTAAGTTTTCTAAATTACGTAATATTTTTTCTTTAAGTAGGAGTCAATTTTTCTTTATCTTTCAAATTTTTTCGTTTTTGGCTTATTTTAGGTGTAGAAAATATTTAATATTGACTTTTTTATTTCCTTTTTTGGTTTAGAGTCTTCTATATATATAAAAATAATTATTATTGCATAATTTCATTCATGAACTTTATCGTCAAAGATATTTTTCTTTCTTTATGAATTTTTCATTAATGGTAAATGTTAATGTTTGTCTTATTACTTTCTCTTATGTTTTTCACCATGAATATATTATTCATATGTTTTATCAAAATTACAGGTTCTTGAATTGAGTGTGTAGCGGTATGTTTTTCTAAAATGTTAGACTTATTTCTCACGAAAAATTGATTGGTCATTCTGACTTCATAATAATTAATAATAAAATTGACTTACTTATAATTTTGGATGAATTATTTGGATCATTGTAACGAAAAATTGATAGGTCATTATGAATTCATAATAATTTATAATCTTATTAATTTAAGATTTTCTTTATCTATGCTTTAAGGTTAAAAATTATGTGTACTATGTTCTGAGGATTATTTGTTGGACTAGGCTTTCAAAAGATTTATTTTTTATTTATTAGTTTTTTGGTGTTTGCTTAGG
This sequence comes from Capsicum annuum, assembly GCF_002878395.1. Classification (NCBI taxonomy): domain Eukaryota; kingdom Viridiplantae; phylum Streptophyta; class Magnoliopsida; order Solanales; family Solanaceae; genus Capsicum; species Capsicum annuum. The sequence goes on along the minus strand of NC_061116.1, from coordinate 20,786,858 downwards.
TATAAGGAGGCTATCAACAATTTTGAGAATTGCTCGTTGTGATTTGAGGTAAACTTGATAAACTTTTCTTATTTTAATGTAAATCTATATGTATACCTTCTCTTTATTTATTTATTTATTTGCATTATAAAATTTAAAATGTTCAGTGTCTGCATTAAAACTCGAATTACTTTATATAAAATAGATTTCCTTTGGTTACTTTTTTATAGGTGGTGAATACTTTATGTAATTCTTCTATAGCTGTTAGTTCAATTACAAGGGGTGCGGATAAATCAAATAACTTAAATAGATCTATTATAGGTCTAATGGATCTATTTTTAGTTGTGCGTGAATATTTCTTAACCTTTCTAAACATTTTTATTTTTAGTGTATTTATTTTAATTTTATTAATGTTCATATTTTGGGAGGTGACTAGATGGTATTTGATTAAGTGCTTTACTGTAATATTTTTTAGTTTTTTCTCTTAGTCTTTGTAATTCTTGTATATTATTTTGGAGGTATTCTAAATATTCTATATCTTTTGTTCTAAAATATTCAATTAAATTCTCTTTCATAAGTATTTCTGTTAATCTTATTTCTTCCATATCTTGTCTCCAATATTTTAAATACTCCTAGTCTATCATTTTATCCTAAAGTAGTTGTGATACTGCAAATTTCTTTGTAATAATTTATTCTCATTGTACTCTATCTACTATTAAATTCTAGGTTATCTATTTCATTAATTATCCTGTCTTTTTCGTCTATGAATAATTCCATATCTAAATCATATTCTAAACTGTCTTTTAATTCTAGTTGTTTTAAGGTTTTATTTATCCAAATTAATCTTTCTTTTAATTGTTCTCTTCCTTTTCTAAGCTGGTTTCTATAATTAATTTGTTCGTATAGCCAACTTTGTTTTTCTCTAACTCTATTAATATATTCTAGCATTTTTAATCTGTATAATATCCATCTGAATAATAACTGTCTGAATTATTTCTACCATAGAAATCTATATTTTCTAATTCATCTTTTATCCAATTAGTACTTAGTAAGTCATCTTCATAACCAAATATTTTTTTCATATTATTTTCTTTATGTATTCTAATTCTAAGTCTTTTATGATATATAAAACTAGTATCTTAGTTTCATCATATATATATCTTGTCATATTATCCATATTATGCTTAGGTTTCAACGAATAACTTGGATAACTTGGAATTAGATTCTAGTAATTAATTGCTTTATCATAGTATTTATTAGTTGTTTGTTTTAATCTTAATAATTCCTCTATATTTTCATTAAGGAATTCTATATATTTTACATCTTTAGTTCTCATATATTCTTCTAAATTTGTTTTCGTTAGTTTTTCAATTAATTGTATATTTTTCATATCCATTTTCCAATATTCTAAATATACATAATTTATCATTGTTGATGTGTAGGTTTGGTATGTAAGTATTTGTAAGAATAGTTAGGTAGGTGAGGTATGTAATTTATTCTATTCACAAAATATTTATCAAATATTTTTTCCAATATGATTTTTCTTATATCTACAATTTCTATATTCTTAACTACATACAAAACAAGTATTTTAAATTTATCTATCATTTTGTCAGATAAATAAGTATTCATTTTTCATATGATGCTTTTTTCAAAATATTTCCTTCAATCATACACATAACAAAATATGATCATTTGAGATTACTATATACTAGATTATTCTTCTATTGTTATTATTTTATCCCATATCTGTATTCTTACATTTTTAGCTTTATATGTAATTAAACTTCCTTCATTATTAAATCCTTTGACTACTATTGGTGTTTTTAATTTATCCCATTTATTTTCTGGTAAACAGTTGTATCTACATAAGTTTGCTTCTGCTCCTGTATCTATCATAGATGTATAATACCTATTATAATATCCTTCTACTATTATTTTTACAAGTACATATATTTTCATATCATGTTAAAGTTCTTTTCATGAATAATCTTTCTTTATTATATGTTATAGATAATTGTATATGTTCTATATTGTATGGTTTTACTTGTTCTAACCATTTTATTCCTAATATTATGTCTGCTATTTGCATTTCTTCCTTTATTTCAAATTCTATTTTTATTTTTCTGACTCCTATTATTATTTCTTTTTCTGCCGTATCTTTAATGTTTATTAGACTCCTTGGTAGATCTGAGCATATATTATTGTTATATTTTATTTCTTCACTTTTTACTAGATATTTTGCTATATAATTTTCTTCTTGTCCTGTGTTTAAGAGTATTAAATATTCCTTTTTATTTATTGTTCCTATTATATAATATTGATTTAAATTAACTGTTGAACTTTTTCATAACTTGTTCTTTTTGATGAGCTTGATGATTCTAGTTTTTCATGAGCTATTCTTTTTGTTATGCTTATTCTATCATTTATTATTTTTAAATCTTCTTCTATATCTATGTCTTTGTAACTATAATCATTATTATCAATTGTTTTAACAAATTGTTCAAAAGGACTTTCTATTTGTATTTTATTAATTTTATTTTTTTCTATTATTTTATATTTTGTTGTTAATACATATAGATTTTTACATTTTGTTGTAAATATTTTACTTCTTGGGGTTAGTTTTATTCCTGATATTTTTTAATATAATACTAATGATTTATCTATATTTTTATCTGATATTGCTACTGAATAATTCACACTTATTATACATTTAAATTTTTTGTATATTGAATTTCCATTTATGGCTGTTATTATACTTTTTTCTATAGGTTTTATAATTATATCATCTGTTAAATATAATTCTATTGGTGTATCTATTCCTTCTCTAAAACATGCTTTTATTAATATCTCTGTACCTCTAAGGTGTACATATTTTATTGGGTCTTTACTTTTTATATTGTTTATTTCTTTATTAATTATTCTTTTTGTTACTAGTGGTATGCTAGCTCTTCCTTTTGCATATCTACAGTCTATTACATGTTCTTTTTGGCTTACTACGTAGTATTCTTCCCTTTTTCTACTAAATATATTTTTAATTGTTGGTATTTTAAATATTTTTTCTACACTTAATTCTAACTCTTTTTCTTTTATTTTTTCAAATATATTACTGTCAAATATTATTTTTTGATTTGTTCCTTCTTCATTTAAATATTTTTCCTTTGTTATTATTTTTATATTTTCTTCAGTTATTTGGTTCATTTTTATATCTTCTTCAGTCATTTGATTCATCTAATTCACTATCTATTTCATTATCTGTTTCATTCTCTGAAATTTCATATATACTATCTTCACTTTATAATTCATAATCTATATAATCTATTTGCATATATTCTGTATTTTCTATTTTTATTTCTGATATTTATTTCTTTTTCGAGTTTTTTGGTAATTTACAATATCTCGCTAAATGTCCTAGTTTTCTACAATTATAACAAGTACATTCTTTTATAGATTTCTTTTTCCTATATGGTCTTTGATGTTTATAATTTTTTGTATAATATCTTTTTCTTGGTTTCTTATACTTATATTTTGATTTTTTGTATTTCTTATATTTCTTATGCCTTTTTCTTTTCTTATAATATCTTTCTTCGCATCCAAATTGAGGTGCTATTTTATCTTTGCAACATGCTAAATTTCTTATTAATATTTTTTCAATTTTTATTTCTTCTCTATATTTTTCACATAGATTTCTATACCATTGTTGTAAAAATTTTATTCTTGCTCCAAGGGTATCTACTATTTTTCCTTCATCCTAACTCTTTATTATTTTTGAACTAAATGGTTCAGGTAATTTACTAAAATATAATCTTCTTATTTCTTTACTTTCTTCTATGTTATATGTTCCTTTATAATAACATTCTTTAAATGCGCACATATACTCATCTATATGGCACATATTACATATTGCTAGTTTTAACATTAAATTTCTATTTATATTTTTTTCTTTATTTTGCTCTTCTTCTTCTATTGTTACACTACGAAATTCATCTCTTATAGCTATTTCATATTTTTTCAATATTTCTGTTGGTAGTATTTTAGTAGTTGTTGATGTTCCTTTTGTTTTGTTATCAGATCTTAATACTTTTTTACTTGTTTTGGCTAGGTTTAAAAACCATAATTTTACTGTTCCTATTAATATTTTTTCTATATATTCTGGTGTGTTTGTTGCATCTATTTTATTATCTAATAATTGTTTTAACATGTATCATACCCATAGTTGTATTATTTTATTTGTGTCTATTACACAGTCTAAATCTAAAAAGTTGTAATTAATTATTTGTTTGAATTTCCATTTATTATATTCATGCTTTGGATTATATCTTTTAAACTTACTTTTGTAATTATATGTTGGTTTTCTTATTTCTGATGTACTAGGTATTATATTTTTATCTAGTGTATTTACTTCTGTATTTATTAGTTCTAGATTTTCTTTACTAATTACTTCTTGTCTTTTATTAATTTCTAGTTTTCCTACGTTTTCTAGAATTTCTGTATATGTTTCACTATCTTCCGAATCATAATTATCTGTTTCTTCAGCATCTATTGCATTTATTTCTAATTCACTGGTTTCTGCTTCTTTATTTTTTATTTCTAATTTTTTTAAAATTGATTTATCTCGTTTAATAATTTTTTTTCTTTATCTTTTTCTTCTTTTTCTTTTTGTCTCTTTTTATATTAATCTTATAGCATTTATAGTTCTTTTTCTAATTCAGCAATCCTACTATTTTTAATTTCGTCTATTTTTCGTATTTCTTCTGTGGTTTGTTGTTTTATTTATCTATTTCCTTTTTTCTGTCTATCTCTTCGTTTTCTCTTTCTATTCTTACCATGGCTGCCAACTTATCTTCTAATTTTAATTCTTCTTTTTCTAACATTAAATATAAATGTTCACCTATTTTCTTATATCTTCTTCCTAAATTAGAGAATACTATTTTTATTTTTAATCCTTTGTGATTTTCATATATTTTTTCGTCTATTATGAATTCTTCTATGTTCATTTTATTTAAATGTATATAGGTTATGCTGGTATATATATTCTAGACTATCTATTGTTGATTCTAAATTTGATATTTTTTTCTTTTTGTGCATTTATTGAATTTTTACTAACACCTATAGTTATGTTATGCTGTAGTCTTTTTATCCTTATTTTTAATTCTTTACGTTTTTCAGATATTGTTTGTTTTAATTCTTTATATTTTTGTAATTTTTGTACGTTATTCATCTAAACAATATTTATAATATTTTGGTGGATATCTAAATCTAATTTTATCATAATTAATAAATAGATCAAATAAATCTAATTATATACTACTTCCGGTAACTTTAAACAACATAGGCTATGATACCAATTACAGGGGGGTGCGGATAAATCAGATAACTTAAATAGATCCATTAGTAAATTAATATTATAGTTTTTAAAATAGATAACTATATTTAAATTACTTTGATACAAATATTATTTAATTAAGAAACTCCTATTTATTTTTTTATTTTTATAATTTTTTATCTCAATAATCCCTTTCAGATTTTGGTCTTTATAAGACAAAATTTAATACTTAATAATCTATCTAATAAGATTATACAAAGAGAGATATTAAAACATTAAACCTCTTTCAAAATATAAATTTTTTATTTTAACCAAAAATATCATAAAATAAATGTGTGGTAACTGATATACCAAATTTTTTTGCCAGTTTTAATAACGTATATTCACTTCAAATTTTGAAAATTGACAAGTTACCAACTTCAAAAATAACTCTCTTTTCCACTTTAATGTTCTCCACAAAAAAGATGTCTCTATTGTAACCAATGAATGCTCCATACTACCCACATCTCTGTTCGGCTTTTGATACTTCAAGATTCAACCCGATCAAGTTCTTAGTAGAAAGTGGTTTTGTAATACCTCGTAAAATTCGTGCATGGATTAGCCTTTTCTAGAGTGTCCTTAGACTTATTATAAACTTGAAAATTTTTACTTGAAAAATTTTGGAAGTGTAATGAGGACTTAGAGTCATTTTAGCTGGCAATCTTCGGGATACAACTTTTCAACCTTCTCAACATCCGTTTTTAGATTTTCAAGTTGCGTTATGATAGGGAAAGATCATAGTACATCTCGGATAAGTTTTGGAATTTTTCGGAATGCATAAGGCTGCATTTGGATTTCAAAACAGTAGCAAAACGCATAGCCTATTGCCCAGTTTTCAGCATTTCAGGATCAACTTCAAATGACCATAACTCCCCGTATATAATGAACTGTGTGAGCTGTAATATATCAAATGAAATATCTTTGAGTCCTCTTTCAAATGCAATTGGTTTCATCCAATTTGAGTATATGAGTAAAAATTTATAATCGATTTACTCCAGCCCATCAAACTGTCAATTGAGGGACAGATTTGACCTTAATTGTTCCTTAGGGGTATTTTGGTCATCCTCCACCCCTATAAATACCACCAACATGGGATTTAATTCCCCAAACACCATAATACACATACTTTCCCGAAAATTGCTCAAGAACTCTCCTTAGGGTTTCAAAATAAAAACCCAAATAGTTCAAGATTCGACTGTAGGTTTTCGAAGATAATTACATATTTGGAATCACCAATCCGCAAGCTTCAAGAAACATCTAGTATCTTCAGAAATAGAGGTACGTGAGGTTATCCAAAAATGGGTGTAGTCTTTATGAATATGCATGCTTTTAAATGGGAGTTTTCAATCAAATGCTAATATCTTGCTTTCAATATGATTTCTAAGTCATTTTCTTTATGTTATGGGAATTGTTTGCCTATATACTTCAATGGTTGAAACCATGCATATGTGATTTGAGATTTTCCATGGAAGTTAATAAATATGAATGATAAATTATTTTCAAATTCCCATGATAAAGTTTTGATACTCCATAATATATTGTGATCAACAAAAGACATCATGAATTTGAAATAAATATTGTTCACCAGTTGTAAATGATGAAGCACCTTGGTTTTTACATGATTATGCATATGTGGATGTGATATTGATGACTTGCATGTTGGGTATGAGATACCCTACAGAATACGATACGTGATTGAATTAAATGAAATTTGAATGCATTGATTTTACATGAGAAAGGTGGATGCCCGAAGAAGGCGTTTGAGACACAAGAGCTCATCGCTGGAATAACGTATTTGCTGACACGGAATATTGGTACCAGGCTAAGCGATCTGTGTACTTGATTTCATGTCATTCCCAAGTTGGGACTATAGGTAGGAGCCCAAGCCAAGTGATCTTGGGCACTACCATTGGGTCGAGACACCATGCTGTGTGGTCTTGAGTGTCTTTCCCACTTATACTCTAATCTCGATGGCAACCAGGGTTTGACAGTTGGTGTAAATTATGTATGGTATTCCACCTAGTTCAGTTGCATTTCATTATTGTTGAGAAAAACTATTGCATTACATCCATGTGCTTTCAAATGATTTGATACAAAATTGCTTTATAATGGCTCTCAACTATACTTTGTAAAAATATTATGTTTTGTTTGATACCTCTGCGTGCCAGTATTTTTGTGCTGACCCTCTCCCTTCTCCAACCTCTCAGGTTCAGAGCCCAGTCTAGGGGTCAAGAGAATCAGTAGAACTTTCAAACAGAGCTGTAGAGACAAGTGGTGAGCCTTCTATGTTTCGGAAGGTCTTATGTCCTGCAGTCCTTTTATCTTACATTTAGTTTTTGGGCCTACTGGGGGCCTTGTTCCAGTTTTCAGATAGACATTATTTCAGTCATTTGTTAGAGATTTTCGCAGATAGTTGTTCAGAGGATAATTGATATTGAGGGAACCTTATCTCCCCGTTATTGTTTCTTTTCATATTTATGACCATGTTTTTGAATTATTGTGTTTTTCCGTATTTCTTTGATCATATGAATTAGGTGCATGATTACCAGACAGATAGGGGTGTTTCAGGCCTCAATGGTTCGAACTGCTCGTCACAGCCAGACCTTGGTTCGGGTCGTGACAAACTTGGTATCAAAGCATGGTTCATGGTCTCAGGGTATCTGCGAAATCGCATCGAGTAGAGTCTTGTTTATGGGTGTGTAGCGCGCCATACTTATAAGTAGGAGGCTACTAGGCATTTAGGAATGTCTCTCTTTCTTCATATTCTAGTCCGTGCAATAGAGTCAGAATGTTCCTCTTTCATGCTCTAATTCATGCTATGGTGTTACCCATATGAAAGTAAAGTCATCCCAAATTCTTTCCTTACCCTGATGTTCTCAGACATGTCCCATTATTAGGCTGATTCAAGTGCAAAAAGTTTAAAATATACATGATATAGTCCTTTCCGATTGAGTCTGTTAGTGCATCAATATATGTTGATTCTGATGTAAATATTGATCCTGGTGGAATCGTGCATTCCAGCTTAAGGTATTAAGTGTATCTTATCCCTCTCAAAATCTTGTTACAGATGTGGACAATGTATAGCAGAATGTTGGAACTATATTTCTACCCGAATAGTAGCATAAGTTAAAGTGTTGTTGTCATGACCTATTGGTAGTGATATTGGACCAAGAAGTTGGAGATATAAAGTCACAAAGTTAGAAGTTAGAGTGAGGGTGATTTTGTGTACATGAATATTTCTGTTGAATAACCGATGTTTGAGGATGATTTACCCCTTTATAGTGATATACCAATGTGGTAGCTAGCAACGTGTGTGGATGGTATGGAAGTCCATGGAGGAAGTGTTTTACTCAGATTTTTATTTATACAGAATAATATGTATATTCTTAGACCATTAAATATTATGTGTCAATTTTCTATCCCTTGTAATATGTAATCTTGTTATCATGATGTTTTTGAAAAAAAATTAACAAAATTGAAAGTCTAGTGAAGTCGTGTGGGGCTCTTTCGATTCACTAGCATAGTTGCCTTGTCATCCATCTCATTTTCTTGTTCAAAATACAAAACCAAAGTCTAGTGAAGCCGTGTGAGGCCTATTTCGATTCACTAGCAACTTGTTGTTCTTTCATTGGTTTAATATATGTATGGCTGAATCTTTTTGCATGAGATTGAGTTGGTAAAGAGGTAATTCGTCCTTGTGAGTTAGTTTAGTACAAGGTAGAGAAGGAGTTGTTAGTTAGGGTGATTTGTTGGTTGCTTGAATGTGAAAATGACTATATTAGCGAGTAAGTTATGATTATAGACTCATGGTTGTTTGAGGAATTTGAAGGCAGTCTAAATGTATGATTGAGTGAGTAATTATGAGGTGAGAAATCCGTATAAGTAGAAACGATTGTATAGGGTTATAATATAAGATTAAGGTTGATCATGTATATTATGTGACCTTACCCCTTGACCTTCTTTTGTTGGTAGTTGTAAACCAGTATTACTTATGAGAAGGTATGTAGCAGATTTTGAAGTATTTGGGATAGAATGTTCCAATTTGATGGATTAGTATATTATGTTGCCTTCGTCATTGGTGGTAGATGATTGATGATAGACCATTGGATTGAATCTAATGTAGGATGTGGATGTAAGAATAGTGGCATGAGATTAATGATGTATGTTTGTGGGAATAAATATTAGTAGGCTTGATATGTTGAAATAGTACGTGCTAATGAGTTATGATAAGGAAGACCGTAAGGTCAAGGTCGATTATTGTTGGTATGAAGTTCTACTGTACTAGTGTTTCTTGATGTTTATTTCATGGTTTCCAAGTGAGAATCATGCGTAAGGTTGGGTTGTAAAATCATGTTTAGCACTAGACATTAAGTTTGAACAGTTGAAGTTCATAAAGGTGGATGTGATGATTTCTTGATCAATGATGTTAGTTATATGAAAGTGATCTAATAGGCTTGAACGGTGTATGAAATGGCTTAAGTTTAAATTGATTCGTAATGAAGTATAATGTTGTAGGTATGGTGTAGAAGTATGTCAAGGTGATATGAGGTTGCGGCATATTTTTCTAAGACTATTACATAATTTGTGTGGCTAGTGGTACCATTGAATTGTTAAGTGGAGAAAGACTAGTTAGATGGTATATGGTGATCTAAATAGCCATGTTAAGTGTTAGAATCTAAGTTTGAGTTTTGAAGGTTGAACCGATAGAAATAAGTGTGTAAGCATTATACTATGACTATTGGTGGCTATGGAAAGATAGAGTGTATCCCAGAAGGTAGTCATTCGGGTTAAGTCTACGATATGCATGTATTGTCATTTTTTTTTCAGACCCTAGAAGTGCTGTAAGTGTAGTTCAGTTAGAATCTGGTAAGGGATCTCCCAAACTCTAGATGATGACTTGAAGCTAAGGGGGAGATAATAGAACGAATGACCAAGTAAGGCTCTCAGATTCTAGTAGTGATGCAGTATGATTTAGAACATCAGAAAGTGAGGGTGAATCTCAACCCATTCCTTCCTCAGTATTTTTTTTTGTTATTCGGATGCTTACTCATGCCTTACAATCCAGTTCTGTGATAGTAGTTTATAATTCCTGTATATGATAGAGAGTCACGTACTCTTCCAGTTCCGAGATAATGTGTTCTAGTTCATTCAAGTAGTCAGAATCACATTCCTTATGTTATGAACTCTAGTTGAGGTCATGCAACTCATGACACATGTACTAACTCTTTATAGTGTGCTCAGTCTCGTATAAAAATCTTTTTATGTTTCAGGGTCTTACGTTTTAAGCTTTTTGTGACCCGCCCTATGCAATGATAGTGGTGATGATGTAAATGTTCTTGTTGATGGAAGATCATAGTATGCTTGTTTAGATACGGCCATAAGTATACAGTAAGATTTGGGGCCAAGTCTTTGATACATGTGATAGTTAGTGGAAAAGTTTGTGTGTGTATGTTTTTAGGATAGCACGTGGAAGTTATATTGATAATAGTTTAGAAACTATGTGAAGTATGTATTTAGGGGTGTTTGCCTTGAAGTTAACATGTGGTTATAAATTAGGCTTGAATGACGTTTTGGGATTGTAGTGGAAGGTCACCATATGTATTAGTGACTTCATATTAAGAGCTCAGTAGTCATTGAAGTGGTAAGGCATGTTATGCTTAGGATGTGATTTTTAAAAGAGGTATAGAAGGTGGCATCATATGTTTTAGAATAATAGCGTGGTGTAGCATGTTGTATTTTTTGTGATTTAGAGTTAGGCTTGATCGCGGTGTAAGGATTAAGCTATTTTAGACATTAGTAGAAAAAAAAATTATCAATGCTCATATGAGAATTTTAAGTTGAATTGAATGAATATGATATTTATAGGAATAGTATAGTTAATGGATATTCGAGAAGTGTGCTAAGCTTGAAAGTAAGAAGTTGTATTGCCAAAGGTCTGGTAATTCTATCCTAATTTAGGAGTTATATGTCTATATTCCAGACTACAGAGTGGTGTCATTGTCATGATTCCTTAGTGGGTGTCTTGTGTAATCCATACCCAAGATTCGTGGCTCCCTATTACTGCTAGAACTTCCTTAGAGAGAGTGTTGACGAGAATACTCCAGTTAAGTATGAAGGTCCAGCATAATTCAGTCGGCATAGTCAGTAAGTCAGTTTAACAAGCAGATTTGCATGGCTTGTTTTCTCGTCTTTTCATTTATTCATGCTACCCAAAATCTCAGACATGCTACTATTCCAAGATAGAGTATACTAGTAATTGCGAGTATAGACCAGTTCATGCATCATGCATTAGATTCAGATTCCAGAGGTTTAGTTATGATTCAATTCTTAGGTGCCCTGTGCATCGCCTTAGTTCCCAGAGTATCTTAGTGAATTGAGCATTCATAGAGGGACATAGGATCCCAAGGGGGAGATACCTCATTAAGTTGCATGCATAGATTCTTATTACAAGCCTCGCACTAGCTATCATTGCGTATTCAGTCATACATTCATACGTTAGTCCAGTCAGATATGCGTGCATTAGAAATGCATGTTCAATAGAAAAAGTTCAGCTTATCAGTGTATTTAGTCCTGCGTTCATGAGAACAACTCAGTCACAGATCCATGATCAGATATGTATGTTCATTATGAGAATTCAGCTTATGAATAGCTTCAGTCATGTATTCCATGCATCAGATATGCATGTCCGATATAAGAATTCAGAATATCAGTAGTTCTAGCCATATGGTCATGTTTAAGATCAGTGTATTTTTATTAGAGGACATGTCGTGTCCGCGTTATTCCATATATTTAAGGCTTTAACAAGTTCCTACCCATCATTTGAGGATGAATGATCCTAAGGGGGAGATAATCTAACACCCCGTAAAAGTCGTGCATGGATTAGCCTTTAATAGAGTGCCCTTCGACTTAAAAACTTGAAAATTTCTCGAAGTGTAATGAGGACTTAGAGTCATTTTAGCTGGCAATCTTTGGGATAAAACTTTTCAACCTTCCCAACATCCGTTTTTAGATTTTCAAGTTGAGTTATGATCGGGAAAGCTCATAGTACATCTCGGATAAGTGTCGGAATTTTTGGGAACGCATAAGGCTGCGTTTGGATTTCAAAACAGTAGCAAAACGCATAGCCTATTGCCCAGTTTTCAGCATTTCAGGATCAACTTCAAATGACCATAACTCCCCGTATATAATGAAATGTGTGAGATATAATGTATCAAACGAAATCTGTTTGAGTCCTCTTTCAAATGCAATTGGTTTCATCCAATTTGATTATATGAGTAAAAATTTATAATCGATTTACTCCAGCCTATCAAACTGTCAACTGAGGGACAGATTTGACCTTAATTGTTCCTTAGGGGTATTTTGGTCATCCTCCACCCCTATATATACCACCAACACGGGATTTAATCCCTCAAACACCATAATACACATACTTTCCCCAAAATTGATCAAGAAATCTCCTTAGGGTTTCAAAATAAAAACCCAAATAGTTCAAGATTCGACCGTAGGTTTTCAAAGATAATTACATATTTGGAATCACCAATCCTCAAGCTTCAAGAAACATCTAGTATCTTCGGAAATAGAGGTACGTGAGGTTATCCAAAAATCTCATGGGTGTAGTCTTTATGAACATGCATGCTTTTAAATGGGAGTTTTCAATCAAATGCTAATATCTTGCTTTCAATATGATTTCTAAGTCATTTTCTTTATGTCATGGGAATTGTTTGCCTATATACTTCAATGGTTGAAACCATGCATAAGTGATTTGAGATTTTCCATGGAAGTTGATAAATATGAATGATAAATTATTTTCAAATTTCCATGATAATGTTTTGATACTCCATAATATATTGTGATCAACAAAAGACAGCATGAATTTGAAATAAATAATGTTCACCACTTGTAAATGATGAAGCACCTTGGTTTTTACATGATTATGCATATGTGGATGTGATATTGATGACTTGCATGTCGGGTATGAGATACCCTACAGAATATGATACGTGATTGAATTAAATGAAATTTGAATGCATTGATTTTACATGAGAAAGGTGGATGCCCGAAGAAGGCGTTTGAGACACAAGAGCTCATCGCTGGAATAACGTATTTGCCGACACGGAATATTGGTATCAGGCTAAGCGATCTGTGTACTTTTTTTCATGTCATTCCCAAATTGGGACTACAGGTAGGAGCCCGAGCCAAGTGATCTTGGGCACTACCATTGGGTCAAGACACCATGCTGTGTGGTCTTGAGTGTCTTTCCCACTTATACTCTAATCTCGACAGCAACCGGGGTTTGACAGTTGGTGTAAATTATGTAGGGTATTCCACCTAGTTCAGTTGCATTTCATTATTGTTGAGAAAAACTATTGCATTACATCCATGTGCTTTCAAATGATTTGATACGAAATTGCTTTATAATGTCTCTCTTATGTTTTGTTTTGATAGCTCTGCGTGCCAGTACTTTTGTGCTTACCCCCTGCCCTCTCCAACCTCTCAGGTTCAGAGGCCTAGTCTAGGGGTCAAGAGAATCAGTAGAACTTTTAGACAGAGTTGTAGAGACAAATGGTGAGCCTTCTATGTTTTGGAAGGTCTTATGTCCTGCAGTCCTTTTATCTTATATTCAGTTTTTGGGTCTCCTGGGGGCCTTGTCGCAGTTTTCAGATAGACATTGTTTCAGTCATTTGTTAGAGATTTTCGCAGATAGTTGTTCAGAGGATAATTGATGTTGAGGGAACCTTATCTCCCCGTTATTGTCTCTTTTCATATTTATGACCATGTTTCCGAATTATTGTGTTTTTCCGCATTTCTTTGATCATATGAATTAGGTGCATGATTAACAGAAAGATAGGGGTGTTTTGGGCCTTAATGGTTCGAAATGCTCGTCACGGCCAGGCCCTGGTTCGGGTCGTAACAAGTTTACTCGAATTTCAGTGAAGACTCACAATTAGTGGCTAGATTGTGATGTATGAAATGAATTTTTGATGTTCCTAATTCTCTTCTTTATGTATTGATTGCTTTCAGTGATAAGAAATGATCAAATTTGCAGTATTATATTGTTAAATATTTTTCCTACTTTTTTCATACCGTTCAAATTTGATTCCATTCTTTATTTTCTTTGGATTCTGTAGATTTAATCAATTCCATTGAGTAACAGAGAAGATGTAGTGAAGATGCCTCATCCCCAAAGACTTCTAGAGTATTTGTTTAATTTGAAGATTTCAAATAACGAAGACCTTGACTAATTAAATCCTTATCAAATGGATTTTTTAAACTAACTACAAATTAGATAAGATGATGACTGAGGCAAAGCACAAATATGTACAAGTGAATGGTTTACATCTCAAAGTGTTTTTGGTAGTCTTCCTTTGTTTATGTTTAGATATGTCTCTAGCGCAATATCTAATCTTTTTCAATTAAAAACGTTTTTTTTACTCAATTTTTTTATAATGTCTTAAGAAAAAGATCCCAAAAAGTGCAATCTTATTTTAGGTGGTATGATATTCTGCTACAAAGAGATCAAGTTTCATATGACCTGATAGATTGTTTTTTTTGTCTAAATTCTCTATCAAGTAATTTAGATTCTGATTTTTGCATAATTTTTCTTCAAGTCTTATCGATTTCTGAACTGTAGTTTAACTACATTAAGCAAGTTGTTTATTGGCCACTTCATATGTTATATATTAACTATTATCAAGTGATTCATAATAAGTGCTCGATTATGGGCGTTTATGTATTTGTTGTTTGTTAACTTTCTTTTATTTGTACATTATCCAGTGTTAAACATAAGAGACTTCCAAAATGCAACTTTGAACTTTTGCAGTCAACAACAACAACAACAACAACATATCCATTATAATTTCATCAAGTGAGATTTGAAAAGGGTAGATTTTATGTAGAAATGACGATTTGATTAAGAAAAATTTAACTACTTAGAGAAATCTCGAATGCTGGGTAGAGGAGGTAGTATCAAACTTGATTATTCTATAAGAACCATTAAGGGTGTCTTTGGCGATTCGCAAAGGCAAGACACACCGAGTTTAATCTTCTGGTACATATTTCTCTATCTCTTTTATTTTATCAAAATTATTTACTGAACAACTTTTGACAGTTTAATTGGTAATTTTGTATACCTTTTATTTTGATTATGTTTGCATATCATATTCGTTAATTGTTGGGAAAAATGTCGTCTTGGTCTATCAAATTTTGCATTTGGGGTTTCTTTGTTTATCAGTACATTGATTTTTCGATTAAAGTTGTTGTCATGTGACCGGAAGGTCACGGGTTTAAGCCTTTGAAATATACTTTAGTAGAAATGCAATAGAAGGTTGCGTACATTACACCCTTTTGGTGGGGCCCGTCCCCTGACCATGCGAATAGCAGGAGCTTTAGTGCACCGGGCTGCCTTTTATTCGGTTAGAAGTTGTTGGCAGACCGATTGTTAATTTCTTAAATGTTTGCAGATCTGGATGTCCTGAGCCTTATCGGGAACTAAGCATAATTGAAGGTTGCGCACATTACACCCTTGTGGTAGGGCCCTTCCCTTGACCATGCGAATAGCGGGAGCTTTAGTTCACCGGGCTACCCTTTTTCGGTTAGATGTTGTTGGCAGACCGATTGTTAATTTCTTTCCCCTGATCATGTGAATAGCAGGAGCTTTAGTGTACCAAGCTGCCTTTTTTCGTTAGATGTTGTTGGCAGACTGATTGTTAATTTCTGAAATGTTCGCAGATCTACATGTCCTGAGCCTTATCCGGAACTAAGCATAATTTTGTGATGATTCATCCTAAAATTTCTCATGGGTTTCTTCTCTTCCTACTTCATGCTCCTATTTGGAAACCTCAAAATTGGTGCTTAAATGTTTTCTTTTATAAGTTTAATTTGCACTTTCTTTTTTTCAATTTTAGGGTGGAGAGTAGCAAAATATATGGCACTACTGAATTTTCACATATATTTCACTTAGGTATTGCCATCCACTTCATTTGTAGCATAGGGCACTCTTCATCTTTTGACATCTTTAACTTGGTATAGGAAGATTTTTATGTTTATTCATTCTATTTAGTTCTTATCTAAGCAAGCTTTTCTCTAAGGAGAAAAAATCTTATGTTGATAAGTTAGTTGATTTTCTTACATATCTCCAGAACAACACATGCTACACACTACTGCTATAAATATATTGTTTTATATACTACATCTGCAAGTCAATGATATATGTGAATTGTCTAGAGCGCACAAGTTACATGGTTAAATGTTGCAGATATAGAAGATAATGAGAGATCTGACATAACGACGATTGAAAGTCGAATTTATGTTTGATCTTTTAAGAATGAATAAACATTAGTCCGAAAAAAAACTTCCTATCGCGTGAAATGAATTGTACATGTTCTCTGCAACTTATCTTTAGCAATGTTGTGTGTGTATCTTTATCCTCAAGTAACTTTATTTCTTGATATTTGGATGTGAGTGAAATTCATGAAACTTAGTTTCTTGATGACCTTTGTGATCTCTGTTGCAATGCTGCTGATTTTGATGGCTATACTATTATTCTTGCACGTCCATATGGTGATTAATTAAGGTATTACTTGATGACCTCTGTGATCTCTGTTGTAATGCTGCTGATCTTGATGGCTATACTATTATTCTTGCAGGTCCATATTGTGATTAATTGAGGTATTACTTGAATTTTTGAAAATTATTTTTCAGGATTGCAATTTTTTCCATTGACAAACTTTCTGGTCAAAAAAATTATATAGTAACCATGACATAATTTATTATAATAAGAAATGAATCACCGTCGAGTACCACCATTCATTTCCAGTTTCATTTCAATAGAGTTCACCCACAACCATTGAGAACCACCAGATCTCCATCCATAAGCCTCTCAAGCTTCGCCGAATCAAATCGACAAACACCCATGTGATATCGAATAAATAATTAAATGTTGCAAATCTGTTTTGGTGCAAAAGTTAAGATTCTGTTTGAGTTTTTTAGTCCATTTTGCAGGTACCAGTCGATTCGTTGAGTCCCCTGGTCTTCAAGAATTACAAATTATGATTAGAAAGTCCATTTCTTTCTCATCTACTGTTATTGTACTTGCTTTAAAGATTTTCTCTATAGTGTTCTTTTTCTGTTGATTTGAATATATGAGTTTTGCGGTCTTATGTGTAAAGCTTAAAATTGGTGGTTATGTTGGGTTTCAATATGAATTCAATATATATGATAAGATCAATTCTGAATTTTTGTGATGAAAGAAAATGGAAAAGCCACATAGGTTTATCATGGGACATTATAGATTTATCAGCTCGAAGATGTCTTTAGTCGATTTAGTAAAATTATCCATTATCGGGTTTGTACTTTTTCATAATCCAGTTTTAATTGCAATTTATGCAAATTCCTTTAATTTTAAGTACTTTACTTTTAAGTACCCAATATGTATGCATGTATCAATGTGTATTAAATGCATCCTTCAAACTTCAATGTGAGTTACATTCTTTCACTTTCATCTGGGCTAATGGAGAATCAAGCGGAGGACTTATCTAAGACGCCCAAAGCATGAGTAACAGCAGAACGATGAAGTTTTTTGTTATATTTTGTCCTTGAATTTCTATTTTATTCTCATTCTCGAAATTGGGAGCTCGCATTTGTCTTTTTGTATGTTTGATTTACTGTTGCTTTCAAATTCGATCTTATATCTCATGATTGTCAGCTTAAGTGGAAATTCTATCTTAATTTTTTCACCGCATATAATTTGGCAGTAAATAGTTAAAGCCTTCGATGGTGCAGTAGGTTATATATTGAAGTCAAAATATAGGGATACAACACTTAGGAAAGTTCACTACACTAGGTATATGTGAAAGCAATACTACTGGAAACCTTGTTTTTGAGATAGCATACATGTGTTCTCTAAAAAAAGATTAAAGATCTAGGAAAGATGCCAATTAAGAAACTTTCTATTGCATATGAATCAAGTATCGAAAAATAGCAGGAAGTTCAAAGGCTACAAGCTAGGTATGATGGTTATGGCGCTCTATGCTACGATCCCAGATTTGTGGATGGTGACGGCGTGATGTTGTACTTCCATGGAGAAAAGGAAACCGACTTTGCTATTTTCTCAGATGACAACCTCCACATTAATGCACATCTAATTGGTACACAACCACAGGGAAGGAAGTGCGACTTTACATGGGTTCAAACATTTTCAGGCATGTTTTACACCCATACATTAGTTCTAGGATCAAAGAAAGTGTCAAACTGGGATGAAAATGTTCATGCTTTTACTGTACAGTGGAACCTTGAGATAGTTGATATCCTGACGGATGGAGATGCAGAATAAAGTGTTTAACACTGCTGAGAGATCAGTGGTGGTCAGGAGGACAGATGATCTTAACAGCTCGAAGGTCACAGTTTCCACACTATTGCAATTGAATGTAAAGTTAGTCCCCATTGGTAAGAGCTAACAAAGGTTCACAACTATCCGTTACCAGGATATGCTGCTTTTGCTCATCTAGAGACAAAATTTATGTTTTTAAATCTATCTAAATAGATGACAAGTTATGTTGAATTTGAGTTCAAAGGTTATATTGTTATACTAAAGATAAGTTGTGACCTCTAAACTAAAAATAATAGGAATTCAATATGATCAAATAAAGAAGATTATAAGTTTTTAATATTATCCGCGCATCGAGCGGGCACATATACTAGTATTTGTATAATAAGAGAAGATACAGAAATACAATCAGATAAGGAAATATGGTTATTAACTCTGAGATTCAAGACATAAGAACGAAAGCTGCAATTCAAAGCAACTGAATAAGATCTGACTCAGTCTGCGAAATCTCTACTACATCTCAAGACTGTTCTGAAAATTGGGACAAGGCCCACACTAGACCAAAACAACGGAATAACATAATTTGAAATAACAGGCCTTCTGGAACAAAGAAGGCTCACCACTGCACCGATCACTTCTCTCTGGAATACTCTACTGATTAGCCAGACCCTTAGATTGAGCCTCCGAACCTGGGAGGTAGGAGATCAATACAGATGTACTAGCACGTAGAGCAAATCCAAAATAATAATTTATATTCAACATATATGATAGCAATTTAAAGAAGTTCATAAACATATCATATAGTAAGAAATCTCATGGGCATTTCTGAAAGACTCTGAAAGAAAATCATCTAAACTTTGAGACATTCTTTGTTTTACTTTTCCGCTAGGTGGTATACCCTACAACTCTGAAATACTACGGGCTATACGGAATCCGCCATTGACTCGGTGGGGAAGCCTCCAACCCAAGTGTTCCGCAAGGGTTGGAGTCTCTGACTTTTCTATGCCACACGGCCGTCGCCAGCGTAAAATAATATACCCGGATCAGCAAATCACGGTTTTAGGTTAAGAGTTACTTTAAAACATGCATTCTCTAAAAGCAAACTCTGCAAACATACTCTGTTATGGCATACATACTTATGGTATCGTCATACCATTGACTTGAAAGTTACATCTTGAAGCAATTATTAGCATATTACAATCTCTGTATTTCAAAACATAAATTCGGAACCATCATATCAATAAATCATTTTAAAAAACTCTTTCTCTAAATCTCATGTAAACACATGTATGCAACTCTTTTTGTCAAACTTTAAATAATGCAATGTGGCCATGTCAAAACTCTTAATGCAAATCTTTCTCTTTTAACAAAATATATTTACATCAAGAAACTCCCTCTCTTAAATCTCTAAATCATGATCAAAATACTATGGTATTTGAGTAAACTATTTTCAAGCCATAAATCATGCATTTCAATCATATTACCATAAGATCATAAACATAAGGTTATCACAAGAGAAGAATTTTCATTATTTGTGCTCTCAAACAAATCTTCAATTTCAAGTTTCAGACTTATGCTTATATGTATAAATCAATTTAAGGGGATAAGGCCTAAAAGCCAAAACAACAATATCATTAAACATGCATAAAGCATAATAAAATCATGGATTTCAAAACCCTTTTAACAAATTCATGCTTGATGATCTTTAAATCATAATTGAGTGTTTTCAACAAGCCCATGTAGTTTTAGGATAAACTCCAGTACCTCAATTTAGAAATTTGATGGATGATTCTTGAAGCCTATGGTTTGGGGATTCCAAATCTTCAATGAGTTTCGAAAACCCACGGTTGAATCTTGAGTTATTTGGGTTTTTAGTTTGAAACCCTAGAGAGTGTTCTTGTGAATTTTTGAAGAAAATATGAATAATGTGGTCACTTGAGAGTAAAATCCCGTATTTAAGCTGATAAGGGGTTGAAAAATACCCAATATACTCTAAATGAAATGGAATAAAATATAACTAGAAATCCGATTTTATGGGCCACCAAGATGCACCACTATCGCAGTGGCTCACTGGAAATTGACGAATGAGATTTTTTGGGTCACCGCAACCTGGAGCCATTGCATTGTCCCACTGGTTGGGACCTAGAACTTCAGCGCGATGTGCCACAATCGCGCTAGGCAACTGGAATTTGACAATTGTTAAATAGACCACCTCCATGACACGCCGAGAACCAAAATGACTGTGTTTTACGACTAGGACTTAAATTAGCCATAACATCTTGCCCGGGTATCATATTTGGGCGAATATTATATCGATAGAAAGATCATTCAATTTCCCACACTAGATAATTGATTAACATGGAAAATTTGCATAGGATTTATGGCTTTTGGATCATCTACACATAGAAATGATGGTTCTCGTTCTAGCCCAAAACGTGGGGTGTTACATTATCTCCCCCTTGGGATCATTTGTCCTCGAACGATGGGTAGGAATGTTGAAGCTTAAAAGTATGGAATAATGCAGGCATGATATTTCTTCTAAGAAAGGATATAACTGATCTGAAACATTTAAACTTCTATCATGAAATTGAATTTTGCACTGACTTACCCTTACTTATTTTAAGGAGCTGATTCATCCTGAGAGTTTAGGATTCCCCCCGAAATGTTTATGGTCAAATCACACATATTAGATTTGGAAGTGATAACTTAGGTAAGTACGAATGATGAGGAAACAAGATTTAGATCGTACAAAGGTATTACACTGTCTGAGCTAAAATAGCTAGAAAAATTTGAGATTATGTGCTGAACTCTTATGAACTGAGTCATGACTAAATAACTGAATCTGAAACATGATGCTTGGACTAAACTGAGTTTGCAAATTACATGGATGGAATAGATTATCTTTTGGGATGGTCATACTTATTGTACTTCAGATAGTAGGACTGGGTGAAAAGGTGGAAAACCATAGTAACTCGTCTGCCTGACTGTTAAACTGAATTATATTGGATACTTATACTTAACTAGAGTATCTCTTCAACACTCTTTCTAAAGAAGTTCTAGTAGCGTTAGGGAGCAAAGAATCTCTGACATGAGTTACACAAGACATCCAACTAAGGAATCACAACAATGACACTACTCTATAGCATGGAGTATAAACATATAACTCGTAAACTAGGATAGAATTACCAAACCTTAGGCATTGCAACTTCTTACTTTCAAGATTAGCCATACTTCTAAAATAATCTTTCAACTATACTTTCCCCTTAAACACCATGCTCATTGATTCCACTTATTTTTCTCACACGACCGCTGATATTTCAATCTACAAATTTCTAAACTGAACTAAATCCCCTCATCATCTTCGAGCCTAACTCAAAATCACAAGACGCACCACATAATACTGTAATACTAATCTGAATCATGAATTTAGCACACCCTACATTTCACAATTACTCATCTCCTGCATAATTCTTATTGCCACTCCAGCAATCACCTTCAACTTCGTATTAGACATTCAAAAATACTCAAGGCATCCATCTATATGCATCCAAACATGACATTCAAAACTCTCTTCTTACTCACATATGCACTTCTAAACTACCACTCCTAAAACATATTTCTCATATTCTCTAATACTTCTATCCATAACAACTTCCCTGCACTATTCAGATGATACACATAAAATATTCTCAACTAACCAAGCCATACACAAATTTTTTCAACTTATAGACTTACATAAAACAAGCGCACAACAATTTTCCCAAATATAACTCATAAAACTTCAACTAACCTTGACACATATCAAAGACTCAGCCTCAATCTTACTTCATAATTTCCGCCTTAACTCAAATAAGCATACAACCATTTTTCATCAACAAGAAATGTTTACTCTTTCCCATCTAAACAATTGTTCATCATCACAATCTCGACCTAAGGGAAAATGTCACTGCAAATTAGAATATCGGGATCCAAAACATAAGAGGAGTACTAAGATAACTTGATACCCTACTGAGGCATAAGGAATAGAGCACTCACGACATGGACTTATTAAAGAGATCTAATCTGAGGATGTACTTGATATAAATATGAATTTTCACTGATCGTTAAGAGTATCACATGTGCACAAGAGTCAGGAACTACATGACCTGAATTTTTGAATTCATAACTTATGAAAAGTGATTCTGACTGCTAAAGAAACTTGGAACTCATCATACTAGGAACTAGTAGAGTACATGATTCCTTATCATAAGCCTAGACACGAGCTATGATCATGAATCTGAAACATAAAGCATGAGTATGTGTCGTAATAGATGAGGTAAACCGCTGAAATAAGAATAGATTGAGCATCATTCTTTCTCACGGCCAATTCCACAACTTACTGGCATATCTATTGGCATCTGAAAACTTGACTTGGTTACTCTTTCTATCATCTCCCCCTGAGATTTAAGCCATTACTCTAAGTCTGTGGACCACTATATACACTCTGGTATAAACTGAAATCACTTTACTCTAGAGTTGGGAATATAACAATACACCTAAAACTACACTTACCCTATAAGATGGTATCTTCATGTATAACAACCAATGCTAATACCTATTTCCAAGATTCAACCCTTAGGTTTCTATAGCCCTAAAAGTTATCATATAACATCTTAAACATTCACCAACTCAGATTCTTCTAAGACTAAACATGGATATCTCCAAACCTTTGACGGATCGTACCACTTTTGTTATAGTCTACTAGCATCACGACTCCAAACTTATATATCTCTACTATGAGAATCAAGATCATATCAAAAGGCTCAACATCATCAATCAAAACTCCTTAACTTGGCTATTTAGAACACCATATACCATCTAACTAGTCTTTCTCTACCTAGCAACTCAACGGCACCACTAGCCACACAAAATATGTAATAGCCGTAGAAAAATACTGCAACCTCATATCACCTTGGCATACTTCTTCTTCATACATACAACATCATACTTCATTATGAATCAAATAAACTTAAGATCTTATATACACTGTTCAAGCCTATTAGATCGATTCCATAAAACTAGTATCATTAACCAAGAAATAATCACATCCACCTTCATGACATCACTGCTATGACTCAAAAATCCACTACATACCTTCTCACAAGTAGTACTAGTTTACAACTACCAAAGAAAGGAAGGTTAAGGGGGTAGAGTCACATAACAGACATGGTCAACCTTAATATTATATTATAACCCCATAGAATCTTATCTACTTATATGGCTTTATCACATCACACTTACTTACCCAAGCATACATTTAGACTATCTTCAAATTCCACAAACAACTTTGTGTCTATAATTATAACTTAAAGGCTAATCTAGCCAGTTTCATACTTCGACCAACAACTCACCTTAGCTAATAACTCCTTCTCTACCTTCTACTAAACTAACACACAAGGACGTATCACTTTAATACCAACTCAATATCATGCAAAAAGATTCAGCTATACATACATTCAATAAATCGCCCTTACCATTTTTGTAGCCATTATGCCTCTAAACCCCCAGTTCCAACCAACACAAGAACCAACAAGATGGACAATAAGTTGCTAGTGAATTGAAATAGGCCTTACATGACTTCACTAGACTTTGAGTTTCAACGACACAATGATAACAAGGTTACAAGAGACAAAAACTTGACACATAATAATCAATGATCTAAGAATACGTATCTTACTTTGTATAAATAAAAAAAATCTGAGTCAAACACTTCCCCCGTAGACTACCATGCAATCCACACATGCTAATAGCTGCCACATTAGTTTATCATTAAAAATGGGTAAATTATCCTCAAAGATTGGTTGCTCAACTAAAATATTTATTTACACAAACGTCACCCTCACTCTGACTTCTAACTTTGTGAATTCACATCACCATCTTCTTGGTCCAGTATCACTACCAATAGGTCACGACACCAACACTTAACTTATACTACTAAGATGGAAATACAGTTCCAACATTCTACTACATATCATCCCCCCTTAAGCATGACATCTGCAATATAAATTTTGGAAAAGGATCGAATACGCTTAATACCGCAGGCTGAAAAGCATGATTTTATCAAGATCAAGGTTTACACTAAAATCAATACACTCTGAAGCACTAACAAATTCTTCTTAAGTACTTGCATAATTTTTCTTTTAAAATCTCACATGATTCAATTAGAAAGAACTATGTCATTTAGACTCTAAACTTCTGTACTTGAATCACCCCAATAATGAGACATGTCTAAGAACATCAAAGTAAGGAAAGAATTTGGATGACTATTACTTTCGTATGGGTGACACCATAGCACAAATTAGAGTATGAAAGACGAACATTCTGACTCTATTGCACAAACTAGAACATAAAGAAAGAGAGATATTCCTAAGCGCCTAATAGCCTCCTGTTTATAAGTTTGGAAGGCTACTCACCCATAAACAGTACTCTACCTGATGTAATTTCGCAGACACCCTGGGACCATGAACCGTGCTCTGATACCAAGTTTGTCACTACCCAAACTAGGGCCTGGCTGTGACGGACATCCCGAATCATGAAGACCCGAACGTCCTATTATATCTGGTAGCTATGCACAATATTTATATAATAAGAGAAGATGTGAAAATACAATCTGATACAGAAACATGGTCATTAACTCTGATATTCAAAACATAAGAATGAAAGTTGTAATTCAACACATTTGAATAAGATCTAACTTAGTCTGGAAGATCTCTACGATATCTCAAGACTGTTCTGAAAACTGGGACAAGGCCCCCAGTAGACCAAAACAATGGAATAACATCATTTGAAATAACAGGCCTTCTGGAACAAAGAAGGCTCACCACTGCACGAATCAATTCTCTCTAGAATACTCTACTGATTAGCTAGACCCTTAGACTGAGCCTCCAAACCTGGGAGGTAGGGGCTCAATACAGATATACTGGTACACAGAGCAAATTCAAAATAATAATTTATATTCAACATATATGAGAGCAGTTTAAAATAGTTCATAAACCTATCATATAGTGAGAAATCTCATAGGCATTTCTGAAAGACTCTAAAAGAAAATTATCTAAACTCTGAGACATTTTTTGTTTTACTTCTGCACTAGTTAGTATACCCTACAACCCTGAAATTCCACGGGCTATATGAAATCCACCATTGACTCGGCGAGGAAGCCTCTAACCCAAGTATGCTGCAAGGGTTGGAGAGTCTGACTCTTCTCTGCCACACAGCCGTCGCCAGCATAAAATAATATATTCCGATCGACAAATCACGATTTTAGGTTAAGAGTTACTTGAACTCAAACCTTCTTTGGGTAACCACCTAACCCTCTCTAAGCCCAGTTTTAACTCTTTAAAACATGCATTCTCTAAAAGTAAACTCTGAAAACATACTCTATTATGGGATACATACTTATGGTATTGTCATACCATTGACTTGCAAGCCATATCTGTGAGCCATTATCAGTATGCCCAGTCCTATGTACTCATACTTTTTGATATGTTTCAAACTTATGTTATGTCATTTTCTATATCTAGAATGATTCTTTAGTTATGCTTTATGTATTTGATATATCAAATATTCGTACCTATTATACATTATTCCTGGGACACATATTTATAAGCAAGGTCACCCCGATAAGTATTAGTAGTAATTGAACAGTTTCCCTTATATTCCTGATGCTCATATTCTAGTCCTTTGATAATATTCTTTATGACATGACTGTGTGTGATATCAGCTGAGTAATGATTGGATAGGAGTGACTAGATATTCCTTGTTGTGATGGTGGTAGTGTACTGGTTCATCTAAGATCATAAGCATGGATGAAGTGTGAGATGACAATTAGCTATATGTAATAGTTGGATGAATTCATATGGGGTGTCCCCTGGTAGGAGTACATGAAATTGCGGTTCATAGATGTTATAGAGTGGATGGAGAGTATTTTTCTTAATAACTGGGAAGAAACCACGAAGTTGTTACAGTGATGAGTTTAGATATCATATGGCTAAAATACACTATGAAATTTGTGATTGCTTGATTAGAATTCAAGGATGGATGTTTTCATGATGACAAAAAGTAGTGTCCGTGGGTATAACTATAGATCCAGGAGAGACCTTGTTAAGTTTTAAAACTTGTACCTACGAGTAGGCTTGAACATGGTAAAAGTGTGTTAGAATCAGACTAGTACTTGTATGTGCCCATGTGAGAATTGTACTTTGGAAATAATGAAATGTAATATTAGGGGAAAAAGGTAGGTTCAAAAGGTGTTTCTAAGATCTAATGCTACCAGTATTAGATGTGAAAATACCTATATTCCTATGTCTAATGCACCTTTATTTCATGTTATGTAACTTCAGACCAAATGGGACGTAAGTCCTAGTCTTCGTTATGCCATTCATGCTCTATAATCCCTATTTAGATAACTAAGATACCCCATAGCTCATACCTAAATTCATATCTTACGTTGTTATGTTCATTTCCCATGAAACACATGTCCTATGACATGTCCATGTTAAGTCTAATGCATTCCATGACACATGCGTCTATGTTTCTTCTATGGCTTGTTACGAAGCTTCACATGTTAGGAAAGTTCACATCATTAATAAATAGTTCAAGAAACACTAGACTATTCCAGCATTCCAATGTAAGGTACTCATCCATGACCATCATTCGAGGACGAATAATCCCAAGGGGGAGATATTGTAACACCCTGAACGTTCAAGCTAAAATAAAAATCAATTGGACCTCTATTCATATGTACTTTGACTAGAATCTAGAAATTTTATTGTATCTAGGTGCAAACGTGACGTCTTAAGTTTCGTAGGGGTATTGGGTACGAATTAAGGGCATAAGAAATCTCTAAAACAAATTTGAGTGAAAGGTCCTTTAATGATTAAGTATTTATATAGGTTAACACAAGGACCAAATTTAAACAAGCATTTCTCCTAGAATATTTAAAGTTACGTGACCCATTAAATATCAAATTAAAGATTTTTGAGTCTTCTTTCCAATGCCACTAACAACTCATGAATCCGAGACCCGAGTAAAAAGTTACGTATGTTTTACAAAGAACGAACAACCCTCCAAATGAAACTTTTCTTTTTTTCTTTTCTTTTCATATTCTTGGAGGGGTAATTTCATCCTTTCCTTTTTACATTAACCCCAAGTTATTAAAACCTACTTCTTCATTAATATTATACGTTAAAACTCCTAGACTTACTATCCATCAGTTACACGTTACAATACAAACCTCCTTGCCTTCTTCAAGTTTCACACGATAAAACCTCACTTTTCCCCATCAATTTTTCATACGATATCCATAAATAAACATCCATATTCCTTCTCTAAAACTCAAATCTCAAGAATCTGATGAAATTCATTCAAGAAAACAAGTCAAATCCCTTCTCCAGATCTTAAGTTCTTCAAACGTTTTGAGGTATGTAGAACCATCTTTTGCTCACGTTTCATTATGTTTTCTTATTCACCAAATCTATTTTGTAATCGCCTTTCCAAACATATGGTGTCTAGGTGTTTGTATTCAGAAGTTAGATTAAAAACAAATCAACCTCTTATGTTCTATTTCCTTTTGGCGTCTTAACAAGTTCTTATGTATTCATAATGTAAAGACTGGTTTTGCCTAAATCTAGAACCTAAATCTTGTTCAGTCAATAATATGGTGGTCTAAATAATCTTCAACAAGTATTTTCTATTTCTAAATTTCTTGAAAGACGTTAGGATTAATTAACATAAAGAACATCCCCTTTATCTCTTAAATTAATGTCTGATCCCATTTGAGTTTATGCTAGCATGCTGAAATTCTTTAAGTTTAACAAGTAGGAAGGACTGCTTTATCTTCTACTTGGATCTCTTGTTAATTTGTTTTCCAAAATCTCGGGTTGTAGATGATTTGTAATACAATATCTAGCCAACCCTCCATGTCAAAATCTCAGTCATTCCATCATGTGAATGTTTCTATTAAAGTTATAAGATAAAATTTTATGAAACTCTTAACGTATGATTCCAATTTCATAATCCATAAGAAAGTCACCTTCTCGTAACATTCCTAAAACTCTTTGCACTATGAACTATACATTATGAAATTGCAAGCCCTAGTATAGTAATACCAATTACTAAGAAATTTGTCCATTGACCTAGTTAATAGATACTTAATAATATTAATATGAATATTTTTTTAAGAATGGTTCCAATTATGTTCATGAATTATATAATATTGAACCATGAAATTACCTATCATGACTCTCCAATATTGATAGTGTTAACTCATGAATATGAACCTATTACAGTTAACTCTCAATATGAGCCTAAAGTGCTTATACATAATTATGAGCCTAAAGAGGCTAAACCATGAGCATGAGCCTAAAAAGGCTAAACTATGAACATGAACGCACAAGACTACCATTTTTAGTTAAGAACTAATTAGATAAATAAGATAACAGCATGAGCATAAGGGAGTTGGTTAGCTGACCGTGAAGGCATAGGTTGAAATGACAATTTTCCAAAACTTTGTTTGCCGACATAGGATAGAGATTATTTCGCAAGTCGGATGACTTTTTTTTCTGTGTCCCGAAAAGGGACTAACCATGGATACTTTCTTGCAAATTATGTCATGTCACATCCTATGCCCGGAAAGGTATAGGATGGCTTAGCTTATCGGACCTAGATCAGACTCCATACGCTTACATGGTGTTTTATGACAGTTTACTACTTTTTCCCGCAAAAAATCAAAGGAATTATATCTACTTTAATTGGTCAATTATAAATTTATCTTATCTTCTTGTTCCTTTCCAGTTGTCTTCTTTTATGTTTGAATTTTATTGTCATTTCTAATCTCTTGATGAACTATTCTCCTGAAATGGTTTTGCATACCTATACATTCCATGTATTAACCACCTTTGGTGCTATATCGTTTCATGAAGTAGGTTCTGGCTCTCATATTCGCGATCAAGCACCTAATTAGGATCTCTATCTTCTGCTATTAGTGAGCCTCCTTTCTATCAGAAGGTTGGATGGGATATGATGACTTCATTATATTTTATTTCCTTTTAGTATTGGTACTTATTAGAGGCTTCACAGACTGATTTAGTTGTCAGACAGGTATTGTAATTTTTAGTATTATTTATCATGACAATTGTATCTTCAGACGTTAAGAGATATTAATGAACATTGATGAAAAACTTTATCCTTTTAGAACTCTTATTTTATTCTGTTTCCTCTCTATTCATTATGTTTGTTGTATGCTTATGTGATATGCCAATAAGTTCGCTTGTACTAGCAATAATATCAGGTGTGTGCCACGTCTCGGGCCTCAGCTCAGGGCATGACAAACTTGGTATCAGAGCCAGCTGTTCAAGTGTCCTAGGGTGTATGTGAATCCATGTCTAGTAGATTCCTAATTATGGGTGTGAAGCACACCATACTTATAATTTGGAGGCTGCAGGGTATTTAGGAAATGTCTCTTTTCTTTCATATTCTAGATCGTACCACAGAGCTATCTTAAGAATCTTATGTGAATTTGTGTGATGTTCCAATTCCTCTTACTATGCCTCAACTTTGAGGTGGTAAAAACATTATAGGTCAGATTCCTATCGATGTAGTTCTTTCAGATAGAGCCAACCAAAAAAAAATAAGAGACTGCAGGAGAGATTAAGCAGAGATCATTAGTGTATTTAAGCCCATTGATTCATAAGAATGCACACTTTTTCATTTTAATTATGCGTCTGTGCCAAACTAAGATGTACTCTTAGATTTTCTTTACTTTTTTTTAAACCTTGTTGCAAATGACACCTTTAGCCAGAAGTTATGTATTTCAGTTCTTGGATAATATTATCACCTGAGAGATAGTGTAGTTTGGGTTGTTGTAAGTCATAAGCAGTAGAATGAATTTGAGAGCTAGACATATGAAGTCAAAGTATAGTGGCCTAAGAGTGAAGATAGAAAATTGATCGAAGTAGATAGCTAGAGTCATGTACCTATTAAGTGATTGATGGGGTGATATGTCTTTAGGTGTTATCTAAGGTGTGATAAGTTTGGTATAGATTCTATGGTTGCAAGTAGAGCAAGGATTGTTGGATACAATGACTTAGAAGTATACTTGAACTAGGAAGAAAGTTAGGACGACATGCGTTGGTGTTAGTAAAGATTAAGTCTATGTTGTGAACAGGAGGATAGAGTTGTCAGGAATTGACAAATTTAAGCTACCCCTTGTGTTTTAAAGAGAGTACCCCCGCTTGGGTTTTTAGAGATATGAATGTAGTTTAAGCAAGTCATTGAATAAGTATTAGCGATGTGTGATAAAATACTCAGATAGATTTCAATCAGATAGGCTGTGAGACATTAAAAATTTACTATTTTGTCGTGAGCCCTCAATGACCTCGTGTTTCTTGATTATCTTTGGTAGCAATAATTCTAAGTAGTATTAGAGGATGAGTGTTGCCATCTATATTTAGTACTAGACCGTAAAGCTTGACCTTAGATGATCGTCGTTATAAGAAGAAGGGTAGCATAAGAATGATAATGTTAGTTAGGATTGGATACAACGGGCTTGACAAAACATATAAGAGAAATAAAGATGTTAAGTTGTGAAAAATGTGAAAGTGTAAGTGTGATATATGTGGGCTCTAGATGAATAAGAGAATGAAGGGTAAAACATTTGATGATGAGGAAATCTTAAGAATTATAAGGGAAGATGTGTGCTCCAGAAGAGATACATATCGTAGATGATATTCTAAGCTCCTAAGTATGGTGTGTTCCTAGTTTATTATTCTTGATATTGTGTAAGGTGGAGAGATTCTAAGTATGAATTATATGGTAATCCTTTGGTCTTAATGAGGGGATTATAAATAAGAAAGTATAATGTTAAGTCTCTTGATATAAGTTTTAATTCTATAATATTGGGTGGGTAGAAATTTAGAGGTGTGATGATTGTAGACTAATAAGAAAAGACCAGCCTGTTAAGTTTTTGTGGAAGTAGGCATGTATACCAATAGGAGCATAAATTATAGAATGGTGGCCATAGAGGCAATAAAAATTTTAGAGAAGTATCTTAGAAAGAAGTCCAAGAAAAGATTAAGTATCTACAAATATAGTCTATTAAAAAGAGTTTAGCATTCATGTGTATAGTGATACCCCGACCATGCAGAGTAAAGTAATGATAGCTCAGTTTAGATAATATGTCCACAATATTAGGACGCTAAATTTTAAGCTAAGGGGGAGATGATTGGGTGAGGAACAAAGTCATATCTTTGGAGACAAATAGTAACGTAATGAGTTCAAAAGAGAAGCTAGAATGAGAAAATGATCCATGCTTATCCTAAAATATCCCTTATACTTCAGTCACTATGACACTCAACTCATGTCCCCGTATTAGCATCATTCCCATGATCTAGATTTATGAACATCATACTGATTCACGTTCATGCAAAAATCCTAGAATGAAAATAAGCTTAACTCAATGATCCCAGACTTACTCCATGAATCCATGAATTTCAGTATGCCCAGTCCTATGAACTCACACTTTTTGATATGTTTTGAACTCATGTTATTTCATTATCTATATCCAAAATGTTTCTTCAGTTGTGCTTTCTGTATTTGATATATGAAATATTCGTGCCCATTATACATTATTCTTGGGATACATCTGTATTAGCAAGGTCACGATGATAAGTATTAGTATTGATTGAGCAGCATCCCTTATATTTCTGATGTCATATTCTAGTCCTTCGATGGTATTCTTTATGAAATAATTGTGGTGTGATATCAGTTGAGTAATGGTTGGATAGGAGTGACTATATGTTCCTTGTTACGATGGTGACAGTTTACTCGTTCATCTAAAATCACAAGCACGGATGAAGTACTAGATGAAAATTAGCTATATGTAATAGTTGGATGAATTCATATGGGGTGTCCCCTAGTAGGAGTACATGAAATTGCGGTTCATAGAGGTTCTAGGGTTGATGGAGAGTATTTTTCTTATTAACTGGGAAGAAACCATGAAGTTGTTACAGTGATGAGCTTAGATATCATGTGGCTAAAGTACACTATGAAATTTGTGACTGCTTGATTAGAGTTCGAGGATGGATGTTTTCATGATGAGAAAAAGTAGTGTCACTGGTATAACTATAGATCCAGGAGAAACCTTGTAGAGTTTTGGAACTAACCTAAGAGCACGTCAACAATAAAGATGAAGGTTCCTAAAGGGAAATAGAATATGGGATCCTGAAATTTAGATGGACATGAGTATTTTAGGTGTGGCACCTTGTACCTCTGAGTAGGCTTGAACATGGTAAAAGTGTGTTAGAATCAAACTAGTACTTGTATGTGCCCATATGAGAAATGTACTTTGGAAATAATGAAATGTAATATTAGGGGGAAAAGGTAGGTTCAAATGGTGTTGCTAAGATCTAATGCTACCAGTATTAGAGGTGAAAATACCCGTATTCCTATGTCTAATGCACCCCTATTTCATGTTATGTAACTTCAGACCAAATGGGACTTAAGTCCTAGTCTTGGTCATGCCATTCATGCTCTATAATCCCTATTTAGATAACTAACATACCACTGTAGCTCATACCTAAATTCATATCTTACGTTGTTATGTTCATTTCCCATGAAACACATGTCCTATGACATGTCTATGTAAAGTCTAATGCATTCCATGACACGTAACTCTATGTTTCTTCTATGGCTTGTTACGAAGCTTCATATGTTAGGAAAGTTCATTTCATTAATAAATAGTTCATGAAAGACTAGACTATTCACATATTCCAAGGTAAGGTACTCATCCATGACCATCGTTCGAGGACGAATAATCCCAAGGGGGAGCTATTGTAACACCTTGAACGTTCGAGCTAAAATAAAAATCAATTGGACCTCTCTTCATATGTACTTTGACTAGAATCATGAAATTTTATTGTATCTAGGTGCAAAGGTGAAGTCTTAAGTTTCGTAGGGGTATTGGGTATGAATTAAGGGCATAAGAAATCTCTAAAACAAATTTGAGTGAAAGGTCCATTAATGATTAAGTATTTATATAGGTTCACACAAGGACCAAATTTAAACAAGCATTTCTCCTAAAATATTTTGAGTTACGTAACCCATTACCTATCAAATGAAAGATTTTTGAGTCTTCTTTCCAGCACCACTAACAACTCATTAATTCGAGACACAGGTAAGAAGTTACGTATGTTTTACTAAGAACGAACAACCCTCCAGACGAAAATTTTCTTTTTTTCTTTTTTTCTTTTCTTTTCCTATTCTGGGAGGGGTAATTTCGTCCTTTCCTTTTTACATTAACCCCAAGTTATTAAAACCTACTTCTCCATTAATTTATACGTTAAGACTCCTAGACTTACTATCCCTCAGTTACACGTTACAATACAAACCTCCCTGCCTTTTTCAAGTTTCACAGGATAAAACCTCACTTTTTCCCATCATTTTTTCATATGATATCCATAAATAAACATCCGCATTCCTCCTCTAAAACTCAAATCTCAAGAATCTGATGAAATTCATTCAAGAAAACAAGTCTAATCCCTTCTCCAGATCTCAAGTTCTTCAAACATTTTGAGGTATGTAGAACTATCTTTTGCTCATGTTTCATTATGTTTTTTTATTCTCCAAATCTGTTTTGTAATCTCCTTTCCAAACAGATGGTGTCTAGGTGTTTGTATTCAGCAGTTAGATTAAAAAAAAATCAATCTCTCAAGTTCTATTTCCTCGTGGTGTCTTAACAAGTGCTTATGTATTCATAATGTAAGGACTGGTTTTGCCTAAATCTAGAACCTGAATCTTGTCCAGTCAATAATATGGTGGTCTAAATAATCTTCAACAAGTATTTTCTATTTCTAAATTTCTTGAAAGACGTTAGGATTAATTAACATAAATAACATCCCTTTTATCTCTTAAATTAATATCCGATCCCATTTGAGTATATGCTAGCATGCTGAAATTCTTTAAGCTTAACAAGTAGGAAGGACTGCTTTATCTTCTACTGGGATCTCATGTTAATCTGTTTTTCAATATCTCTGGTTGTAGATGATTTGTCGTACGATATCTAGCCAACCCTCCATACAAAATCTCAGTCATGCCATTATGTGAATGTTTCTATTAAAGTTATAAGATAAAATTTTATGAAACTCTTAAAGTATGATTCCAATTTCATAATCCATAAGAAAGTCACCTTCTCGTAACATGCCTAATACTCTTTGCACTATGAACTATACATTATGAAATTGCAAGCCCTAGTATAATAATACCAATTTCTAAGGAATTTTTCCATTGACCTAGTTAATAGATACTTAATAATATTAATATGAATATTTTTACAAGAATGGTTCCGATCATTTTCATGAATTATATCATATTGAACCATGAAATTACCTATCATGACTCTCCAATATTGATAGTGTTAACTCATGAATATGAACCTATTAAGGTTAACTCTCAATATGAGCCTAAAGTGGTTATACATAATTATGAGTCTAAAGAGGCTAAACCATGAGCATGAGCCTAAAAAGGCTAAACTATGAACATGAACATAACAAGACTAACATTTTTGGTCAAGAACTAATCAGATAAATAAGATAACGTCATGAGCATAAGGGAGTTAGTTAGCTGACCGTGAAGGCGTACGTTTAAATGACAAATGCCCGAACCTATGTTTGCCGACATAGGATAGAGATTATTTTGCAAGTCGAATGACTTTTTTTTATGTGTCCCAAAAAGGGACTAACCATGGATACTTTCTAGCAAATTATGTCATGTCACGTCCTATGCCTGGCAAGGTATAGGATGACTTAGCTGATCGGGCCAAGTTTAGACTACATGCACTCACATGGTGGTTTATGACATTTTACTAGTTTCTCCCACAAATAATCAAAGGAATTAAATCTACTTTACTTGGTTAATTATAAATTTAGCTTATATTCTTGTTCCTTTCCAATTGTCTTCTTTAACATTTGAATTTTATTGTCATTTCTAATCTCTTGATGTACTACCCTCCTGAAATGGTTTTGCATACCAACACATTCCAAGTATTGACCACCTTTGGCGCTACATCATTTCATGATATAGGTTCTGGATCTCATGTCCGCGGTGATGCGCCTCATTAGGATCTCTATCTTTTTCTATTGGTGAGCCTTTTTTCTATCAAGAGGTTGGATAGGATATGGTGACTTCATTATATTTTCTTTCCTTTTAGTCTTGGTACTTATTAGAGGCTTCGCAGACAGATTTAGTTGCCAGATAGGTCTTGTAATTTTTAGTATTATTTGTCATTACTATTGCATCTTCAGAAGTTAAGTGATATTAATGAACATCAATGAAAGACTTTATCCTTTAAGAACTCTTATTCTATTATGTTTCCTCTCTATTTATTATATTAGATGTATGCTCATGTGATATGCCAAAATATTCTCTCGTACTAGCAATAGTATTGGGTGCGTGCCACGTCTAGGGCCTCGGCTCGGGGCGTGACACCGCGGACTTGAGATACAAAACCTATATCATGAAACGATGTAGCGCCAAAGATGATCAATACGTGTAATGTATTGGTATTCAAAACAATTTTAGGAGGGTAGTACAACAAGAGGTTGTAAGTAACAATGAAATTCAAATATAAGGGAAGCAACTAGAAAAGAAACAAGAGTGTAAACTAAATTTATAATTGACCAAGTAAAGTAGATTTAATTCCCTTGATTATTTGAGGGAGAAATTAAAGTAGTGAACCATCATAAACCACCATGTGAGCGCATGGAGTCTGATCTTTGCCCGATCAGCTAAGCCGTCCTACATGTTGCCGAGCATAAGACGTGACATGATATAATTTTCTAGCAAGTATCCATGGTTAGTCCCTTTTTGGAACACATAAAAAAAGAGTCATCCAACTTGCGGAATAATCTCTATCCCATGTCGGCAAACATAATTTCGGGCATTTTTCATTTCAACCTATGCCTTCACGGTTAGCTAACTAACTCACTTATGCTCATGACGTTATCTTATTTATCTGATTAGTTCTTGATCAAAATGTTAGTTTTATTCCATTCATGTTCATAGTTTAGCCTTTTTAGGCCCGTGCTCATGGTTTAGCCTCTTTAGGCTCATAATTATGCATAATCACTTTATGCTCATATTGAGATTTAACCGTAATAGGTTCATATTCATGAGTTAACACTATCAATATTAGAGAGTCATGATCGGTAATTTCATGGATCAATATGATATAATTCATGTATATGATTGGAAGCATTCTTGTAAAAATATTCATATTCATATTATTAAGTATCTATTAACTAGGTCAATGGGAAAATTCTTGAGAAGTTGATATTATTATACTAGGGCTTGCAATTTCATAATATAAGTTAATAGTGCAAAGAGTTTTAGTAAATTGCAAAAAGGTGACTTTCTTAGGGATTATGGAATTGGAGTCATACTTTAAGAGTTTCATAAAATTTTATTTTATAACTTTAATAGAAATGTTCACGTGATGGCATGACTGAGATTTTGACATGGAGGATTGGCTAGATATTGTATTACAAATCATCTACAACCTGATATTTTGGAAAATAGATTAACATGAGATCCCAGTAGAATATAAAGCAGTTATTAACAGTAAAAAGAGAACTCAAACTCCCAATATATCAATATGGAGAGTTCAATTTTCAAAGAGTCATTTACTAGGCAAACATGTCAATATTTTACGAAAACGAGAAGGAAATCATACAAAACAACCAGTGAAGCAGTTATACGACAAATGCAGTAGGCATACAACCAATACAATAGTTATACAAAAGTTTATAAAGCTAAAATTGGATGAGATCAATTTAACACTTAGAAGGATGGAAGATGATGGACAAAAATAGATTTTTTATTTTTTTGTTTTCTTATTCAAAGTATTTGGGAGAACATATTTATGCCTTCAATTGAGGGATACGAGTATGGGAATTTCGTCAACCCTAGCTTATTTGTAACATCTTTGATTGGAGACCATGAATTTCATATAATTACAATGAAAGAGTATTTTTACATACCACAATCCGTTGATGAAATTTAGTTGGCAAACAGGGAACCAAACTTGATTTCTTGAGCCAATTTTCTTGGATTTCTTAAGCTTGAATTTGAGAGAAAGGAGAGAGGTGTTAAGGATGAAAAAAATGTTTAAAACTGATTGAGAAAGAGTTTTTAAAAGGTATCGGTGGTTATGGGAAAATTAAAGGACGACATAACCCCTGGAATGTGAAAAGATAAGAAAAGTATAGAAAATTTTCGTCTGGTAGGCTGTTCTGATTGTTCTTGGTGAAACAGATGTAACTTTTTACTCGGGTCTTGAATTAATGAGTTTTTGGTGGCATTGGGAAGAAGACTCAAAATGCTTTAATTTGATAGGTATTGGGCCATGTAAATCAAAATATTCTAGGAGAAATACTTGTTTAAATTTGGTCCTTGTATGAACCTATATGAAAACTTAATTATTAAAGGACCTTTCAACTCAAATTTGGTTTTTAGAGATTTATTATACCCTTAATTTATATCCAACATCCCTACGCTTAAGACATTGCATTTACACCTAGATACAATTAATTTTCTAGACTCAGGTACAAGTACATATGAAGAGCAGTCCAACTGATTTTTTTTAAGCCTGAAAGTTTAGGGTGTTACAATATATCCCCTTTGGGATCATTCGCCTTGGAATGATGGTCAGTGTTATAAGGGGTACATTACATGGAAATATTAGAATAGTCTAGAATTTCTTGGACTATTTCTTAATGACATGAACTTTTCTAACATGTGGAGCTTAGTAACAAGCCATGGAAGAAACATCGAGGCACGAGTCATAGACTTAGCATAGACATTCATAGGACATGTGTTTCATGGGAAATGAACAAAACAATGAAAGATATGAATTTAGATATGAGCTACAGGGGTATCTTAGTTATCTAAATAGGGCTTATAGAGCATGAATGACATGACGAGGACTAGGACTTAAGTCCCATTTGGTCTGAAGTTAACATAACATGAAATAGGGGTGTATTAGACATAGGAATATGGGTATTTTCACCTCTAATACTGGTAACATTAGATCTTAGCAACACCTTTTGAACCTATCCTTTTTCCCCTGAACATTACACTTAATTATTTCCAAACTACAATTCTCACATAGGCATACACAAAGTACTAAAGTCTGATTCTAACTCATTCTTACCCTGTCCAAGCCTACTCAGAGGTACAAGATGCCACGACTAAAATACTCATACTAGACAAAATTTTCAAGATCCCATAATCTAATTCCCTTTAAGAACCTTCATCTTGATGAATGACTTGCTCTTAAGTTAGTTATAAAACTCAACAAGGAATCTCTTGCATCCACAGTTATACCCAGGCACATTATTTTTTCTTATCATGAAAACATCCATCCTCAAACTATAATCAAGAAGTCACAGGTTTTATAGTGTATTTAGCCACATAGGCATCGACATGATATCTAAGCTCATCACCATAAATACTTCATGGTTTCTTCCCAGTTAATAAGAAAATCTTCTCCGTCTACCCTAGAATCTCTATGAACCATAATTTCATGTACTCCTACTAGGGAACACCCCATATGAATTCATCTAACTATTACATAGAGCTAATTTTCATATCTCAGTTCATCGATGCTTATGATCTTAGATGAATCGGTATACTGCCATCATCGTAACAAGGAATATCTAGTTACTCCTATCCAACCATTACTCAACTGATATCACACCACTGTTATGTCATAAAGAATACCATCAAAGGACTAGAATATGAGCATCAGGAATATAAGGGATACATCTCAATCACTACTAATATTGATCGTGACCTTCCTAATAAAGATGTGTCCCAGGAATAATAGATAATAGGCACGACTATTTCATATATCAAATACATAAAGAACAACTGAAGAGTCATTCTGGATATAGATAATGACACAACATGAGTTCGAAACATATCAAAAAGTGTGAGTTCATAGGATTGGGCATACTGAAATTCATGGATTCATGGAGTAAGTCTAGGATCATTGAGTTAAGCTTCTTTTCAGTCTAGGAACTTAGCATGAACATGAATCAGTATGAAGTTCATAAACCTAGATCATAGACATGATGCTAATACGGGGACATGAGTAGAGTGTCATAGTGACTGAAGTACAAGGGATATTTTAGGATAAGCATGGGTCACTTTCTCATTCTAGTTTTTTTTTTGAACTCATTACGTTACTATTTGTCTCCAAAGATATGACTTTGTTCCTCACCCAATCATCTCCCCCTTAGCTTAAAATTTAGCGTCCTAATATTGTGGACCTATTATCTAAATTGAGCCATCATTACTTTACTCTGCATGGTCGGGGTATCACTATACACATGAATGCTAAACTCTTTTTAATAGACTATATTTGTAGATACTTAATCTTTGCTAGGAATTCTTTCTGAGACACTTCTCTAAACTTTTGTTTGCCTCTATGGCCATCATTCTATAATTTATGCTGCTATTGGTATACATGCCCACTTCCTAAAAAACTTAACAAGCTAGTCTTTTCTTATTAGTCTACAATCATCACAGCTTTAAATTTTTATCCACCCAATATTATAGAATTAAAACTTATATCAAGATACTTAAAATTATACTATCTTATTTATAATACCCTGATTAATACCGAAGGATTACCATATAATTCATACCTAGAATCTCTCCACCTTACACAATATGAAGAATAATAAACTAGGAACACACCACACTTAGGAGCTTAGAATCTCATCTACGATATGTATCTCTTCTGGAGCACACATCTTCCCTTATAATTCTTAAGATTTACTCATCATCAAATGTTTTGCCCTTCATTCACTTATTCATCTAGAGCCCACATATATCAAACTTACACTTTCACAGTTTTCACAAGTTAACATCTTTATTTCTCGCATACGCTTTGTCAAGCCCGCTGTATCCAATCCTAAATAATATTATCACTCTCATGTTACCCTTCTTCTTACCACGATGATCATCTAAGGTCAAGCTTTACGGTATAGTACTAAACATATATGGAAGCACTCATCTACTTAAACTACTTAGAATTAATGCTACCAAAGATAATCAAGAAATACTAGGTCATTTAGGGCTCATGAGAAGATAGTAAATTTTTAATCTAATCTCACAACCTATCTAATTGCAATCTATCCGTACACAACTACTGCTTATTCAATGACTTGCCTAAACTATATTCGTATCTCTAAAAAAACAAGTGGGGGTAGTCTCTTTAAAACATAAGGGGTAGCTTAAATTTGTCAATTCCTGACCATTCTATCCTCCTATTCACAACATAGACTTAATCTTTACTATCACCATCGCATGTCGTCCTAACTGTCTTCCTAGTTCAAGTATAATTCTAAGTCATTGTATCCAACAATCCTTGCTCTACTTGCAACCATAGAATGTATAACAAACTTATCATACCTTAGATAACACCTAAAGACGTATCACCCTCATCAATCACTTAATAGGTACATGACTCTAGCTATAACTTCGATCAATTTACTATCTTCACTCTTAGGATACTATACTTTGACTTCATATGTCTAGCTCTAGAATTTATTCTACTGCTTATGACTTACAACAAACCAAACTAAACTATCTATCAGGTGATAATACTATCCAAGAACTGAAATACATAACTCCTAGCTAAAATTGTCATTTGCAACAAGGTTTTAAAAAAATAAAGAAAATCTGAGAGTACATCTTAGTTTGGCACAGACGCATGACTAAAATGAACAAGCGTGCATTCTTATGAATCAATGGGATTAAATGCACTAATGATCTCTCCTTAATCTGTCGTGCAGTCTCTTAAATTTTTTTGTTGGCTCTATCTGAGAGAACTACATCAATAGTAATCTGACCTTTAATGTTTTTACCACCTCAAAGGTGAGGAATAGTAAGAGGAATTGGAACATCACACAAATTCATATAAGATTCTTCAGAAAGCTCAGTAGCACGATCTAGAATATGAAAAAATAGAGACATTTCCTAAATGACCTGCAGCCTCCAAATTTTTAAGTGTGGTGCACTTCACACCCATAATTAGGACTCTACTAGACATGGCTTCACATACACCCTAGGGCACTTAAACTCTATGTTCTGATACCATGTTTGTCATGTCTCGAGCCGAGGCCCTAGTCGTGACACATACCCGATACTATTGCTAGTACGAGCGAACATTTTGGTATATCACATTAGAATACAACTAACATAACGAATAGAGAGAAAACAAAATAGAATAAGATTTCATAGAAGGATAAAGTCTTTCAACAATGTTCATTAATATCACTTAACATCTGAAGATACAATAGTTATGACAAATTAAACTAAAAATTACAAGATCTGTCTGACAACTGAATTAGTCTATGAAGCCTCTAATGACAAACTATAACTGTCAAGAAAAGGCCCCGACATATCCTGACACTGAAAGGAGCATCGAGAAATTGTCATATCTAAATTTGCCCCGGGTAGAGAGGAGGCTCACTAATAGCAGAAGATGTAATCTTAATGATGCGCTTGACTGCAGACTTGAGATCCAAAACCTACATAATAAAATAATGTAGCACCAAAGATGATTAATACGTGGAATGTATTGGTATGAAAAATAATTTCAGGACGGTAGTACAACTAGAGATTAGAAGTAACAATGAAATTCAAATATAAGGGAAGAAAACTGGAAAGGAACTAGAGTGTAAACTAAATTTATAATTGATCAAGTAAATTAGATTTAATACCTTTGATTATTGGTGGGAGGAATTAAAGTAGTGAACAGTCATAAACCGCCATGTGAGCGCTTGGAGTCTAATCTCAGCCGTCCTATACCTTGCTGGGAATAGGACGTGAAATGACATAATTTTCTAGAAGATATCCATGGTTAGTCCCTTTTTTGGACACATAAAAAAAGAGTCATCCAACTTGCGGAATAATATCTATCCTATGTCGGCAAACATAGTTTCGGGCATTTATCATTTCGACCTATACCTTTACGGTCAGCTAACCAACTCCCTTATGCTCATGACCTTATCTCATTTATCTGATTATTTCTTGATCAAAATGTTAGTCTTGTTACATTCATGTTCATAGTTTAGCCTTTTTAGGCTCATGCTCATCGTTTAGCCTCTTTAGGCTCATACTTATGTATAACCACTTTAGGCTCATATTGAGAGTTAACCATATTAGGTTCATATTCATTAGTTAAAATTATCAATATTGGAGAGTCATGATAGGTAATTTCATGGTT
Source organism: Capsicum annuum (assembly GCF_002878395.1). Classification (NCBI taxonomy): domain Eukaryota; kingdom Viridiplantae; phylum Streptophyta; class Magnoliopsida; order Solanales; family Solanaceae; genus Capsicum; species Capsicum annuum. Next base: position 20,743,865 of record NC_061116.1, on the reverse strand, counting down.
CAATATGATATAATTCATGTACATGATTGGAAGTATTCTTGTAAAAATATTCATATTAATATTATTAAGTATCTATTAACTAGGTCAATGCAAAAATTATTGAGAAGTTGGTATTATTATACTAGGGCTTGGAATTTCATAATGTATTGTTCGTATTGCAAAGAGTTTTAGGAATGTTGTGAGATTGGAATCATACTTTAAGAGTTTCATAAAGTTTTATCTTATAACTTTAATAGAAATATTCACGTGATGGCATGACTGAGATTTTGACATAGAGGATTGGCTAGATATTGTATTACAAATCATCTACAACCTGAAATTTTGGATAACAGATCAACATGAGATTCTAGTAGAAGATAAAGCAGTTATTAACAGTAAAAAAAGAACTCAAACTCCCAATCCAAGAATTAGATGATATCAATATGGAGATTTCAATTTTCAAAGAGCCATTTACCAGGCAAACATGTCAATATTTTGCGAAAACGAGAAGGAAATCATACAAAACAGCCAGTGAAGCAGTTATATGACAAATGCAGTAGGCATACAACCAATACAATAGATATACAAAAAATTTTAAAGCTATAATAGGATCAAATCAATTTAACAGTTGGAAGGAACGAAGATGATGGACAAAAAAAGGTTTTTTTTTTTTTTTTTTTTTTTTTCTCATTCAAAGTATCTGGGAGAACATATTTCTTCCTTCAATTGAGGGATACGAGTATGAAAATTTCGTCAACCCTAGCTTAGTTGTAACATCTTGGATTGGAGACCATGAATTTCAAAGAATTACAAGGAAAAAGTAGTTTTACATACCACAAGTCGCTGATGAAATTTAGTTGGCAAAGAGGGAACCAAACTTTATTTCTTGAGCCAATTTTCTTGGATTTCTTAAGCTTGAGTTTGAGAGAAAGGAGAGAGGTGTTAAGGATGAAAAAAACGTTTGAAACTGATTGAGAAAGAGTTTTTAAAATGTATTGGAGGTTATGGGAAAAGTAAAGGACGAAATAACCCCTGGAATGTGAAAAAATAAGAAAAGAATAGAAAATTTTCGTCTGGTATGCTATTCTGACTGTTCTTAGTAAAACACACCTAACTTTTTACTCGGGTCTCAGATTAATGAGTTTTGGTGGCGTTGGAAAGAAGACTCAAAAAGCTTTAATTTGATAGGTAATGGCCAAGTAACTCTAAATATTCTTGGAGAAATTCTTGTTTAAATTTGCTCCTTGTATGAACCTATACGAAAACGTAATTATTAAATGACCTTTCAACTCAAATTTGTTTTTAGAGATTTCTTATACCCTTAATTCATATCCAACACCCCTACTCTTAAGACATGACATTTACACCTAGATACAATAAGTTTTCTAGACTTAGGTACAAGTACATATGATGAGCAGTCCTATTGTTTTTTTTAGCCCGAAAGTTAGGGTGTTACATTCCCCCATAACCCCTTTCCTTCAGCTCAACGGCAACATTTTCTACAATTTCCATACAAGGAATTGCATATTTCTCATTAAGATCATTTCTATGATGTGTTGGCTGTAATTCTGTTCCCATTGGAAGAGAATCTTTCCTCAACAGGGCATTGTTCAAATACTTTGTAAGACCTAAATGTTTCCTTTTATCTTCACTTTCATTTAGCAAGACCTTCTCACTCCCGAAGAACGTTGGACAAGGTCCTTTAAACTATAAACTGGGTACTTTACCAGAAAGTTTTTCCCTTGCATGACCTTCCTTTAATTTCCGATATTCTTCCATCTCTGGTTCTCTAATATCTGTTTTCTTTTGAGATGGCATTGACAATTTTCAGTAAACCTAAGCCAGCAAACATAAACAAACAATGAAAACTGGAATCTCTTAAAGTATGCTGCTCATAAGTAACTTTGAGAAAACAAAGAAGTAGAGCAAATATGAATGTAATCATACCATTTGGTTACATTTTCTACAACATAATTTTCTGAGGTATAGTCTCCCCAGATCTAATTTTAGGGGATTACGCTGGCATGTTACATTGTTGTAATGTGTTTGCATATTTTATTGACATACAGAAATAAATAGCTAATACATGCAATAATATCTATCTCTATATCTATATATTATTAAAAGGAGAGGATAAATTCTTCACATTAAGCCAAGTGGCAGATTAAGAATAAGTCACTTGGTAGTTTAGTACAAAAATTGGTTATGTTGGTTATTAGTTAGTATTTTTAAAATTCAAAATCTGAAATATTTGGATTTAAATTTAAATTTAAATTTAAAAATAATAAAAAAATTTGATAAAAACATAAGTCAATTTTAATTAATTAGAATTGCACTTAACTGCAAATACCCATGGTTTAACCAAAACTTACAACCAAATTTCTTTTGTTCAAAGTTCACCCATTACAGAGAAGATATCAGTCCTTTTGTACAAAGTTCACCCATTATAGAGATGAAACCAGTAGAAGATAACAAATTGACCGATGGAAATATTTCAAAGGTACTAAAATTCATTTATTTAGCTTTTATTTTTTTAGGCAAGTGAGAGGATTGAGGAATTTATCCACTTAGGTTTGCCTGCTATGAACAATTTTGTGATAAGAGAGAATCATTTATTTGATTTTACCTTCTGTTGATCATTTATACCTTCTTAATTCATTATTTGGAAACTATGATAGGGTGCAGTAAATTTGTATTTCTTTATTGTGTAATTGATTGCCCATTTCATTCATATTAATTTCAATAAAATTGCAAATTGGCTTTGTAATTTTCTTCTATGCCTCCATCTCATGTTATTGCAGTAATCTTTGTGTCTTTTTTTTGTCTAATAAACTTGATTTGAACAAAGCAACCATCTCCTGAATCTTCAGAGTAACTATATTTTTCAGGTACTTATGTTTGAATTTTTCTCTTTGTGTGGTTTATATCATTCCTATGTTAGAAATTGATGTACTATAGGCATATGGTGTTGTACTTCATAATATTGATTATGATGTTACGATTCAACAATGTTGTTGGTTACTTTTTGATTCAGCAATGTTGTTGGTTATTTTTGTGTGTTATGTTATTTTCATAGAATCATTTCTATATTATGAATAGTTGGTTGTGTCATTGGATTTCAGAGTCATACTACCTGTTTTTCTATTTCTCACAAGTGCAACTGTAATCTTTCAGTGCAATAAGTGGAAACATTCTATGACTCATTCTGTATCGGAACAATTCAATGCTTTGAATTTTAAGTTAAGTTAATTGATTTTTTGATTTGAGTTTTGAGTTTTGGACTAGGATTGAAATTGGTTGATCTTGAGAATCAACAGGGCAATGCAGATGCTGCTGCTCTATATTATTACCCTGGAAATACTAGCCCGACTGATGATGGAGATGGTTCTATCTTGGAGCAATGACTTCTTTCTGCTGGATTGCAACATTTGGCCTCTAAGACACATTTTTTTAATACTCTTCTCATCTTTTTACTATCTCTTATGATTATTTAGATAGTAGAACACATTAATGGAGGAGCTTTTCATAAATACTTCAAATATGTGATACTAGAAAGGGAAGAAAGGAAGAAACTACTTATTTCCTCTTTCAAATATATTTGGTTTGTAGTCTGTTTTGTATTATTACTTAGTCGACTGTCAAGTTTATATAGTTTTATGCAGATCTTTTTGCAAATGCAAGTATTTGATGTAAATTTATCAAGTTAAGCACTAAAATGTTGAAGGTTCTTGAGCAGTATGTTACTAATTGAGTGAAGAAGTTACAGTTTGATTAAAAAGAATCTTCCAGTAAAAATTATGTATTTTTCTAATATTGGAAGACATGTTATTTCTATCTAATTTAGTCCATTGAAGTTAATATATAGTAATAAATATGAAAACTTTATGATTTTACGTGTAGACGAAGAATCAGATAAGTTTAGCTTAATGATGCCTCAAAGACCCAGTAGCTAACTGATTTTCTGCCCAATTGTTGATAGCACATACATTAGAAAGAAGAAGTTTAACAAGAAAATAGAACAAAGTAAAAAATAAACAGTGAATATTTTAGAAGAGGAAAAGGCTAGAGAGGGAGAAAATGACCCAAGATACTTTCTTTGAGTTTTGTTATTGATGATCAGAATGCATCACTTTTTATTGTTATTGGGTGCTAATTTATGGCTACAACTACTCTTTTGCCGTTACTCTACTTTTCAAGTACCGTGAATGTTATCATTTCTATGTTGAAATTGTTGTATTGTAAGCCTTTGGTTTTATATATTCTACTTTAGAATTTTTTTTGATCATTAAAATATTTAATTCATCACCGTGGAATAGTTTGGGTTCTTATCATCATATGTTTATCATTACGATAATGTTACTTTGCATGTGGTGTAGATAAGTTCTAGGGCTGTAGAATATTTTCTTATAAAAAAGTTATTTGCTTAATATATTATTTATTATGAGGGTTGTTTTGAAAAATTATAACTATTGCAGATACTTGAAAACATTGTTGAGAGATGACATACTAGTGTTTTCCAACAAATGACTTAGGATCAAAGAAAAGATGCCAATTTAGAAAACTTCTACTTCGTATGAATCACGTATTGAAAAAGAATGATGGAAAATCGTATTCAAGTTTAGTGTGCTTGATGATGAAAATAGCTCATGGAAGAATTTGTAATATGAATGATAGAGTCTACTGTTGTAACCAGAAAGGAAGAGAAAGCGAAGTTTAGTCCCAATTAAAAAACTATCAATTCACTTATCAACTCAAGAGGAACATAGGGAGACAGAATTCAATGGCTGTACAACAACAACTTGAAAGTTGAGAGTGATGATTTAAAGATAAACATTACTCTATAACATAAACATTGGTATTTTTTATAAGTTTTTTGGATCATACTATTGCAAATTTTTTCTATTCAACATTTTTGTTGCAGCACAACCTTCCTGAATTTTCTGATCTACAGTGAAAGCATTTGCTTGTACTTTTTTTTTTTTTTGTAACAAAAGCACAAGTAACTTATATAATTTGAATGTTACTTCATTTTACAGGTAACATGTTGGTGAGTTGGAGTGATCCTGGCAGAAACTAGACATGAGGAAAAAAGTTATTACTATTTTAATTTGTCTAGGTATAGGCTTCATTTTGCTGTGACATTTTTCCTATCACTTTTTTGGATCTTTTATGTTTGTCACCTAAAAAGAGAGTGATGCTCATGAGCATTTAAATTTTTCATATTGATATTTCTACTTTGATGTTGTCTTGTGTCCTTTTCTATTCAGCTCTCTTCTATCACCTTTCATACCCGGGGGAATTGAATCACAGTTGTATTTTTCTTTGGATGTACTATAAACTGTTTCTAGTTTCTTAAAGTGCCTCAAAGGAGTCTTCATAAATTTATGATCATAATTATTCAGATTAGTTGTTTAATAATCTATATATTATTAAAAGGAGAGGACAAAGCCTCTCCATTTAGCCAAGTAGAAAAATTAAATATTGACACATGTAATTTATAGTTAATTAGTTAGGAAATAATTGTTGTTGTTTGCAATGTTTCCGTTAGTTTACAATTTTGAAGTTGTTCTTTAAATTTAAAATTTAAATTTTCCGTTACTTCATATTTTTATATTTTTAGTTTGAAAGTTTGTATGTTAGTTGGTTATAATTGTTACCCTTTTACACATTAATATACTACACTTAAAAAATGCAAACCTCCTATACTATTTTTTTATTTAACAAAATTTATGTTGAATTTGGATTATGTAACTGCACTATTTTTTTTTCATGATCATAACTGTACTATTATCAATAAAAACTTACAAGTGCTAACATACACAATTTATTAAAAATCTCTAACTTGAACACAATCACTAATTAAAAACTCAAATAAAATCAAATTACATCACATAAACTGCTTATACATTTAGTATATATTGGCATCACTTTAAACACATTCTCATTCTTATGCAACCTTCTCATTAAATCATATGTCATTATATATACAATATCCATCTGCATAGAATTATAAACAAATTCATATGTTAGTAATTATCATTATATTATGTTTTAAAATTTTTATCCAAAAATTATACTTTTAACTAATTGGAACATATAAACGAGTTAATTAGTTGAATTAAAAAATTTATATTATAACTACATACTGCCCTTCTAATATTAAATCTTAATACATACTGCCCTTCAAATATTAAATCTTAATTAAAAATTAAAAATTAAAATTTAAAAAATCAGTTTTATAACTTCTTAAATAAAACACGCTAAAAAAATGGATTTCGTGGCAGAAGTTCACAACTTTCAGTTAATGACTACAACAACTTAACAGATAATTGTAAATACCATTCAATAACTACTCTGTTATCACCATCGTATTTATCCAGTACACATCTATATACATTCTACGTAATACTCAACCAATCCTTCTTATCCTATTATGTAAACTTCCCTTAAGATTCTTTCCCTTCTTCTATAAATACAATTCAAATTCAACATATATTCTCTTCAACTCTTAAATTCCCTACAATATTCTAATATATTCCATAGATTCCTTTACACACTAATGTAAACATTGTTTTCTTCTTAAACTTCTTCTATTCTATTGGTCTTTACCACAATCTTCTTCTATTCTGTTAATCTTTACCACAATCTACGTATACCTACATACTCTTTATCAAAAATGACAGATTTCATCAATGACATCACAATCACAAAAATGCACTGGAAGTTAAAAGTCTTGGTTGTTCGCCTGTGGGAAGTGAATGGTCGATTTAATCCTAGTGCTTTGTACGCAATTGAAATGATTCTGAAGGATGAATATGTATGCAACATTTTCTACTATATTTATATTGCTATTTCTATCTTATTCATTATTCTAACTTTTTTTTAATAGGGTGATCGAATACAAGCATCTATATGTAGTTTTGTTCTTAAACAATTCAAATCTGATATCAAAGAACGTGGTTTGTTTCTTTCTATTCTATGTTCTGATAACGAACCTGTTGTTGTTTGGCCCACAATTAACAAATTAATAATATATGATTCGTTCGATTATGGAAGAAAAGGAACTAATCAAATAATCACTTTTTTGCTAAAGTAATATACTTATTCTCTTTATGTTATTAAAATTCTAGATGATGAAGATTTGATCAAGAAATATTCTCCTAATGAATCTGATACCTCCCGTGTAAGTAACCTTTCTTCAAACACATCTAATCATTTCATATATTTTTATACTTATACTTTTCTAAACTGTGGTTATAGGACCATCACTTTACCAATTCTGAAGAATCATATGCTGAGAAGGATTACAAGGTAATTAAATTGTATGACTTTATATTACCTAAATATATAATACAGACAACATATCTAAATATCTTTATATATATATATGGTCACTAAATGTTTTTTAAAGATTTGGATAATATATTGTTTATCTAACTTCTATATTTTAAATTGTTTTCTTTTGAATTCTATAGGAATCCACCAAAGACAGTGACATGTTAACTTCTTGAAGACGTATGCAAAGAGTAATAGATTTTCCAAGAAGGATAAATCTATCATAGTTGATAAAAATGTCCATGGTCAACTCTCAAGCAACAAGATCCACAAAGGCGCTAAAAAGAAAAACAAATTGTCATCAGCTGCCTCTAAATGAATTATCTTACAATGTTTCTGTAATATAATACTTTATATTAATCTAGCAGTTTGTTAGGGTTAGTGACATATATCATAAGTTATTTATATCCTGTTAAGGTGATACATTTCATACCTTTTTATATTACATACAAATAAGTGTTTTCTACAATATTCTATGCTTTGTGATCTTCAAACACAAGTTTCAATCATTTCTTACATAATATATATGTCACACTGTCAATGTGAATATACAAAAATTATGTAGGAAACAAGCTTTTATTATTAAAGTTTATCTAAGGAAAATATCAATACTTGTGAAATATGAATACTTGTGAAATAATCAATTTCAATAATAAGAACTAACCGGTGCACCAGAAGTTTCACTTTAACCAATTATAAGTTCTGAACTTGCTGCTCAATTGTAACATTAATGAAGCATTGTCATTTCCACTATATTATGATATTATAAGCTTTAGCAGATACGGCGATTTATGTCGGAGATATACCAGAAAACAGGGCCTGAAATAAAAAAGATATAAAGACATGCTCATACATATTAACAATATAAATAGGAGGCTTCAGCCTTCGCTTAACCATAGTGAAACCCCAATTACTAATATGAGCCCAAAGTAAACCACATATATTAGACTTCTTCACAACATCCATCAGGCATTTTTCCAGGAAAGAAACATCACCCATTCATATATGCGAACAACAAAAGTAAATTATTACTTAAGAAAAAAATGAATAACCCAAAATATGAGAATAGGACAACTGTTATGGAAGCTTTATCAAAGCCCAAAATGAGCTTATCATAGTTTTTCTTTTTAATAATTAGTAGTTCATGAAAGCTTTTAATACCTTTGCAAATAGTAGCAATAACCAAGACTTCCGTGATTAAAAATAATGAAGGTTCGCTGGAAATATGCCGATAGCATACATCAATGCGTAAACCACAACATTGTCTTTGTATAGATTATGAAATTATGATAATAGTACACTTCCATTGTAACCATGTATGATATAGTTATCAACAATTTGGGCAAATGTCATTTCAAATTATAAATTAATCTTTTCATTAATCTACTGCAATGACCAAGACAGATGCATCAGATTTGGCTGCTCATCACGTAACTATCAACGTTGCTGCTACGATTTATAAAAATTGTTCATATTGAGAAAGAATTCACCATATTTTGATGTTGGGTAAAGACGTTAGTGTGATTTGCTGCTGTTTTACAGAATAAATCAAACATTCAAAACAAAATAGAACACATTTATAGCTTTAAAATTAGGGTATCATCACAACTTTTGACAAAAATGTTCAGCCACCCAAGAAAGCTGCAAAACCAGAGTTATGTTCTAATGTACATAACATAGGTTAACCAAAAGAAATAAGGTTCATCATGGGCTAGATTAAGATAAAATAAAATAATAAAGACAGGAAATGCAGGTACAGCAATAAAGATCTAAGTCTGATGTATTCTTCAATTTTGATGTCACAATTCTTTTTAAATTTTCAAAAAATATACTACTTTTGAGATTCAAACACGCACTTGTTAATATTTTTGAAGAGTCCACAATATAGCCAGAAATCTTAAATGTACACTACGGTGAAGTTTAGGCAGACAAAAAATTTAGAATAGATTCCAACAACATATCTTGACAATTTTAAAGCCATGTTGCTCCTCACTGTCTTCCGGACATTTACAAAATAAAAATATATGGATTAATTAGTTGATGTTTCAAAAGATTTCTCTAAGTATAATGACTTTCCATAGTACACAATAAAAAAATAATGAACCCTCACCTTTTTCAGGATCACTGTAGTTGACTTCATATGTTGCTTTGCTATTCACTAATGAAGGACCACTTTCCTTACAGCAAACCTGAAGGTAGGGAACGTTAAGCTCTTAGGAGGATATCTAAAGCTCTATCCATTATGATGCACAATTTAACAAAAATGAGTTTTGTTCTTACAGAATTATGAATCTTATGTGGTACCCATTGGAAGTGCATATGAGTCTAAGTAATCAGTGTACAATCAAATTAAACTGAACAAGAACAAAGAACACCAACTTCCAATAGTCATCATCTAATAGCCGCATAGGGCAATTGAAATATCTACACTCTTGCATATAGTTACTTTGTTACTTGCAGATGTTTAATATTGAGTTATTGTAACATCTAAAAGCAAACAAGAGAGATGAGGGAGAGAACACTACAGAATGCTAAATCGAGATGAAGACATACTCATACTCATTAAAAAAATCAATATGAGGTTTCAACCTTACTAATATGAGCGCAAAATAAACCCCACATTACTAAAGATCTAAGTGGCGCAGACTCTTCAATTTCTATGTCACAACCTTTTTCAGATTCTCAAAAAATATACTACTTTTGCGATTTGAGCATGCAACTGTTAATATTTTATATGAGTCCATGATACAGACAAATATCTTAAATGTACGCTCCAGTTAAGGCAGACATATAACCTAGAAGAGATTCTAGCAACATATCTGGATAATTTTAAAGCCATGTTTCTCCTCACTATCTTTCAACATTTACAAACTAAAGATACATGAATTTCAAAAGCAATTTCTACTTTTGTTAAAGACAAATGCATCCATACGCTCCTCATTGTCTTCCACATACAACTATTGCAGTTGTTGAAGAGCACTTCAAAATATTTACTGTAAAAGAAACCAAATACTGTCAATAAACATGCAGCAGAAAAAAACATGGCATGACACCCCATCTGTACAAATATTCCTATAAATATCTCTATATTTTAAAACTTTCAACAACCTTAAAATTTTTTGTATAATTTCATAATTAAAACTTTTTTGTTCAAGATTAAACTTAAAAAATTACTCACCATAAGTATCAACCGATCAAATATAGTACCAAATAAGAACACTTAGGCATATCCTGTATAAAAACAAACAAATAAATTACTTAAATGTACAGTGGTGAGATAATAGTTTTCAAAAAAAAAAATAGTTACATTACAACAGAAAAAGTGCAGTTTTATATTAAACTTTTAAAATTGAACTTTCAATATTTGTATTTCTAAGTGGCATATTTGCAGCAGTACATATCTATTGATCATCTCTTTCTTTAACAATTTACCAACTCCTAACTAGTAAAAAATATACTTTCTCCTTATTAACTCAAGTGTCATCTGTCATTTGCCATATTATTGTTATATTTATTTAGTCACTGCTATATTATTTAAAATTTTTTCTGTAACTTTTCATACCATATTCAGATTCCATTTAGATTGATATGGACAAAGAGAAGAAACTTGCAAGAAAGAATAAAATAAGCATACGGATTCAGAAACGACTTAAAACATCCTCTAATAACAGTGGTATAATCTTTTTATCAATTTTTTTTCACAAATCTTATTCGTTATATTTATATCATTCATAAACATAATTACATTATAGCTATGTCATTTCTAAACAATAGTTGTTGTTCATTATATAATTATTTTACATATTTATAACTTTGATCAAGATATTTTTTTGTTAATGTTTTACAGATCTTTTTAAATCTCCCCCTATCAATGGGACTGATTTAAGAAAAAAGAAAGGAAAGCGAACTATGAAAAATTTCACAAATTGTCAAAGTTACTATGCTTCTCATATTACATCCATAAAAAGCATTGATCATTCTTCATCATCTCATGCTAAGTCAAAATATCATAATCTAACGCAAGATATTGATATGCAAAATATGGCATCTTCTTCAACAATGGAGAGAACTCATCTTTTATCAGATTTAAATGAATTACCATTGTTACAAGGTTGGTGTTTAAATTAACCATATATACATCATTATTCACTAAAAATATTGACGTGCATTTTTTATTTATGTATGAGTAGAACTTGACTCTGACAATATTGGCGATGATGTACCAGGTATATCTTTTTTACTTAATAAATAATTTAAGACATAAAAATATTCAATTTCAATTGAATTTATCTTAGTTTAAAAAAGTAAAGGTGAATTTGTTGAATTCACCACTTATGATACTTTATTACAAGTTCAGAAAATAATGACATGAATGAAAATGTAGATGTTTATAAAGGTATGTCTATAATAACACAAATTAGAACAATTTCATAAGAATACTTTTTATATGTCTTTAGTGTCATTAATATAATTCTTATATTCATTTTATAGAGGTTGATGTAGAAAATGCATTGATTGATAATGAAGGTATGAAAATCTGTTATGATCTTTTATATGTAATAGATAGTCATGGAAATTTGACAGTTCAAAACAATGCTATATTTGACTATTTGATTTATAGATTACTGGGATATAGGAGATTCAATTTTTGAATGTGTACATTGTGGTGGTTACTTCTGGTATGAAGAAAGGATCAACAAGAAATTAAAATCTAAAAGACCAGAGTTCTCTTTAGGTTGTCATCATGGAAAAATAAATTTACCAAAGCCAAAAGAACCTCCTCCAATTTTAAGACAATTATTATTTGGATCAGGTGACTAAATATTTTTTCCATACTTAAATAATAATTATAATCAAGTACAAATCTTCATTCACCAATTGTTATTTATTCAGGTCCAAAGAGTAACCAGTTCAAAGATAATATTAGAACTTATAACTCCATGTTTTCATTTACATCAATGGGAGGAAAAGTTAATTCTTCAATTAATCAAACAAGGGGATCAAAAACATTTACACTACCTGGACAGAACTATCATCACATTGGAAGTTTATTACTTCCAGAAGGATCCACTCCAAAATTTGCACAATTATATATATATGATACTGAAAATGAAGTGCAAAATAGAATTCATGCATTGAGGTTAGTATTCAATCAATCTTTATTTATTATTGTATTAATAGTATAATTAATTAAATAATGTCAAATAATTTTATTTACCAATCTTATGTAGTCGAGGTTATAGCATTAACATAAATCATGTTGAAATTGTTCAAGACTTGAAACAAATGCTTGATGATCAAAATGTCTTGACTAAGTCGTTTAAAATGGTAAGATATAGATTTCAAGAAGATTCTCACACCAATGTTAGACTAAAATTGATAGGAAAGCGAAACTATGATGGAAGAAGATATAATTTGCCAACTGTTTCAGAAGTTGCTGCTTTAGTGGTTGGAGATTTTGAAGTATCGCTATGTGACAGAGATATTGTTGTTAATACCCAATCTGGATTGCTCCAAAGAATAAATGAGTTAAATGCTTCCTATTTAGCACTCCAATATCCATTACTTTTTCCGTATGGTGAAGATGGTTATAGAGAGGACATTGTTTTAAATGAAAAAGATGAATTAAGTCGAGGAAGAAAATTCATTAGCATGCGTGAGTTCTTTTCTTACAAAATTCAAGAGAGGAATTGTGAAGTACAAACAATTGTGAACTCAAAAAGGTTATTTCAACAATTCTTGGTAGATGCTTTTACAATGATTGAATCATCAAAGCTGAAATATATTAGAACTAATCAAAAACAATTGCGTGTTGCAATGTACAAAGGATTAGAAGATGCAGTTTTACAGGGAGATATTGATCCTTCTTCTCATGGTAAAAGGGTAATTCTATCTTCCATCTTCACCGGGAGTGAACGATATGTGATTCAAAATTATCAAGATGCTATGGCAATCTGCGAATGGGCTGGATATCCAGATTTGTTTATCACATTTACTTGCAATCCAAGGTGGACTGAATTTATTAGATTCTTAAAGAGTAGAAGCTAACAACCGGAAGACCGGCCTGGCATTTTGTGAAGGGTATTCAAAATCAAATTAGATCACTTGATAAAGGATTTGAAAGAGAAATAAATATTTGGAAGAGTTAAATCAGGTACATATTTCACTTTTTATAATTAATTATTATTAAAACTTAAATATAATTATTTTACTATTCAAATTTATGATGATAAGTATGCTTTGGTCTTAATTTCTACATACTCCGCTATTCGATTTTAAATTTGTCTCTGAAATCATTACATATAACTTATTACATTTGATGCAGTTATTTATACTATTAAATTCCAAAAGCGAGGGTTACCTCATGCGCACATATTGTTGTTTCTTCATAATAAATGTCCAACTATGAGAGACATTGATCAAATTATTTCAGCAGAAATACCAGACGAATTGACTGAACCTCATTATTACGAGGCCATCAAAAAATTCATGATACATGGACCATATGGTCTTGTAAGAAAAACATCTCCATGCATGCAAAATGGTCGATGTTCAAAACACTTTCCAAAGAAGTATGTAGAAAACACCACAATCGATGAAGACGGATATCTAGTTTATAAAAGAAGGGATTGTAACGCCCCAATTTTCTGAACCAAAATGCTACACGGTGCTCATGACCCCGAAGGACCACAAGCTAACCCATGACTGATATCTGTACCTGTAAACTGCATAATATCTCATAAAATATGCAGAAACATGAACTTTAAGGCAATAAGGTTCAATACTAATACATATTTGAACAATATGGTATATCAATACCAAAAAGGAACATAAATACTGAAGTCTGAACATCTAATCTGACATCTAGTCTGAAAGCCTCTAACTGAATGGAATAAGGAGTTGATGGAACATGTCCCCAACTAACTTCAACTACTGAAATAAAGTGAAAACTAAAATAGAAATGAAATCATCATGTCCTGGAAGGATGAGGACTCACATCTAACTCTGACTGCTGATCCTCGAATCTACTACTAATTTGAAGATCATGCCTCTGAACTTATGGTGTAACATAAGAGAAAGCACCATAGAGCAAATGCGTCAGTACGTCTAAATATACTGAGTATACGAGTGTGGTAGACTAAATTCAAAGGGTTATATGCATGGACAATACTGACTGATATGAACGTGAGAGTACATACATGTGTACGTAACTGTAACTGAACTCATGGAGATATGGACTACTGAGTCAGGATACTGACAACATGAGTGTACTGATAATAACATTCTAAAAGACTGAGTTTACTGATATTGATATATAAATCACTAATAAGTGATGGATCTAATACTGTATTACTGATATACTAAGAGACTGATATTTCATTACTGATAAATGAATTATTGTTTTTGATAATTCGAATTCTGAAGAACTGGTCTGATTGACTGTATCTGCTAGTCCAGAAGCTGAGTACAGATATCATGAGGTCTGATAACTATTGTGATTGATAGAATAAGTGACTATATCTCATAGTCCATAAATCTGAAGGAAACTATTTGAGTTCCATTTTATTTCTGAGTTGACTGTATCTGACATCCCTGATATACAAAAATCTGAAGAGCTATCTGAGTTTTTTACAGAGACTGGGTAGCTATAGCTGACAGTCCTGAAATCTGTAATTGAAACTATGGGAAGTAGTTATCTAACTGACATGCCTCAAATACGCTCTAATAGCTAAGCTGGGGTCCAATCTCTACCCCGACTGGAGGGGTGTCAATTCCGTACCACGGGTAAGGATAGCCTGTGAGTGACCCTTATCTAGTGGGTAATCAATGAGAATGGTGGGAACCCTAAACTGACGAGTTAAACCACCTCATCAACCCTAATCTGATGGGTTAAGATGTCTCAAACTACGCTAGCTACGTAGTTCTAGAACACAAGGATGACTACTAAGAATCACACCCTGAATTGGCGGGTGAGTTCCCATCCTTGGGTTCACTTGGTGCTAACTTCTACTCCCATCTGAAGGACACTGAACTGAATAACTAAGCTGAACTGAATAACTAAACTGAACTTATTAGCTGAACTGATACTGATTAACTAGACTAATACTAGTAGTATTGTTTAGAAGAGCTAAACTAAGTTTACTGGATTCCAATGATTAACGGAATGTACTGAGTTCTGAGGACTGGTTGAGAGTACTGAAGTTACTGAGATTAACTGTGACTACTGAGGTTACTGGGGTTACTGAGCACTGAGATTACTGAGATTACTAGACTATTGAGATTACTGAGATTTTTGAGCTTTCCTGAGTCACATGACTGATTGAATTCTATAGATCATGGCTTGACTGAGAGTATCGTGAAAACATGACATGGCTCTAGGCACACAACTATATTTTTCGGGTACAAGTACCCCCAGGACTCGATGGAAGGAAACTGACAAAACTTGAATTTCTTGAGTGTATGACCATCAATAAAAATCCATAATACATGAGTGGGGGATTTCATGAAGTACATGGTCATCATAATATCTATCATGAATAGGAATTCTAATAATCAAGTCATAAATCTCATATTCTAATATCATGGGCATTCCGACAACATATTCTATTCATAGCAATCGCATGGAAACCATTCAAGCATAAGGGAACGGCAACATGTAACATTTAGTTCATATTGTGATGATTTAGGGATATTATACTTCATGTATTTATTCAACATCTCAAATATGGTAGGGAAAGCATGGATATATTTTGTGTACATAATTTATATCTCCATTATCATACATGCTTTATACTACAACAATAACAACACATAATTTGCATGGAAATTCATATTGGAGTGTGTGACTAACATGAACTTGTTATTTAGATATCATGAAATCATGTAAATATGAAGTTCTAACATACTAGGCATTTTATCGAACACCTTGCATGCATTCTTTATGGCATAGGTGGATTTCATACTTGCATTCTATCAATCCATCTAAAGATCATGTTTGTCAACTAACAACCTAACTTTCATGAGATATATAGTCACAATACTATTATATAGCAAAACAAACAAGCATCAACATGGGTATGATCATATCACCACAATCAACCAAGCTTTTGTATTTTAATGATTGATTCTTGAACTCCACGGACGAAGGGAATCCATGGATGAACACTATGCATACCTTGGAAGGGAGGTTCTTGATGATTGATGGAGGAATTTCCTTGAAATTAGATCTTCAAGATTAATTATGCAAATCTAGTTGTTTTTCTCTTTTAGTGCTCTTGGATGATGAGCTTTGAGATGTTAATAGGGTTGTAATGTGTTTAGAAGCTATATGTTTCGTAGGGTTAAGTTTAGGGACATGTAAGGAGTGTTAAAAGACTTAATTACGCTTAAAATAACTCAAAACTGAGTGTTTTTGGCACCTGGAATTGACTTAGGCGGCGCCCAAGTGATTGCCTAAGCTAGGTTGGGCGGTGCCTAACCAATCGCCTATCCTCACTGTCTCTCACGAAAAAGGGCATAACTTTTCGCTCGGGTATTGGATTAAGGCAAAATTGGTATCGTTGGAAAGATAATTCAATTATCTACAATTTAGTTGGTCTAAATCAGCCAAAATACCACATCAACATCAATTTATACTCGTTCAAAGATGACCCTTGCAAAATTAAACACTAAAACTTGATGGATTCAAAAACTCTTAGCTTGTATTACCTTAAGTGAATCATATGAACATTATTAATGTATCATAAGCTATATTATTGCTAGGATTCTCATTGTAAGTCATGCACTAAAGTGCTACTCACAGGATAGGAGGTTTTATACGTAGGAAAAATGGTTCGTCTCCTAGCTTAGAAACATACGGGGTATTACAATATCTCCCCTTTGGGAGCATTCGTCCTCCAATGGAAATTAACTGAAGTGGGAGAGATGATAAGATGAAGTACGTACAAGGCATTCACTACTAAAATATGGGTTCATGACTAGTATGACTGAAAGCTGAGCACAACATACTAAATATGCATATCTGATGCATGGGAAGCTGATTTATGAATATAAGACTGAGGATTCTAATAAAGTAAGTTTTCTCAAAATGAGAATGCATATCTGATGCACAACTGAAAGGCTGAATCCATGCATATCTGATCTATGATAATATGATTGACATAATACGTGAATGCATGACTGAAAGTACTAATGAGCTGATCACACATATTTGATGCGTGAATTCATGACTAAACTTACTCATGAACATGCAATGGTAAAGGTATCAAGTTTGAACTGAAAAATAAGAATGGAACTGAATACCAAGTTTGGCACTGAAATATAAACATGAGAACGACTATGTTTAAGGAAAACTATTACCTTGAACTGATAATACTGATAAGTTTGAGATTAATTACTCCATATGCATGATCGAAAACATGAGAACATAACTAAGTTTGGGACGTGGTAGATATACGGAATATCATGACCTGAACTAAATCTTGAAAACATGGCATACGACTGAAGTTAGAGTTTGAGGGTTAACTTATGAGTACCCCTTCTCAAAACTGGATTCATTAAAAGAAAATAGAGCAACATGTTTATGTCATGAAATTTTGGGGGTATGATGTATCTCCCCCTTGGGACACTATGTCCCTCAAAGGATACTAACTTGGATGAGCTACTGAGGGAAGTTGAGGCGATGTGCAAGACACCTAGGAACTGAGTCATGACTGAATAGCTAGGATCTGAAACTGAGACATGATCATGAACTGAGATAAACACGAGTGCATAAATACACTAACTTATCTGGTTAAATGAATAACTGATAGCGGAATACTGGATCTGCAAAGCTAAACTGTACTTAGTCTGAATAACTGGGCTGAGATTATTGAGTTTTATGCATAGAAGATAAGGACTAACTGAGTAGAATAAGGTATCTGAGCATGGATTCATGAAGTCTATATTATTTTTGAATGCGAGAACAAGTGTACGACATGGCTCTGAGGTATTCTATAAATTGGGGTACTGAAACACTGATAACTGAGTACTGACAACCTGAATGCTTTGGTCCAGCATGTCTGGAACTGAATTGTGTTTCAAATCTGGTTACTGAACTGAAGATGACATTATAACTAAGCTTATAGCTAGTACAGAAGTACTGAATTCAAGGACTGAACATTGATCACTGAGTGCTGGATACTGAAACTATAATTGAGTTGGCAACTGAGTTTTTGATGGTTACATGCTGGGGACTGACATAAGTCAAGGATCCAAATGTACACTTACACTTTGTACTTTCCCAACTTCTGAATACGACCCCTTGCTAGACGTTTACTTGCACATTTATCATGACATTCAAGCCTATCTTCCCAACTATTCACTTATGCAAAGTAAGCATGCAATAATCTTCTCTTATCTAAACAACTGCTCATCACTACACTATTCCATAAGGAGAGCTAACTGGAGGAGTAAATCAGGAGGACCTGAAACATGAATAGATACAAACTGAACTTGACCCATAATTGAAACTTGAGGAATAAAATATCAATAGTTTGGATTTACCAATAAGGTCTGAACTGAGAATATACATGACATAGTCTAAATGTATCTGATCTATAGGGGCATAACATGAGTCATGGAAGCTAAGTATACTGGAAATCATGATATGCGTACATGAGTCATGAGCTGCATGACCTGAGTCTAGAGTTTTCTGTACTCGTGGGACATAATTCGAGTACTAAGGGAGTTAGAACTGAACTCCTTATACTGGGAATTGAAGGGGCACATAATCCCATGGAAAGTGTGTAAAAGTATATTGTTCTCATAGAACATGACTCGTACTGTGGAGTAGAATGGACTCCTTATGCTGGAAATTGAATTCATACATGATTATAGTTCGTGACCATAGAGTTGGTATGTAATGCCTGAGTTGGTTTCGTGATAGCTGAAGTGAAAAACTCTGCACTGAGATGAGAATGCGTCTGGAATTGTCTTCCCTTACTACTTTCTATACATACTGGCTCTACTACTGAAATCTGAGGGCCTGGCTTAGGTACTTGATCTACCATCACATACCTACATTATGTTCAACACCTGTCTATCTTACTAAACACATCATCTGATTCTGTTTCCTCATATACTGATAATATCACATTCACACCTTCATGCTTAATTTTGAGTCAATAAACTTAAGTGTTTAGATCGTACTGTTCAAGCCTACGGATCTAATCCCCATGAATACATAATCTAATCAAATAGAATAATACTATCCCAACTCTACAACTGCTAAACTTCTGGGTTCAAGAATGAGTTCTCATGATCATGAATAAAATCTATATGACCTTGGCACAATAATGAACTGATGGGATACTATTTAAGTCTGTTGCTAATCTCATAACTAACCGTAGGGATTGTCTGAGAAAGACCTGTCTTTAGGACTTTGAACTTCACTATTTCAATTACTTTGAAAGTAAGGTAAAGTGAACATGTGGGGTGCATGATATGAATCTACATGGTTTACTTAAAGAAACTTGCTATAGCATGATCTTGAGACATGAAAGAAGGGAAACTGTTCCTAAAACATCTCATAGCCTCTTGCACATAAGTGTGGTGCACAACACGCCCATGTACTAGACTCTACTTAATGTAGCTTTCAGATTTCCTAGGATACTGTTGAACCTTAGGCTCTGATACCAAGTTTGCAACGCCCTGATTTTCTGAACCAAAATGCTACACGGTGCTTATGACCCCGAAGGATCATAAGCTAACCCATGACTGATATCTATACCTGTAAACTGCATAATATCTCATAAAATATGCGGAAACATGAACTGTAAGGACATAAGGTTCAATAATAATACATATTTGAAAAATATGGTATATCAATACCAAAAAGGAACATAAATACTGAAGTCTGAATATCTAATCTGACATCTAGTCTGAAAGCCTCTAACTGAATTGAATACGAAGTTGATGGGACATGTCCCCAACTAACTCCAACTACTGAAATAAAGTGAAAAATGAAATAGAAATGAAATCGTGTCCTCAAAGGATTAGGACTCACATCTAACTCTGACTGCTGATCCTCGAATCTACTGCTGATTTGGAGCTCATGCCTCTGAACCTATGGTGTAACATAAAAGAAAGCACCATAGCGCAAATGCGTCAGTACGTCTGAATGTACTGAGTATACGAGTGAGGTAGGATAAATAAAAAGGGTTATATGCATGGACAATACTGAATGATATGAGCGTGAGAGTACATACATGCATATGTAACTATAATTGAACTCGTGGAGATACGGACTACTGAGTTTGAATACTGACAACATGAGTGTACTGATAATAAGATTCTAAATGACTGAGTTTACTGATATTGATATGTAAATCCCTAATAAGTGATGGATCTGATACTATATTACTGATATACTAAGAGACTGATATTTCATTACTAATAAATGAATGATTGTTTCTGACAGTTCGAATTATGAAAAACTGATCTGATTGACTGTATCTGCCAGTCCTAAAGCTGAGTATTAATAGCATGAGTTCTGATAACTGCTGTGACTGATAGAATAAGAGACTATATCTCACATTCCATAAATCTGAAGGAAACTATCTAAGCTTCATTCTATTTCTGAGTTGACTGTGTCTGACAGCCCTGATATATTGAAATATGAAGAGCTATCTGAGTTCTTTACTAAGACTGGGTAGCTATAGCTGACAGTCTTGAAATTTGTAACTGAAATTGTGGGAAGTAGTTATCTAACTGACATACCCCAAGTACGCTATAATAGCTAAGCTGGGGTCCAATCTCTGCCCCAACTGGAGGTGTGTCAATATCGTGCCACGGGTAAGGACAGCCTGTGAGTGAACCTTATCTGGCGGGTACTCAATGAGAATAGTGGGAACCCTAAACTGACGAGTTAAACCACCTCATCAACCCTAATCTGATGGGTTAAGATGTCTCAACCTACGCTAGCTACGTAGTTCTGGAACACAAGGATGACTACTAAGAATCACACCCTGAACTGGCGGGTGAGTTCCCATCCTTGGGTTCACTTGGTGCTAACTTCTACTCCCATCTGAAGGACACTGAACTAAATAACTAAGCTGAACTGAATAACTAAACTGAACTGATTAGCTGAAATGATACTGATTAACTGGACTAATACTAGTAGTATTGTTTAGAAGAGCTAAACTAAGTTTACTGGATTCCAATGATTAACGGAATGTACTGAGTTCTGAGGACTGGTTGAGAGTACTGAAGTTACTGAGATTGACTGTGACTACTGAGGTTACTGGGGTTATTGAGCACTGAGATTACTGGACTACTGAGATTACTGAGATTTCTGAGTTTTCCTGAGTCACATGACTGACTGAATTCTATAGATCATGGCTTGATTGAGAGTACTGTGAAAACATGACATGTCTCTAGGCACACAACTATATTTTTTGGTACAAGTACCCCCAGGACTCGATGGAAGGAAACTGACAGAACTTGAATTTCATGAGTACACGACCATCAATAAAAATCCATAATACATGAGTGACGGATTTGATGAAGTACATGGTCATCATAATATCTATCATGAATAGGAATGCTTATAATCAAGTCATAAATCTCATATTCTAATATAATAGGCATTTCGACAATATATACTATTCATGTCAATTGCATGGAAACCATTCAAACGTAAGGGAACGGCAACATGTAAAGTTTAGTTCATATTGTGATGATTTGGGGATATTATACTCCATGTAGTTATTCAACATCTCAAACATGGTAGAGAAAGCATGAATATATTTTGTGTACATAATTTATATCTTCATTATCATACATGCTTTATACCACAACAATAACAACACATAATTTGAATGGAAATTCATATTGGAGTGTATGACTAACATGAACTTGTTATTTAATATCACGAAATCATGTAAATATGAAGTTCTAACATACTAAGAATTTTATTGAATACCTTGCATGCATTCTTTAAGGCATAGGTGGATTTCATACTTGCATTCTATCTATCCATCTAAAGATCATGTTTTTCAACTAACAACATAACTTTCATGAGATATACAGTCACGATACTATTATATAGCAAAACAAACAAGAATCAACATGGGTATGATCATATCACCATAATCAACCAAGATTTTGTATTTTAAAGATTGATTCTTGAACTCCACGGATAAAGGGAATTTGTGGATGAACACTAGCATAACTTGGAAGGGAGGTTCTTGATGATTGGCGGAGGAATTTCCTTGAAATTGGATATCCAAGCTTGATTATGCAACCCTTGCTTTTTTTCTCTTTTAGTTCTCTTGGATGATGATCTTTGAGATGTTAATAGGGTTGTAATGTTTTTAGAAGCTATATATTTCGTAGGGTTAAGTTTAGGGACGTGTAAGGAGTGTTCAAAGACTTAATTACGCTTAAAATAACTCAAAATAGAGTGTTTTTGGCACCTGAAACTGACTTAGGCGGCGCCCAAGTGATTTCCTAAGCTAGGTTGGGCGGCGCCTAACCAATCGCCTATGTTTGGGTTGGGCGGCGTCTAACCAATCGCCTATCCTTACTGTCTCTCACAAAAAAGGGCATAACTTTTCGTTCGGGTATTAGATTAAGGCAAAATTGGTATCGTTGGAAAGCTAATTTGATTATCTAAAATTTGGTGGGTCTAAATCAGCCCAAATACCAAACTAACATCGAGTTATACTCGTTCAAAGATGACCCTTGCAAAATCAAATACTAAAACTTGATGGATTCAAAAACTCTTAGCTTGTATTTCCTTAACTGACTCATATGAATATGCTTAATGTATCATAATCTATCTTATCACTAGGATACTCATTGTAAGTCATGCACTAAAATTCTACTCAAAGGATAGGAGGTTTAATACGTAGGAAAAATGGTTCGTCTCCTAGCTTAGAAACATACGGGGTATTACAGGGATGATGGCAGAACTATTAAAAGAGAAGATATATATATTTGGACAACAGGTATGTGGTACCACATAATACGTATTTATTATTAAAGTATGGTGCACATATTAATGTTGAATGGTGCAATCAAGAAAAATCGATAAAGTGCTTATTCAATTACATAAATAAGGGAAATGATTGTGTAACCGCAACTTTTACATGAAGTGGGAAGGATAAATATTCCGTACATATTGATGAAATTGACATGTATTGTGACTGTTGTTATATTTCTCCTTGTGAAGCAGCCTGGAGAATTTTTGGATTTACTATTCACCATAGAGAATCCGCAGTAGAAAGGCTTTCTTTTCATCTACCTAATGAACAACTAGTTATTTTCTCTGATAGTGATCCATTTGATTTTGTTGTCAATAAACCAAGTGTAAGAGAATCACAATTTTTAAGTTGATTTGAAGAAAACAAATCAAATGAAGAAGAAAGACAATTAACTTATGCAGAATTTCCACCGAAATTTTTATGGAATAAAAAATCAAAAGAGTGGAAAGAAAGAAATAATTCTGCTTTTTCTGTTGGTAGAATATTTTTTGTACCACCAAGTAGTGGAGAGTTATACTATCTCAGAATGTTGGTGAATATCATTAAAGGTCCTAAGTGTTATAAAGATCTACGCACAGTGAACAATACAGTGCATCTAACATTTAGGGATGCATGTTACACATTGGGTTTATTAGATAATGAGAAAGAATATGTGGATGCCATAAAGGAAGCAAGTAATTGGGGAATGCCATCATATCTAAGACAGTCATTTGTTGTGCTTTTGTTATCCAATTCAATATCTTGGCCAGAATTTTTTTGGGAGGCGACATGGATGTTACTATCCAAAGATATCCTACATGAAGTACGACAAGTGATGGACAATCCAGGTATACAAATTTAGAATTAAGTACAATTTTTATAATTTACAAGTGTTAATAATGTAATTATACTTTTTCTACATGTATAATCTTTAAATTATATCTAAAAATTTAAAAGCTTAAGATATTCTTTAAATTAGAATTTTGCAAACTATAGTTGACTAAAACTCAAGTTCCAGTGAAATCATTTTATAAGTATAAATTTTAAAAATCATTCTATCATAAGGAATAATTATTTTAGTAAACCTACAGAAAAATCATCAGTTAATTCTCAAAATGTTTTAAAAGTGTTTATCATAGAAGTACCTTAAGTATTGATAGATTTCTCGATATTTTTTATAAAATTATTAGTGATACCTTTTTTTTTTTTATAGGGATTGAGCTAACAAATGATGAAATGAAAAATCGTTGTCTGCTAAAGTTGGATAATTTATTAAAAGATAGTGGATGAAATTTTCAGAATTTTCCAGCAATACCAAAGCCAACTTATAATGCAGAACAACTTGATGTTACCAATAGACTAATCCTTGAGGAATTACGTTACAATAAATGCTCTCTATCCAAAGACCATGAGGAACTTATGAATAAATTAATAGAGGAGCAAAGGTCAATTTATGATAGAATCATAACAACTGTGAAGCGCAACAAAGGAGGTTTTTTCTTTTTATATGGCCATGGAGCAATTGGAAAGACTTTTATATGGAGGACTTTGTCTTCAACAATAAGATCTAAAGGAGATATTGTTTTAACAGTTGCGTCTAGAGGAATTGCATCACTTTTATTACCTGGAGGTCGAATAGCGCATTCAAGATTTGCTATACCACTCAATGTAACTGAAGATTTAACATGTTATATAAAACAGGGGAGCCCTCTTGCAAGTTTGATAGTGAAGACAAAGTTAATTATTTGGGATGAGGCACCAATGATACATAGATATTGTTTTGAAGTTCTTGACAAAACTTTAAGAGATATTCTTAGATTTGAAGATATATCTAATTTAGATCGGCCATTTGGAGGTAAAACAATTGTACTTGGTAGGGACTTTAGACAAATTCTACCGGTCATTACAAAAGGTAACAGACAGGATATTGTAAATGCTGCCCTTAATTCTTCATATTTGTGGGCTGACTGTCATTTACTAAAGCTAACAAAGAATATGAGGTTAGAAGGTAATCATGAATCAGATTTAAATGATCGAATAGAATTTGCAGATTGGATTTTAGCTGTTGGAGATGGTATGATTGGTAATTCAGTTGATGGAATTGGAAAAGTTCCTATACTTGATGATATTCTTATTAGTGATTGTAAAGATCCTATTTCTGCCATTGTCAATAGTACATATCCAGATTTTTATTCACATTGCAGTGATGTAACATACTTACAGAAAAGAGCAATTCTTGATCCTACACTTGACATGGTAGAATCAATCAATGAACATACGGTATCGCTCAATCAAAGTGAAGGAACAACCTTCTTCAGTTCAGATACAATGTCTTTCAGAAGAGACATTTACAGGTTTGGAACAAGTACATACTCCTGAATTCTTGAATACTATAAAATGCTCCAGAATACCAAATCATGCCATCACTTTAAAGGTTGGTGTACCCGTAATTTTTTTGAGAAATATAGATCAATCTTCAGAGCTTTGTAATGGAACAAGATTAATTATCACAAAAATTAGAAATTGGGTTATCGAGGCAAAAGTTTTATCAGGACAAACGATTGGACAAAATGTTTTTATACCAAGAATGTCATTGACTCCATTTGATTTAAGAATACCCTTAAGTTTCAAAAAAGGCAGTTTCCAATAGTTGTATCATTTTTGATGACTATCAATAAGATCCAAGGACAATCTTTATCTCATGTTGGGCTATATTCGAAGAAAGCAGTGTTCACACATGGCCAACTATATATTACACTATCACGGGTGACACGAAGACAAGGATTAAAGATTTTGACATATGATGATGAAGGGGAAGTTTCAAAGGAAGCAACTTATGTAGTGTTCAAAGAAGTTTATCATAATTTGAGTGTAGATTGAAGCTGATTAGATCCAAAGGGCATAACAGGGTCAACAATATCATCAATTTGTTGAGGGTTAGACTTAGCTTTTTTTTTTGCTGTCAAATAGATGATAAAAGTTCTTTGTTGTTTTAGTAAGTATATAGGAGAAAGTTAGATATTGTGTAAATTATTTATCAATGTTTACTCTTTTTGATTTTTCTCTTTGTACATTTTATTCTAGTATTTTAATAATTATTCCACACATATCACACTTAAAATATGAAGGTAATTGTAATGCAACACATAATTCTAATGACGACCTCTACAAAAGTTTGATTTAAGTGAAGCATTCACAAGATATTAATGCAGTGTTGAAAATTAAGACCTACCTTGATTTCCTTAGCCGATGTTGTTCCTTCAAGATATCTGGCTCTACACAAACTACTTCTACTAAACAGGACTTAAGGATATCACCTGTGATAGAGCAACAATAAGTGATGGACATTGTTTAATGATTCCATAAAAAGAAGTGTATTATTTGCTCAACATATACATAGCATTGTGCAATAAATTAGCATTATGCATAAAAATTCTCAATTTTCTAAGGAGCAATGTATTCACCCTTTTTCAACTTTAATATATTATTCTTTCTGTCCTCAATATGCATTTAGAACATTCTACCGGGAAGACAAGTAATGCGCATAAAGTTATATGTTCTAATTTTAAAAATGGACATATTAATTTTCCGAACAATGTAACTACATCATTGTAATATTTTATATATATTGGTGGGGTGGGAACAATTTGTTTAGTATCTCAAATTAAAATATCTATTATTGCCTCTCTTAATCATGGCAAATAGATTTTACCTTTCAATAATCTTCAAGTTGACTCCAGGTGAGAATAATACAATATCAGCAGTAATCATCCAATAGACATAGTCAATTACCTCCTTCTTGGTAACTACTGCATCAGACAAATCATCGTGGATAAACTCATAGCAATAAGAACAAAAAAGTAAATATCAATAAAAATATTCCTCAGTATAATATCCTTAAAAAATATTAGGAAATCTACCACATATCTATACACAAGGATGATGCTTATCTTCTGACGTGTAACTCAATTCAAGAATATCTACAAGCTTTATCACGGAGATTCTAGCAACATATCTAGACAATTTTAAAGCCATGTTGCTCCTCACTGCCTTCCGAACATTTACAAAATAAAAATATATGGAGTAATTAGTTGATGTTTTAAA
The DNA here is from genome assembly GCF_002878395.1 of Capsicum annuum. Taxonomy (NCBI): domain Eukaryota; kingdom Viridiplantae; phylum Streptophyta; class Magnoliopsida; order Solanales; family Solanaceae; genus Capsicum; species Capsicum annuum. The sequence continues at coordinate 20,716,443 of NC_061116.1, read as the reverse complement.
AGATTCCTCTAAGTATAATGACTTTCCATAGTACACAATAAAAAAATTATGAACCCTCACCTTTTTCAGGATCACCGTAGTTGACGTCATGTGCTGCTCTGCTGTTCACTAATGAAGGACCACTTTCCTTACAGAAAACCTAAAGGTAGGACACGTTAAGCTCTTAGGAGAATATCCAAAGCTCTATCCATTATGATGTACAATTTAACAAAAATGAGTTTTGTTCTTATAAAATTATGAATCTTATGTGGTACCCATTGGAAGTGCATATAAGTCTAAGTGATCAGTGTACAATCAAATTAAACTGAACAAGATCAAAGAACGCCAACTTTCAATAGTCATCATCTAATAGCCGCACAATGTCATAAATAATTTAAACTCAATAACAGTTTCTTTAGTAATCTTTACATTTACTGTAGGGCTACAAATGCAATAAAAGAGCAGGAACCACACAAAAAAAGTTGAAAGACACTTTCTCAAATTCAACATAGGAATGTGCAGTTCATATACCTTTTCATTTGCACCACGATAGGATGACTTTGTAAGCAGAAAAAGAAATAGAATCCACAAGCTTCAAATTATAGGACACTATGCTCAAAGAATTAATGTGTGAAGGAAATGCCAACTTACCTCCATAGGAATGTATGATCTATGACCCATTTGAAACATTTTTGTTGTGTATCCTTTCTTGAACAATTCACTCTAAAAGAAAACACTAAAAGAAAAATATCTCTAAAATGGAATTACCTAGAACACTCTGGTGAAGATCATAAACATCCCTCCTTCGAATATACAAGAAATGAAGATGATAATAGGCAATACAATTGCATATAGTTGTTTCATTAGAGAAATCTGTTAAAAAAACACTAGATATTCGGTGATTTGATTAGAAAAAATTCCTCTTTTTGAAAAGTGCAAGAACAGGATAAACAACACCCCGTTTACACTCCTAATTCATTGTCTTAGGCAGTTGTATTGTAGAAAAGGAATACTCACAGGAACGGACCACGCTGGTACTGTTTCATCTTTCATGGGATATTTCAGATCAGTCATTATATCTTCCTTAACAAATCAATGAAATGAAGCTATGACATCAACAACTATATTTATATATATACAAGCAGCAGTAATATAAGTCAGTTATGCGTGTTAAATAGTACAAATGATAAACCATGAGATAATAGTATGTCCACATCCACGCTTAATTTCTTTTGTTTTGTTCTATATCATATAAGCCCAACTATTAATATGTGTTGTCACATAATAAGAACGAATAAGAACTTTGATTTGAATCACATAGTATAATTGTTAGAAATGGGAATACGGCGACAACAAACATCTACGACAACAACAGCATACATAGAATAGTCCCACAAAATGGAGTCTCAAAAAGGTAGAGTGTCCACAATCTTAGGTAAAGTGTATGCAATCTTTACCTCTATCTCAGAGGTTGTGAGATTTATTCCAAAATCTTAGCTTAAGGAAAATAGTCCTAAGCAGTTTAGATAAAAGAATAGGGAGTACAAAAAAACATCAGATAAGCACGCAAAGCACCAGATATTAAGGGAAAACAAACTACAACAAAATAGTTCAATATTTAGGTAAAAGAAAGAAGATATAGTAAAATAATCTGAAGGACAAGAAACAAAAATGTTACATTAACAAATCTTGAATAAATCTTGACATTTATTACAAAACTCAAGTATAACAGCACAATAAAAGATACTATGAATTGTGATTTAAAACCATGTACAAAATTAGCATATAGTTGATATATAAATATAAAATATAATTAGTACTGTTTTGTTCAAGATTAACAACGCAATACTAGAAAGTTTTGTAGATCATTTCCACTATTTCAGTATATACAAAACCACATGCAAAAACAAATCAATATGGATGGTAACCAATCTATTCAAAACACGGAAAGTCACAACAATACCATCAAAGCAACCCCCAATTAACAAAAAATTAGATCATTTTTGACATAAATTACATAATATCAACCATAGATTCATCAATACATCAATAGCAAAGTATAACACATGCCTGAAGAATCAGTATACGCACCAAATTTTGGTAAGTTAATCATGTCATTCCAACTTATAATAATCATTTTCAGCTGCATCAAGCTCAGATCTCATTTGCATATTCAAATCAGAAAATAAAAACAAATAATAAGGAAGAAAAAGGGCTTATTCGATACCACTAATACCACAATAACAGAGAAATAATACATAGATGGAAAATCTATCTATGATTTGCCCGATATCTAAAAATAAACTATTTCAAATTTGTCAACCAAGATACAAATAATAAAAACTTAGCTAACGTAAACTAATAGTTACTCACACAAAATCTAGGGTTAGTGAATAACAACTTTTATTGAAAATGTTAATTTAAATATAACAAAAATAACAAAATACACAGACCCATTTAGAACAACAACATACCCAGTACAGACCCATTTCGATTTAATAATGAAAAAACATATTTAAACTTAGTTTTTTACCTTCAAATTTGAAATATTACCAAGTTAGTTGCAGACGAAAATGGGGTTTTAATACAATCAGCAGATCTGATTAAGGATGTTACATATACAATCCATATAATAAAGTTAAAGAACCAAATTAGATAATTGAAAGAAGATGCATGCCTCTATATATTTAAGGATGAAGAAAATTTTATCTTAATAATGGTATAGAAATTAATATGAACAAGCATCTGCCATTTTTTTATCGACATCAATAAAATAAACATGGATGTAATAGGATAGTGACTTTTCCGACAAAAAAAATTAATACCAAATGTTTCCTATTCTAGATACATTCAAGTATTTATTTTATTTTTTAGAAAAAGGGACAGTTATTTAATGGGCTGGATCATTATTATGAATTCACTTGGGCTAATATTTAATGGGCTGGATCATTATTATGAATTAACTAGGCCTAATATTTATGGGATGGATGTTTTTTATTAGTTTGGACCATAATTTTATTTAGGGAAACTAATTTAATAAATTCAATTAATTAAGAAAACTTAAAATAAATTTGTATTTAATTTATTACTTAATATTAATGGTAGTATATTGCTTGAAACTACATGTTCCTATACATTTACTTCAGTCAATTTATTTTGATATTATGAATTTTTGTTAGTTTAATTTTAAAAAAAATTTAATAAGTTAAATCTATAATCAAATTAATAAATTATTTTATATATTTATTAATACTTAACAATTTGGATGACATTTAATTAATAATATAATATTCATAAATAATATAATATTAATTTATCTAAAATTTTGAATCATAGTTTAACCAAAAATCATAAATGATGAATCTTAATTTCAGTTATCTAAAAATATGAAAAGATTGATAGTAATTTGAGTTGTTTTGTAAAAATTATATAAACATTAAGATAAATATATATTAATAAGTATATGAATATGTATATGCATTATAATAAAATGAACATTCACATTTTTATGATATACAATATTTTGATAGTTTCATTTTTTGCACCCTCCTACATACACCTTTTTTTAAAAAAATTTATGTTATTTATGGTAATATAATTATATTCATTTAAAAATTAAAAATAAAAAATTTATTTATTTAATTCATAGAATTCTAATATTAATTTAATACGTACATGATCCGCGCATCGCGCGGGTAAATATACTAGTTCTTATTAAAGGGAAAGTTTTTTTTGACAAAGAAAGAATAGATAATATGCTTAAGAGAATGTTTCATCTTCCGAGATACATGATCTTAGCTTCTTAATTTACTGTGATATGATAATTTTGAATTTACCAGCAAGTAAAGAGCATCGTAGTTGTTTGTTTAATATATAAAATTACATAGCTACTATTTGAAAGGAAGCCTTGGAGTAATTGGTAAAGTTGTTCCCATGTGACTAGGAGGTCAAAGGAGCAAACCTTGGAAACATACTCTAGCAGAAATTAAAGGTAAGGTTGCATACAATTAAACCCTTAAGATGGGGCCATTTCCCGTATCCTACTCATAGCGGGAGCATTAGTGCAGCAGGCTGCCCTTTTTAATTACATAGTTACTATGAGGAATCTAAGAGCTAATGGAATATTGTTTGTTATGCTACTCTTTTGCACTCTTACATATATATCAATTTTGCATTGTTTTTTATTAATAGACTTGCCTATGCTAATGTTATCATTCAATTTACAGCTTACTATGTGATTGTTGATGAGTCAGTTGGAGGAAAATATCCAATAGTGTTTTAGGTCTTTGTTGATGGTATCTTGAAGTACTCTAAAAGTTAGGAGGAACATGCCAATCACCTTTAAATTGTTTTGTATATCGTAAAGAATTAGGAATTCTCTGTAAAAATTTTAAAATGTGAATTTTGATTTAGTGCCATGACTTGTCTTGGGTATGTTATCTGTAGTGGAAGGATTAAAGTGGATCCACAAAAGATTGAGGCGGTAATGAAATGGCATAGACCCACGACTCCAAATTACTCCTAAGGATTGGGTATGTTATCTTAGGCTTGGCAGGTGGTTATAGGTGATTTATGGAGTTCTTTTCGTCTATTATTGTCCCACTTACAAGATTAAATCAAAAGAAAGTAATGTTTTTGTCGTCTGACATTTGTTAGGGCAGTTTCTTGAAAATGAAGGATCGGTTGACATTTTCTCCTATTTGGACCTGACTCCGAGGGTACTGAGGTGTTTGTTATGTATAATGATATGTCCCTTGTGGGACTGGACTGCGTTTTTATGCAGCAAGGAAAGGTCATAGCTTATTATTCAGGGAGACATAAGATTCATGGGAAAAATTATCCGAACCATGATCTGGAGTAAGCATTCGTGGGTTTTGCTTTGAAAATTTGGTGCCACTATATGTATGGAGTACCTGTGGATATTTACTCTTATCATAAGAGGTCACAGTATTTGTTTACCTAGAAATAATTGAACCTCACTAAGAGAAGGTAGATTGAGTTACTTAAGGATTACAACTTGAGTCTACCCTACCATCCAGGTAAAGCTAATATTATTGCTAATACTCATAGTAGGTTTTCCATAGAGTGTTTGTCTCAAGTTGAGGAGGAGAAGAGAGGACTATTGAATGATATTCACTAACTGGCTAATTCAAGAGTTCGGTTAATGGACTCTAAAGATGAGGGAGTGGTTTTTCAGATGTAGCCAAGTCATATCTTTGGGATAAAGTTAAGGAGAAGAGGTTCTTGATCCATTATTTATGCAAATTAAGGATGATCTGGGGAAACAGAAAGTTCTGGTATTCAAAATTGAAGGAGATGGTTTTATGAGATATCAAGGAAGTTTATGCATTCCTTATATTGATGGGTTGAGGGAGAGAATCTTGATCAAAGCTCATGTGTCTAGATATACAGTTCATCTCGGTTAAACGATGATGTATCATGATTTGAAGGAAATATATTGGTGGAATAATATGATGAGAGATGTAGCAAAGTTTGTTACTAAATGTATGAATTGTATGCAAGTCAAAGTTGAGCATTTGAGGCCCAATGGAACCTCTCAAGAGATATCTCTACCCATGTGGAAGTGGGAAATGATTAACATGGATTTTATTACTATTCTTCTAGTCCTGAAATTAGTACGATTCTATTTTGGTCATTGTGAGAGGATGATTAAGTTCGCCCAATTCATGCCTATGAGGACTCATTACTTTAGAGAGAATTATGCAATGTTGTTCATCAAGGAGATATTTCATTTGCATGTAGCCCTAGTGTTTATTATATCTGATTGAGTTATATAATTTTCTTCTCATTTTAGGTTTTTCTTCACGAAGGGGCTAGGTACACAAGTAGCACTTTCCGCCGTTACATGGATAGATAAGTGGAGCGTACCATTCAAACTTTTAAATATATGCTAAGGGCCTTTGTAATTAACTTTAAAGGGAGTTGTATTGATCATTTTCTTCTTATTGAATTCAAATATAATAATAGTTATGATTCCAGCTTTCAAATGTATTACTTTGAGGCCCTCTATTTTAGAAGGTGAAGCTCATCCATTGGGTGGTTTGAGGTGGGTGAGACTATGTTTTTTGGGCCCGACTTGATGCATAAATTTATGGATAAAGTCAAGGTTATTTCAGAGTCGCTTAAGACTGTTCAATGTCGCTAAAGGTCTTACGTGAGGCGTAGAGAACTAGAGTTTAAAGCTGGTGTTTGGGTATTCCTTAAGGTCTCTACTATGAAACGAGTTATATGGTTTGAGAAAAAAGGGAAAACTTAATCCTTGTTACATTGGTCCATATCAAATCCTAATGATAACTAGAAATGCTACTTATAGATTGGACTTACCAACGAGTAAGCATCGACTCATCCCATTTTTCATATATCAATGCTCAAGAAATGTGTGGGTAATCCTTCCTTGGTAGCGCCTGTTATGGATATAGGTGTGAAGTATTCTTTATCATATAACAAAATTCAAGTTCAAAAATTGTGGACTATAGAGAAATCTTCAGAAAAGGTGTTGCGCAAAAATAAAAAAGTGGAGGAATTTATGAGGCAATCAGAGGAGTACATGAAAGCTAATTATCCCTTCTTGTTTCCATCATTGGACGAGAGTGCTTAAGGTATTAAACTTACATTTTCTTTTTGTTCATTTTATTTTCTTCTCGGAGTCTCTATGATCTTTTTTATCTCGTGCTGAGGGTGTCCTAAGTTCCTATTTGGGGACGATCGTGTCAAGACACGAGCCGAGACCCTGGCAGTGACGGGCATCCCAAACCATGAAGGCCCAAGTGCCCTTTACGCTCTCGGAATCATGCACATATTCATAAACTATAAAGGACAATGCAGAAATACAAATTAATACGGAATCCTGGTCATTATTATAATTCAAACGAATAATCTAAAGTAAAATCCATAAACCTCTAATACTATATTACATCAGTCTGCAAAATCTCTAATACATCAAAACAAACATCTTTTCTAGAACTAGGACAAGGACCCCAGTCGGACTATAACCATAAAATGAGATAAAAAGCATAAAGACTAGGCCTTCCAAAATAGAGAAGGCTCACCAACTGCAACTTCCTACAAACATAAGTTTACTGCTGAATGGTACCCGGGACTGTACCTCAGATCCTGAAATGGGGGGTCAATACATATGTACTAGTATGTGAAACAAAACCAAAAAATAGCATCTTTAATACACAAAATAGATGAGATCATTTTGTAAAACATTACATATAAGATAAGTAAACACATGGTCATAATTTAGAATTTTCCAAGGATTTCTTGCAAACTTGACTCAACACTTCGTTACTCTACTGAGCTAACCAGTCCACCCTACAAATCTGTACTTCCATGGGCTATATGGAATCCGCCCTTAACTCGGAAACCAAGCCTCTAATCCAAGTATTCCACAAGGATTGGATTTCTTAATAGTTTTGTACACCCCCTTACAAGTATACTGTGGCATCACCCTTACATGACATCCACATTATTCCAATTTTAAGATAATACCCGTATCGACAACTATGGTTTCCAGTGATGAGCCCTTACACTCAAACTCCTTCTTCAGGTAACCAACTAGCTCTCTTAATCCAACTTTTTAGTTCTTCAAAAAAAACATGCTTCATACTTTCAAATCATTCAACATTTATTCTATCAAGGGCCAATCATTATCAGGGATTGTCATACCCTGACTTGCAAGCCATTTATATCATATCAATTTCACAGCCCACCTTATTCAAAACATGCAATCATTTAAATTTAATGAGTAAAGTTGTGGAAAGAATAATCCCTCTCATCATGTCATAAACCATGTCAGGTACAACAACAATAATAAATTTACTTTCAAAACACTAATTCATAAATCTGAAATAATCCACAATACAGTTAGATAATCCTGTCATACCAAGAGAGGGAAGTTGTTGTTCATGCTCTCAATAAAATGTTTCAATATACATTAAAAAATAAGTGTATTCAATGTTGTAATTCAATTCTATATAAAAGAGTTCAAATCCAATGTATACTTTTGTCAAAACAAAACCATGATGCATATTATTCAAGCATCATCAAGAACCTCTTTAAATATCATTATTTTATATCGTTAAATTTAGTAAAAATGTTAAAACTCACGCCTATGAGGTTTAAGGATAGTCCCACATACCTTAAGTTATTTAGTTCAAAGAATGGAACTCTAGTCTTGACTCTATTCTTAGGATCTTGAACTTAAAGATTGATTCCTTGCTTTCTTGTTATGAAGGAAACCCTAGTTTGATCTTGTTTTTTGATAGTAAAGAGAGATTTTTGATGTTTTATAACTGATAATGATTGATTAATACATTTTCAAGAGTGATTAAATCCTTTGGGGAGGTTTTCTGAAGAGGAAAAGTACCAAAACACTCCTTTTAAAGCATCCCACTTTCAGAACTTTGAATTTTGTACAACAGTTTGGTTGACGGCCGTTAGGAGGGTGAAGGACTGTTACCTTGAATGTCGGGTCATGTCTTGTGACTTAACTCACTATTTTAGGAGCGGCAGAAGGCTTGATGGTCTGTCATAGACCTAACGGTCCATCTGGTCGGCCATCACACCTTTGGCAGATTGATACCTCTTTGTAAAATGGGTAAAAACACATTAAGGATAAACCAGCGGCGTTGGAAAGAAGACCCAATGACCTTTCGTTTGATATATAGTATTCCTACTAATTCTTTATATACAAAAATTTATGGTCGATTGAATTTGACCCAAGTTTAAACACTCAGAAAAACTTTATCGATAGGAAAGCTTTCAATTCGTCCTAGAGTTAAGGGACCTCTATGATCTCAATTCATGCTCAACTAGATTCCCATACTACATAATTGATTAACACACCAAATTTTCATAGGATTTATTGGATTTTGGAACTAATTTGTGTAGGAATGACAATTTAAAATCTAGCCCGAAATATGAGTTGTTACATTATCCTCCCTTGGGATCATTAATCCCCGAATGATTACTCAGGACACAACAAGCATGGTTTAAAGAACTGAATGAAAGAAAAAGAGTATCATAGGATTTGTACCTTCTAAATCATCATACACGGCTTCGAAAAGAGTCGGGTACTTCTCACGCATGTCATCTTCTAGTTCCCAAGTAGCTTCCTCGCCGTTTTGATTCCTCCACATCACCTTAACCAAAGCTATTTCCTTGATCCTCAACTTGTGAACTTGGCAATCCAAAATGGCAATGGGTTCTTTTTTATACAATAAGGATTCTTTCACATTGATCTCCTCTATAGGAAACACTAGGGAATGATCTCCAATGCACTTCTTCAACATAGAAACATGGAATACTAGATGAACAGAAGCCAAGCTTGCAGGCAAATCTAACTCATAGGCAACCCCACCGATCCTCTTCATAATCTGATATGGTCCTAAGTAATGAGGAATAAGCTTCAATTTCTTCTAAATCTCATGACTCCCTTCATAGGGGAGACTTTGAGAAACACCCAATCACCAACCTCGAATTCCAAATCCCTTTTCCTAACATCAGCATAGGATTTCTGATGACTCTGAGCTGTCCTAAGTCTCTCTCTAATGATCTTCACCTTCTCCATTGCCTGATAAACAAGATCAGGCCCAAATAATCGGGTTTTACCCACTTCATACAACCTAATTGGTGATCTATATCTCCTCCCACAAAGTGCTTCAAAAGGATCCATCTGAATACTAGCATTATAGCTATTGTTGTAGGTGAACTCTATCAATGGAAAATGATCTACCCAACTACCTTTGAAGTCAATTATACAGGCCCTCAACATATTATTAAGGGTTTGAATGGTGTGCTCAGCTTGCCCATCTGTCTGAGGTTGGAAGGCAGTACTTAGATTAACTTGAGTACCTAACCCCTTCTGAAAAGATCGCCAAAACAAAGAAGAAAATTGCGTACCTCAATTGGATATAATGGATACTGGTGCCCCATGAAAGCGAACTATTTCCTCAATGTACAGTTTGGCATAACCATCTCCCGAATAGTTAGTCCTCACAGGTAAAAAGTGAGCTGACTTTGTCATTCGATCTATAATCACCCAAATAGAGTCATAATGGTTTCGGGACTTGAATCTTTTCTTACAACAAATATCTCTTGATCAAGTGAAAATTTTTCTAACATTATTCTCTCGATTGATTCATAGATAACCAATTAATCTGTTCACTAGATCACATCAAAGCTTAATTATCACTAGATCCACTTTTAAATTCAAGTCATTAATCTCTTAGTGACTTGAAGTGGCGTTGCTAAACAAAAACTTAATATCAGTCTCTTATAAAGGGACCATTAATGAAGGGTACTTTAATTAGTACTACAATCGTCATTGCGTAGTTGAACAAATAGAAATAAAAAGAATGACCAGAGTTCATCCAATAAGCGTATCCATCAAAAGATTAGAGAAGAAGATCGAACTAATCATAAGGAGTAACCACTAGTGACAGGCAAAAATAAGGGGGAAGGACACAGATTTCTACTACAAACAAATAAAAGAAAATTGAACAGATTGAAACTCTACGTTGAATTCACACTCTTTGCACTACTATTGCCTCTCAAACGTTAGTGCCACCCTCCTTAGGTCAAAAGTGACGCCTCAAAAATCTAGTGTTACCTGCACCTAAAGGAGTTATTGGTCTACACATACCCATATAAAAAACACTTTGAGTAAAATAAATAAGAACCCAAAGTCTTCCAATTTAGGCCATACAGGGCGGGCCGTCTAGTGTTAGGCCAAATTTCAAGCAACTAATTTTATCAGACTGGCTGACTTCATTCAAAAGCAGGCGCAACGGGGGACGCGTCACACAGGTTTGTTGTTGTGCATTTTTGTTCTTTTTGTTTTTTTCCATTTTTTACATTTACAATTGGTCCTTGAACTCTAAACACAGTTTTGATTACTTTTTGAAAATCTACTCAAAACATTGAAGCTCCAAAGCAATCATTTAGCTCCATCCAAACACACCTATTAACTCAACCATCATTCTTACAAATAGAATAAAATTGCAATCAACTGATGACAAAAAAATACATATGAGGACTAACTAACCTCTAAATATATGCATTTCTTGCCGAATATTATGTGTTTTTGTAACAAAAAAAGCTTTATGCTGATCATAAAATTGAACTCAGAAGAAAATCTTCATCTGATAACCAAAATGGAAAATAGAAAAGGGACACTCCAGGGTGCGATTACAAAATAACTAATGAAAAAGAAAGCAACATACGTCTTAGCATAACCCTTCTATACGAGCCTACTCTTTCTTTTGAAGATTCAAGTCACATGAAATCTCGGCCAGTAATGCCCCAATCTAAGATCAAAAAAATTCTTCAAGTGCGTATAGAACCAACCTCAGTGATTTGGTAGTATGAGAAGGGTTATCGATATTAATTAAAGCCATAGGTTACTCCTAGCTCATAGTTGAGTCGAAAGCTTCCTTACCACTTGAATTCTCGTATAGAATCTTCCAATACCAAAGCTTAGGCCCTGGCCATGATAGGCAACCTAAGCCTACCAAGGCAAGAGATGACACCTTAGCCTTACATCATAATCATAGTAAAATAAGAACATGCGGAAGCTAACCCATAATGTAAAGAGTTTGATAAACCATAAAGTAAAGTTTGAGAATCAAAACCAACTCCAAAAAACAATTACCCAATACTGCCTACAAATCCTCTATCCTTAACATCCACTAAGTCTTGACATGACTACGACTATGCCGAAAGAAAACCAAAAAAATGGTCATGATAAAATGAGAGAAAAGTAACAAGGCCTTCCGGAGGATGAAGGAATCCCTACTTCTCACCAGCTAACCAGAAGAATACTGAATCACCTAACGCTGCACAAGGTCACAAGAACCGACCTTCGAACCTACATCATGAAATGATGTAGTGATCAGGATGGTCAACATGGTGAGTACTAGCATGCAATCCATGGAAAGGGATAAATATACATTTACCAAAAATGAGTCATAAAATACATATCCAACAAACATAAAGATAATGAAATTAAGGGGTAGGAGAGAAGGAACATAAAGACATGGGCATTTAAATTTAAATCTTAAACTATGTAGCTTGCATCGACCTTCAGTCACCCACGGGCTATATGGATCCCGTCCCCCCTCCCCCAGAAGAGCCCAATTTATGTTAGCCGCTTGGACCGAGGATTAGGCCAAATTCACGAGTAGATAATAGCCTCCCAATATAATAACAGAGCACAACCGTGTGAAGCAAGCACACACTGGTCAGAGACTGCAAACGTTAACAAACTTTCAACTGTTGGTCACAACTAATACAACTTCTTGGTAAGGCAACAAAATTTAATCAAGTCCCAATTAAAATATTTTCACATACCATTAACCATGGAGTTTTCCATCAAGGCATTTCCAAATTGGTGTCGTCATACGAAGACTTACAAGCCATCTATATAATAGCATACTATTTCCATTTAAACAATTGCTCTAAATTCCAATTTGAAAATCAAATGTAAACCAATTTGTTTTAATCCTATACATGTTTCAAGGGACAAGTTATATAACAGAAAATCCTCATTAAAAACAAAATTTATGAAATAGGTTGAGGTTCATATCTTCACCATGTAAAAACCACATCCATTATGAAATTAAAAAATCAAATTCCCCCTTTTTGTAAGTCATACTCCAGTTTTCAAACCATTAATTCGACATGGAAAACCACTAAAACAAGGAGAAACCAATATAAGTATATGACAATCAAATTCCTCTACCCGAGCTTTCTAAAAATTCATTAAACCATAATAATATAAAGTAAATATCATGATTTAAAGATAATCGATATAAGGTAGTGTCCAACATGTCTTCTTGATGGAAAGAATTTGAAACAACTTGAATTTAAAGCCTGAGAAGTTGGATTTTTTAAAAAAAACCTTAGCCTTGTTTATCTTTAGAGCGGAGAGGAGAAAGAATGGTGAAAAGTTCATAATTCATGAGTAAACAACGCTTATAGGATGCTTAAAGTCATTTAAAAGGGTAAAAGACCAAAGAGCCCTCAACCCAAACTAAAAAATCAAAACCCATGATTTTATGCCCTTGGACACACCAACCTCGTGATAAGGGCGTGGCAAGCTTTTATCACAGACCTTCACTGGTTTTCGTGTAAGAGATCCGCTCTGTGGCACGCCATTATTGTAGACCCTTACTATTTTGGGATCTCGATATGTCCCAAAACGTGATCCAAAAATTTTGAAACACTTCCTAAAGTTCCTGTTACCTTCATTCACTACTAAAAAAAAGAGGAAAACTGCCCACAAAAACCGACCACTTGATTTTCGACCACAAAACTGACCAAAGTGTGTAGTCGGTTAACCTGTGGTAGCTTTTAAAAAATCGACCACGTGTGGTCGGTTTTTTAAAATATATATATATATATATATATATATATATATATATAATTTATTATTATTTTATTAAAATAGAAAAAATTAATTTTAAAAATAAAAAATTCAAAATAAACCAACCACAAGTGATAATTTTTTTTTAAAATTAATTAATTAATTTTAAAAAAACCGACCACATGTGGTCGTTTTTTTAAATAAATTAATTAATTAATTTAAAAAAAGACCACTTGTGGTCTGTTTTCATGAAATTAATTAATTAATTTTAAAAGAAAACCGACCACATGTGATTGGTTTTTTATAAAAAGTTTTAGAAAAGCCGACCACATGTGGTTGGTTTTTTTGATAATTTAAAAAAAATATATTGAAAATTTTCAAAATACAAACATTAAAAATTAAATTATTTATAATACATTCCACCAATCATTTACAAACATTAAAAATCAAATCAAATTATTTACAATACAACCATCAATCATTTATTCTACAATCAACCAACCACCATAAGAATACAAACTTTAAAAATTAAATTATTTACAAAAAATTAAAAATCAAATTATTTACAAAATTTAAGTGACCACACATAACTATATTCAAAACACAAGTCCACCTTTCAAGTAACTACACTTAAAACATTTTCAACTCACTAATGCACTTCTCAAGTGACCACACTTAACTAAATTCAAAACACAAGTTAACATTTCAAGTACCTAACACCTAAACATTTTCGAATCACTAACTCACTTCTCAAGTGACCACACTTGACTATATTCAAAACACAAGTCCACCTTTCAAGTAACTACACTTAAACATTTTCGACTTACTAATGCACTTCTCAAGTGACCACACTTAACTAAATTCAAAACACAAGTTCACATTTCAAGTACCTACACTTAAATATTTTCAAGTCACTAACTCACTTCTCAAGTGACCACACTTGACTATATTCAAAATACAAATCCATCTTTCAAGTAACTACACTTAAACATTTTTGACTCACTAATGCACTTCTCAAGTGACCACACTTAACTATATTCAAAACACAAGTCCACATTTCAAGTACCTACACTTAAACATTTTTGATTCACTAACTCACTTCTCAAGTGACCACACTTAACTATATTCAAAACACAAGTCGACCTTTCAAGTAACTACACTCAAACATTTTCGACTCACTAATGCACTTCTCAAGTGACCACACTTAACTAAATTCAAAACACAAGTCCACCTTTCAAGCCACTACACTTAACCATTTTCAAATAACTAATTTACATTGTAAGTCATTACAGTTAATCATTTTCAAATAATTAATTCACATTTCAAATCATTATACTTAACAATTTTCAAGTAACTACTTCACATTTCAAATAACTATACTTAATCATTTTTAAGTCACTACACTTAATCATTCATTTAAAGTCACTATACTTAACCACTTTCAAGTAACTAATTCACATTTCAAGTAACTACACTTAACTATTTTCAAGCCACTAGTTCACAATTTCAAGTAACTACACTTAACCATTTTCAAGTCACGAGTTTGCAATTTCAAGTAACTACACTTAATCATTTTCAAGTCACTACACGTAATAATTTTCAAATAACTTATTCACATTTCAAGTTGCTTACCATGTTCAAATAGCTAATTGGCATTTCAAGTCACTATAACCATTTTCAACTCTCTAATTCACATTTCAAGTGACTAAACCTAACCATGTTCATGTCATGAATTGACATTTCAGGTGCCAACACTAAATTAATTTCAAGTCATAAGTTCATATTTTCAAGTGATTACACTTTATAAATTTCAAAACACAAGTTCACCTACAAGTAACTGCACAAAACCATTTTCAAGTCGCTAATCCACTTCTTAAGTGACTTTAGCATGTGTTTGGAGAAAAATAGAGCCAATGAGGAAATTATGGACAATGTTTCTATTCCTAGTTCATGGATACTTGGAGATTTAGTTGTGGATCCAGGAAATTATGGACAGTGTTTATATTAAGTTGTTTGCCTATTATTTCAATTTCACCTTTGTTATACTTCATCAGCTACAGAACTACTAGCATGATCACTCGCTTACCAACTCTAAACCAATCAATAACCATTTGGAAATAATTCAAACTCACTAATATGGTCGATCACATTCCAAACAAAGAAATTAACCTAAAAAAAGCATTCATCCTAAGAAATCAGTTTTACGTAACAGGGCATAGAATATTCCTAACAAAAAAAATCATAGACCATAGACCAAAGCTTTTGAAACTCACACTAGAGCAGAGAAGCAGTAGAACTTGAATATGGGCACGAAACATCAGGAAAATAATCAAGTCATTTCAAGAAATTTATCTACAGCATTGGCGGCAGATGGAGGAGCTAGTAGTCGGAGGGACCCTTTGGTTGGTCGCTGTTGTTGTTGTTATTGCGGCGGCTGGCGATAGAGAGGAGGCAGCAGCAACTGTTGAATATGACAAAGAGAAGATCTGGCATTTGGTTCAGGTGTGTTGGTGGACTGCCTGACGGCGGCATCTATTGTGAATGACAATGACGATGAGGGAAAGGTAGCGGTGGCGACTGATAGTCGTTTCACCGGTCCGGCCGGTTCGCCGCTGTGGATGGCGGTGGCATTAGGTTCATCGGATGGAGAGACGGAGAAAGAAAGGGAGCCGTTGGTGGTACACCTGTGGCTCATTTAGCCGGTGGAGGCTCGCTGGAGAAAGGGTATTGGACGGTGGTGGTTGGCTGATCTTTAGGGAGACAAAGAAAAGAGAGGGGAGAGAGGTAGGTAGCTATTTTGTTGAAATAGAGGGATTAGGATTTGTATGAGTTTTAAAAACGGAAGGTGGATTGAGACGATTTTAGCCATTGGATTAATTTTGATCAACGATTGAGATTAAAATTATTTAAAAAAAAGGCCAACCATTGGATTTTAATTTGGGGTTAAAAATTGGATTATTTTTTGGCTATAACTGCAATAAATTTAATAGAAATTAGGCTAAAATCGTTATATTATGGTAAAAATTGGGTGAAAAGTTAAATAAATCAGACAAACTGATTTAATTTATGTTGTTTACTTAAATAATAGTGATAAAAATAACAAATAATAATAATAATAATAATAATAGTAATAATAAAATAATAATGAAAACTAGACAATGTATTTGCAAAATATAAGTTTGCATAATTACGTGAAAAAATGATTTAATAAATATTAATATCATGTAAAATGTCGTATTTAAGTTAAAAAATTATAAGAAAAAATGATACTAAAATGTAATAAAAATAATTTCACATTTTTTGATCATGAATGTGACACGTCAGTATGTATTTAATATAGGAATAACGTGTGAAAAAAATAATATTTAAAATTAAATAATTTGGATAGAATAACAGCCTAAAGGAGTATCGAGAGGTCAAAATTGAGTGTCAACAATATTAATAATAAATTTAAAAATATTATTAAAATTATTATTCTTACAAATAAACTACGCATGTCATATAGAAAATATTGTATTAAAATTACCAATAATAAATTTAAAATAAATTGAGCATAGTAATAATAATAATAATAATAATAATAATAATAATAATAATAATAATAATAATTACTCAATCATTCAATCAATCAATTAATCCATCAAGGTGACATCTTTTGATTGTTTTTGCTATGAGATTTTGAGAAAATGAATACAACAACTAACCCGATTTAGTGCCACAAATTGGGGTCTATTGAGGGTACAATGTATGCAGACCTTACCGTTAAGGTAAATAGGTTGTTTTCAATAACCCCCGATTCAAGAAAAATAGTTTGAAGCTGTCCAATTTCAAGATTAAAAATAGTGAACCGGGGGTTGAGATTAGAACCGGGGGTACGCATCGAATAACATAAAAAAATGGCTCTTCATTGATCAAATATGATGAATGGTTGAGATTAGAATTGAGGATATGAGTTAAGTGAAGTTAAAAAAGATTGAATTGGGGATTTATATTGAGTCAAATTAAACCCAATTGACACAAATTAAACTCAGATGAATTATCGGTTTACACACACACAGAGATATACACGCTATCGACTATCTTGTTTTAAATACGTACTATATACATCACATATGTATACGAGTATATTACCTCATAATATAAAGCGATGTATTTCATATACATAATTTGACGAGTTATCGATTAATTTGATTATTAGCTTACATTAATATAACTTCAACGTACAGTATATTATTACTTCGATCATTTTAAATCAAGGTATTTAATATGTTTGGATAGATTATGCTAGTTTTTGACGACATAGTTCATCGATCACTACATCACATATATATATATATATATTTACACATACATACACATACACACACACGCACACACACACGCTCGCGCGCGTACACACACACACACACACACACACATATATATATATCAATTCTATAATATGTACTATATACATTCCGTACATGATTTTACTATTCCATAATAATTACAACGTATTTCACATATACTGACATGAATTATCGGTTAGTTTATCTTATGTTATTATACCTTCACTACATAATATATATATATATATATATATATATATATATATATACCTATGCATACACACACATACACACTATCGACTCTATCAAGTTCTAAATACGTACTATATACATCACATATGTACAAAAGTATATTATTCAATAATATAATGCGACATATTTCATATACATACATGGATGAGTTATCGATTAATTTGATTAGCTTACATTAATATAACTTCAACGTACAGAATATTATTACTTCTATCATTTCAAATCAAGGTATTCAATATGTTTGGATAGATTCTGCTACTTTTTGACTACATCGTTAATCGATCAATCACTACATTATATTTATTTTATATATTGAAACATAAGTAAAAGATAAAGATTACAATTAACGTAATTTATTTATTTTATTTGACATATTTCTTAGTATAATTCTTTTTTACAAAATCTAAGCTTGATTGATATTTATTATTATTATTATATTGGTTATCGAATACGTGTAATCAGTGTAATTTAAAAAAATTATATATTAGATTTTACTTATAATTATTTTTCAATAAAAATTGACCACAAGTGGTTTCTTTTTTATAATATTTTATTTTTATAATACAAATGCGACCACAAGTGATCAGTTTTGAAATTTTTTTTTAATTCCCAAACCGACCACTTGTGGTGGCTTTTATAAAATATTTTAAATTTAATTTTTAAAATAAAACCGACCATAAGTGTTCACTTTTTAAAATACTATTTAATTATATATATAATTATTTTTTAATGAAAATAATATATATATTTGATTACATATATATAATTATTGGTCGGTTTTTTTAAAAAACTAATTAAAAAGAATTTTTAAAAATCAACCCCTTGTGGTCAGTTTTTTAAAAATATTTTTTAATTATTTTATTTAAAGAAAACCAACCACAAGTGGTCGGTTTTATTATGTTTTTTATTTTTATTTTTATTTTTATTTTTAAAAGATATAAAACTAATACAAAAATTATTGAAATGATTATTTTGATATTTTAAAATATAAAAGCGACCACATGTGATCGCTTTTTAATTTTTTTTAAAATAATTTAAAAACCGACCACATGTGGTCGATTTTTTCCTACCACAATGCGTGGTTGGTTTTTTTCCATTTTTTAGTAGTTCTTTATCATAATTCCACTCAAAAATTACCGCTAAATGTGACTGAGGTGTCAAAATAAAATCTTCCAAATTTTTTTAGGGCTAACACTATCACCCATGGGACCGTTCGTCCATATTTGGGAACTTAGGACATGCTCAACAAGAGATAAAGAAGATCATAGGGAGATTCAGAGAATAAAATCAAATGAACCAAAAGAAAATGTAAGTTTCATACCTTAAGCACTCTCATCCAACTATGGAAACAAGAAGTGATAATTAGTTTTCATGTCCTTCTCTGATTCCCACATAGATTCCTCCACGTTTTGATTTCTCCACGACACAATTACCGAAGCTTTCTCCTTAGTTCTCATTTTCCGAACATGCCTATCTAGGATTTTTATAGGAATTTCCTAATACGATAAAGAATTCTTCGCACCTGTATCCTCAATAAAAACTACCAAGGAAGGATCACCTACGCATTTCTTGAGCATTAATATATGAAAAATAGGATGAATCGATGCTAAGCTCACTGGTAAGTCCAATCTATAAGCAACATTTCCAATCATCCTTAGGATTTGATATGGACCAATGTAATGAGAACTAAGCTTTCCCTTCTTCCCAAATCTCATAACTCCTTTCATAGGAGAGACCTTCAGGAATGCCCTATCGCCAACCTCAAACTCTAGTTCTCTATGCCTCGTTATAAGACTTTTAGCTAAATTGAGCAGTCTTAAGCCTCTATCAATTAACCTTGACTTTATCCATAACTTGGTGCACCAAATCGGGCCAAAAAACATACTCTCACCCACCTCAAACCACCCAATTGATGAGCTACATATTCTACCATAGAGGGCCTTAAAAGGATACATTTGAATGCTCGAATGACAACTATTATTATACACTAATTCAATAAGCGGAAAATTATTAGTCCAACTCCATTTAAAGTCATTTACAAAGTCCCTTAGCATATATTTATAAGTTTGAATGGTACGCTCGACTTGTCTATCTATGTATGAGTGGAAACCGGTACTAAAGTTCACTTGCGTAGCTAGCCCCTTTGCGAAGGACCACAAAAAATGAGAAGAAAAACTATGTACCTCGATCAGATATAATAGACACTAGGGATACATGCAAATGAACTATCTCCTTAATGAAAAACTTCGTATAATCATCTCTTGAGTAATTAGTCCTTATAGGCATGAAGTGAGCGGACTTAATCATCCTCTCACAATGACCCAAATAGAATCGTACTAATTTTAGGAATGCGTAAGACTAGTAATAAAATCCATTTTAATCATTTACCAATTCCACATGGCTACATCTATCTCTTGAAAGGTGACACTGGGACTTAAATGCTAAACTTTAACTTGCTGATAATTCATATATTTAGCAACAAACTTTGCTACATCTCTCGTCATATTATTCCACTAATATATTTCCTTTAAATCACGATAAATCTTTGTCGAATTGGGATGAATTGTATATCTAGATACATGAACTTCGATCAAGATTCTCTCCCCTAACCCATGAACATAAGGAATATATAATCTTCCTTGATATCTCAGAAAACAATCTCCACTAATTTTTAATACCATAACTTTCTGTTGACCCAGATTATCCTTAATTTGTATAAGTAATGGATCAAACACCTATTTCTCATTAACTTAATCCCCAAGAGACGACTTGGCTACTTCTAAAAAATCACTCCCTCGTCTTCAGAGACCATTAGGCAAACTTCCGAAATAGCTAGTTGGTGAACATCATTCACTAGTCCTCTTTTCTATTCCTCAACATGGGATAAACTCCCTATTGAAAACCTGCTAAGAGGATTAGCAACAATATTAGCTTTACTTGGATGGCAGTGAAGCCTTAGGTCATAATCCTTAAGAAACTCAATCTACCTTCTCTATGCGAGGTTTAATTCTTTCTGGGTAAATAAATACTGCAAGCACATCTGATAAGAGTAAATATCCACATGTATTTGTCAAAGATAATGGCGCCAAATTTTCAAAGAAAAAACCACGGATGCTAACTCTAGATCATGGGTCGGATAATTTCTATATTGAATCTTAGGTTGCCTACAAGAATAAGCTACGACCTTTCCGTACTGCATAAAAACATAATCCAGTCCCATAAGGGACATATCACTATACACAACAAAGCCCTCAGTACCCTCGGGGTTTGGTTAAAATAGAAGCCAACATAAATCGTTCCTTCAATTTCATGTAACTACTCTCACAAGTGTCAATTGACAAAAATATTACATTCTTCTGAGTTAATCTTGTAAGTGGGATAGTAATGGACGAAAAGCATTCCCCAAATCTTCTATAATAACCTGCCAAGCCTAAGAAGCTTCTAGTGTCATTTGGAGTTGTGGGTCTATGCCATTTCTTTACTGCCTCAATCTTTTAGGGATCCATTTGAATCCTTTAACTAGAGAAAAAATGCCCAAGAAAAGTCATGTAACTTAACCAAAATTTACATTTGAAATATTTTGCTCGCAATTCCTGATTCTTTATGACATGCAACATAATTTGAAAGTAATTGGCATGATACCCCTCACTTTTGGAGTACAAGAAGATGCCTTCAATAAATACTATGATGAATAAACCCATAAACTATCTAATCACCCAATTCATAAGATCCTTGAAAATAGTCAAACAATTAGTCATCCAAATGACATGGGAAAGAATGCATAATAGCCATAGTGGGTTTTGAAGGCAATTTTGGGAATACTTTCTGAATATTTTACTAATTGTAACCTGAATGATGGTCTACTTTTGAGAAACACTTTGCATCCTGAAAATGATCGAGGAGGTCGTCAATCCTTGAAAGAGGATACTTACTTTTCACAGTGACATTATTTAGCTAACGATAACCTATTCATATCAAATAGACCCATCCTTTTTTACCATGAAAAACAACAGAACACCGCAAGGAGAAACACTAGGACAAATAAAATCCTTATCAAGGAGGTCTTTTAACATTTCCTTTAAATCTATCAACTCTATTGAAGCCATTTTATATGGTGGAATAAAAATGGGATAGATACCGTGTAGAAGATCAATCCCAAAGTCTATTTTCTGATTCGGACAAATCACAGGAGGATCATATGGAAAAACATTAGGAAACTCATTTAACTACGGGAACATTCTACAATGAGGGAATTTGACTTAGAATCTATGACTCGAACAAGATATACGAACATCCATTAGATATTAATTTTTGAGGTCTAAGATAAGAATTAAACCTCCTCTTAGGTACTAGGAAATTCCCCTCCCATTCTATCACCAATTTATTAGGAAAACTAAAAGTGATCTCTAAAGTCCAAGGTACCATAGAATGAATGATGCACGTACATCTATAATATTACATCAAATTCACCATATCAAGATCTAGTAGATCTACCAATGTATCTATATGAAATATGGACACCACATAACCCCTATAGGATTTTCAAGAAATGATAGACTGTAACGCCCCAAAATCTGATCCTGAGACAACACATGATGCTCAAGACTATGAATAGCCTTAAGCTAATCCTATTTCCCTTCTACTCAATCTGAATCTCACAATAATGGAAATATAAACATAAAATTCATACTAAGTATGGAAAATTGTTTGAGAGTTGAGAGTAATCTGAGTGTAATGTCTGAAAATCAATATTGTAAGTCTGAATAATATCTAGTAATTTGACAAGCCTCTACTACTAATAACCAGAGAGTCACTGGGACAAACCCCCAACTAACTCAAATTGTCTAAAAAGAATACTAAATCATATAAACTAATAAGCTGAAAAATATGAATGACTAAGTCCCTAAACTATGAGGACTCACCAATTGTTAGATATAGATGAAGATGCTCAAACTACTCACGTTGTTGATACTGAGCACCTAAACCTACATTATGAGACAATGTAGCACATAGACTTATATGTGGATCAGTACTTTGAGGATGTACTCAGTATATGAGTTTGAAATGCATAAGTAAAACATCATATCATCATCATAATTTGTAAAATAGTGCATGTTAAATGTAAATGACTCACATAAACTTTAATACCTGAAAGAAATCTAAAATCTGTAATCATGAATAACAAATCATACTTTACAAATCTAGTGAGTCATAACATTTAGTTCTAAAAGTTGTACAAATGTTTTGTCAATAAATCATACTGTCTAAGTGTAAAAAAAGAGCTCACTTTTATATATGAAATCTGAAGGCTGAAATCTGTAACTATTATCTTTCTATAAAGCATAATCTGAATAAAGTTGTGAGCCTTTACACTTAGTTTTCTAAAAGCTTTTCTATTAAGATTATTTTGTTCTGAAATCTGTAGTCTGTAGGGAGGTTCTTCTAACCGACATAAACCATGTGAGCTAACATAGAGTCCAATGTCATGGGGAAAACCTCACAATAGGGAGAGGTATCATACTTTTGCTAAGGGGTATAACCTGAGCTAAGTGATCACATCTGTAACTGTCACCCATATTGGAATGAGAATAATCACATAATCTGTATCAACATTGGCTACGTAGTTCTATAAAAGATAGAGCACACCAATCCCAAACTTTCTGCTCGGTGCTAAATACTACTCCCTTTAATCTCTTTGCTTATTCGGTTGGAAATCCATTTTTAAAACTAGCATAAGGGTTATTACAAGACCAGTTATGCCTTTATCTGAGTTAATCTATAAATATAGCTAATTTGATTTCTATAATCTATAATAAATCTATAAAGTGGATTCCAAAATTTATTTGAAGATCAAAAGATCAAATCTTTACTGAAAATCTAAAAATAAATTGATCATCTGATGCTTAAAGCATAATATTTCTTGAAATAATAGTATTAAATCTTGGGGTAGTAACCCACATTAATCTTATCTCAAAACATCATAATAATCATTCTTGATAAAAAAAACAATGATAATTCTTCTCAAAATCTGGAAGTCAATGTAATAGGCATAAAAATATGAAAATAAACATGAAATTCATCTTCCAAAATCTCTCAAAAACACATAATATTGCAAATAGCAATAATGGGTATGAACCCTAATTCAAATCTCATATAATTTCATATAAAATCATATAAATTTGTGATTAAAACTTGGGTTTGGGCACAAGGAACGAAGAGGATCCTTGTTCATAAACTCCACATACCTTGGTAGATGATTAGATGAAGAAACTTGAATTTTGGATTCCTATTTTAGTTCTTGATTATTTGTCTTGGGAATCCTTAATCTAGAGCTTTCTTGGAGAAACAATGGTGGAATTTGATTTCTTGGAGAAGAAGCTTTGAACTCTAGTGTTTTTCTTTTGAGAGAGGATGAATGAAATTGGGGCCCTATGGCCTCAACGCTAGGCAGGAATGGCAAAAGAATTCAAAGTGCTAAATAAGAAATAGAAAATGGATAGCTGAACATTCTACTTCCTATATCTATTATAGTGAGTTAGCCCATCTTTGCTAACAACTGATTTGGTAAGCGATGAGGCCCTTCTTAAAAGGGTGGGTCACTTTCATTAAAACATTAAAAGAAAAACTTCCTCTCTGTCGAGGTGTTGGATGTATATTTGGAACATTAGAATGTACTTAACCATTTTGTTTGATTTTAAAGGGAAAGAGGAAGCCCCATACATCAACTTCTTTGATGATGACCAAGAAGATATTTCCCAATAGCGGCATAAAGTTCTTTGAATATGATTAATTCCTTGTTTTAAAAGAATTGGGGCCTTAGGGATTGACCAAAAGACCCCTTTTAAGTTATTAATCGAAACTAGAAAAGCAATATTTTTTCAAATTGGCAGGCCAGTGCAACGCGCCACTATCGCAGTGGCTTATAGGAAAGTGATGAGTGGGAACTAGAAGATCTCCACGACGCGCCACCATCGCGGTGCTCTATAAAAATGACAATTAGGCCATAAACGCAATGTGGTACAATTGCGTGCGTTTACTGGAAATTGACAATTGGGAAATTGGGCTCCTTAGTGATGCATTCAAATCGTAGAGGTCCACAGGAATTGATGATTGCCATTTTTCCCTTCACTGTGATGCAATTCTCACCTAGTTGGTATCGATGGAAAGCTTATTCAATTATCTACACAAAAGAGGGTATAAATCTAGAAAATTCCATATGAAATAAAAGTTATTCATTTTTGAAGCTCACCCTTAACATTCTAGAAGCGAAATTAATCTAGGAAAAAGTATAGGGTATTACAATATCTCCCCCTTGGGAATATTTATGCTTAAATTTGGCTAGTTAAGCTAAAAATACTGAGGAATATAAGGATATAAGCTATCAGACACAACTGAAATAAACTGAATGACTGAATCTGAAGCATACTAATCTTCTGAACTGATTTGTGAGTGCATGAGATGACATGAAAATAACTATATAGCTGTATTTGAGACCAAAAAAGAACTGATTAAAGGAAAACTATTACCTTCGGTTGAATTTGAGTTTGTGGAGAAGAGATGAGGATACTTGGTACACATATCTACTTCTGCTTCCCAAGTATCACCCTCAACGGACTGATTTTTCCATAGAACTTTGATCAATGCAATTTGTTCCTTAGTCTATGGATCTGATTAGCAAGAATCTCTATTGGGACTTCTTCATATGAAAGGCTATTCTGAATATTTGTACTTTCTAGAGAAACTATAATGGTTGAATCGTCCATGCACTTTTTCAACAAAGACACATAGAATATTGGATGAACTGAGGATTAATCTGTGGGTAGCTCAAGCTCATACGTCACCTTCCCAACACGACTTAAAATTTGAAAGGGGCATACATATCGGGGACTAAGCTTCCCCTCTTTTCCAAATGTCTTCACCCCTTTCATGGGAGAAACTTTCAAGTACATAAGGTCATCAACCTCAAAATCAAGATCTTCTCATGTCTGCATAAGTTTTCTGATGACTCTGAGTTGTTTTCAATCTCTCTCTAATGAACTAAACTTTTCCCATGGACTCAAACACTATGTATGGCCCAATCAAAATGGCCTCACCCACTTTGAACCAACCAACTGGCGATCTACATCTCTGCCTATAAAGGGCCTCAAATTAAGCCATCTGCATACTAGCATGACAACTATTATTTTAAACGGACTCAATCAATGAAAAATGGTCGTCCCAAATACCTTTGAAATCAAGAACATATCCTCTCAACATATCTTTTAGAGTCTGAATGGTCC
The DNA here is from genome assembly GCF_002878395.1 of Capsicum annuum. Lineage (NCBI taxonomy): Eukaryota > Viridiplantae > Streptophyta > Magnoliopsida > Solanales > Solanaceae > Capsicum > Capsicum annuum. The sequence goes on along the minus strand of NC_061116.1, from coordinate 20,690,215 downwards.
TTTCTGCTTGACTACCTATCTTTGAATAATAAGTTGAACTAAGATAAACTTAGGTACCAAGACCCTTTTGCAAGGCTCTCCAAAACTGAGAGGTAAACTGAGTCCCCCTACTTAAAATGATCGACAAAGGAACTCCATGCAATCTGACTAACTCTCTAATGTATAACTTAGCATAATCTTTAGTAGTGTATGATGTGTGAACTGGAAAGAAATGTGCTAACTTAGTCAATCTATCTACAATAACGCAAATCAAATTATGTTGATGACACGAATGGGGTAAACAAGTCACGAAATCTATATTCACCTCTTTCCACTTCCAAGTGGGGATACCAAACTCTTGAAATACACCACCAGGTCTTTGTTCTCTTCCTTAACCTGTTGACAAGTTGCACGCTTGGCTACAAACTCTGCTATATATTTCTTTATACCACTCTACCAATAGATTTCCTGCAAGTTGCGGTATATCTTGGTGGCTCCTGGATGACTGGAATAACGAGCATCATGTACTTCTACCATAATCCTCTTCCTCAAATCCTCAACAAATGGCACACACAATCTATCCTGATATCTAAACACAACATATCCCCCTTGGGAGAAAACCTCCACCATCTGGTCTTTAACTAACGCCTTTAGTTTGACCAAACTAGAATCCTTATCTTGCTTCTCTATCACTTCCGAAACTAGGGAAGATTTGAAACTACTCAAAACCAAAACATTTCCTTTATTTGAATCAAACAATTAATGTTTCGGCTTTTGACGCAACATTTTGCACCCTTTTCTCAGGAAAATTATGAGTTTTCAAGCAACTAAAGTTGTATTTAATGGTTGATTTGAGTAATTTTAGGTTAAGGAATATTTGAAGCAGAAAACTTAGGAAAACAATAGAAAAAGGTCATTAATGGTCCAAATGGCGGACCGTCAGTCATGCGATGGACTGCTAGGAGGTCCGTCAGTGCTAAATAGAAGGTTCCAAGTGGAATACCCATGCAACGGTCCAAGTGAAGGACCGTCAAGACTGCGACAGTCCGCCAACGTAGCCATCAAACTTAAATAGAATGTGTGACTTTGGAGTACTCATTGATCGAACGTTCGATAGACCGTCGAGCTATCAATGGTCCACCAAGATGGACATCATGACTAAATAGAACCTAATATCTTTGGAGAACCTAGTGACGGACCATGTGACAGATCGTCGGTGGTGCGATGGGCTGTCAGCTGAACCATCAGTTTTGACAAGCTTTTTCTGAGTTTAAATTTTAAATCTTTTAAACCTGGGAATATATAAATACCCAGCTAGGGTTTTATTTAAGGATATTTTGAATCTTGGATATTATTCATCTTAGTTTTCTATCTTTGAAATCTATGAATCAAACTACATCTGTGATTCTAATCATTCCATTGCTATTGAAGATGTAAGAATTAATTCTTGTAACCTTTGTAAGTGAATTTTGAATTTTTTTATTAATAATACAAGTATTCTTTCTCTTTCTTCTATGGAGATGATTGGTTAACCTCTCATAACTAGGGTTATGTGAGCCATGATGTAAACAGTTGATACGGGTTGTTATTTCAATTGAGTTTCTGTAGGTAATTGATGTTGCATAAACCCTTCTTCACTTTAACGACTTTTCTTGGTTGCAACTTGAAAGGTGGGCCCAAGAACAATCACTTGTTCAGATAGAAAAGTGTCTGTTGGGAAAAGAAAGGGTTTACATAAAATCTAGAGACTTTAATCTCTAAATAATGGAAAATGCCTTAACAAGGATTTACCTACATGAGAAAATGGCTGAATTATCAATATATTCTATAAATTTGAGATAGTTAAAGGATAAACTATCCATTAAGTTTTAGAAACTAATAGGTAAACTATAGAATTCAGCTACTCTTGCAATTGAAGTTATTGAGTGGAACTCAAAAGTGACTCACAACCATAACTGTTTAGACATCTTGGAAATTATAACTCTAGTTTGTTTAGTATGATTGAATTAATACTAGTAGAAAGCATCATTAGTTGGACCAAATCTATTACAATCACAAAGAATACAATTCATAAATCAAAACCCCTTTTATTTTGGAATCTTTGATCAACAGTCTAATAACAATCACAATACTTAGTGAACACTGTATTCCTTGTGTGATTTGATGCCCAACCTAGTTTGGTTCAATATTTGACAGTGACTGTTTACTCTCTCATAAAAGAGGTGTAATTTGGGTGTATCAAATTTTGGCGCCGTTTCCAAGGAATATGGTTGGAAATTAAGTTTATGTTTGTTAATTGACCTTTCGTCAAGTTTCCCAAATTTTACTTTTATTTGTTGTTTTTGTTTTGTGTAGCATAGTTATTGTGTATGCCTAGTACATGGATATCGGGTGCACCGTTATTACCAGTACATTCGAAACTACAGTTAATTGGTAGAATAATAGACCTCCAAGATACTGAAAGACTAGCTGCTTTGGCTAGAGCTCAACTTAATCAGCTAGCCGGCATGTCATCCTAATCCTGATAATGATGATTTGGGGGATGATGATTTGTTATATCCTGTCAATCCAAGGCATGCAGAGAATATGGCTGCACTAGTAAACCGTAATGTAAATTGGAATTGGCCCTTTAGGGCAAGGCAAGAGTGTCAACCAGTGTAGTTTAATTGAATGATGATAAAGATGGAATGGATGGAGAGGTGCAACTAGATCTATCATTCCTCCACCTCTAGCACCTGGAGCTAAATTTAACATTACAAGTATGATAATTCAACTCCTTCATCTTAAAGGGTTGTTCGGTAGTCTTCCCAGTGATGATCCAAAAATGTATTTGGTGAACGTTTTCACCATTTGCAAGTTTTTTGATAATTCAAGAGTAGGTCAAAATGTTATCTGCCTGTGCTTAATTTTGTTGTCTCTATCTGAAGAGGCGACACTATGGCTCAATGGACTGACTCCCGACTCTACAACCAACTAGAGGCAGTTGAAAGAGGCTTTCCTAGAAGGTTTTTTCCACCATTCAAGAGGGTAAATTTGAGGGATAAAATTAGTAACTTTCGATAGCTTCCCACTGAAGCTCTTCATGATACCTGGGAGAGGTTTCAAAAGAAGCTAATACATTGCCCGAACTATAACATGACGGATATTCATTTGATGGAGACTCTTTATTGGGATTTGAAATCTATTATGAAGCCAGTCGTGGATAATACTGCAGGAGGGTCATTTGTTAACCTTACTTTTCTAGAGGCTTTGAAGATGCTTAATCGGATGACCAAACAGAGTAGAGCTTGGTATACTAGGGACTCTTTGGTAGCCAGCCCTACTTTGTCTGGTAGTATGACTGCAGAGCAATACAAGAAGAAAGAAGAACGTGACCAGGACATAGCATACTTGAAGACACAGATGGATTTGCTGACTAAGCATCTATTATCTGGAAAAATGGAAAAGGTGAAAGATGTTGCATCTCAGGGAAGAGTTGACTCGGATTTGGAAGAAGAGGTGAACTATCTAAATAATTAGGGGGTTTTCGAGGCAATAGCCAAAAAAATCATGGTCGAAACTTTTATGACAAAGTTGGTTATAAGGATAGAGATCAAGGGAACTAGAAGAGCAAGAATGATAAGAGTGGACTATATATACCTTCTTCTAATGCTGTAGCTAGCTCTGGCAAGATATCTATAAAGTACATGATGGAGCAATTATTAAAGGGAGTTGAGGCTACCAACTCTTGAGGGACTACTATAAAGAGTGATTTGTCTTCCATAAGTCAGTTGGTAAACTCACACTATACTCCTATCAAATAGTTGGAGCAGCAAATAAGACAAATCTCAGCAACATTAAATCAGAGGAAGAGCAGAACTTTGCCAAGTGATACAATTCAGAACCCTTTAAATGATGGCTCTTACATGGAAATTACCACACGGAGTGGTAAGATATTACCTGGCCCATCTGTGGGCAAAGCTGTGATTGAAGAGGATATTGAGCATGAAGAAAGTTATCTAGCAGAGTCTTAGAAACTGGATAAAGTTATTAATAATACACTATCCAACCATCAACAGGTTGATGATTTAGAGAAGAGTAACGAAAAGAAGATTGAAGTGGTGGTTACTACGCTCCCAAAACCACCTCCTCTATTTCCCTATTGTTTGAAAAAAAGGGCTGACAAAATAAAGTTTGGCAAGTTTATGTCCATTCTTAAGCAGTTGACAATCAATTTACCATTGGTGGAGGCATTGGAGCAAATGCCTGGGCATGCAAAGTTTATGAAAAAGCTTGTTACGAAGAAACGGACAGTTAGTTTTGAATCGGCGGATAATCTCCTTCATTGTGGTGCTATTTCCACAAGGTAGTTGGTGTAGAAGAAGGCATACCTGGAAGAATTTACCATCCCATGCACTATTGGGCCTCTTGATTTCGCAAAAGCTCTATCTGATTTGGGAGCTAGTATAAACTTGAAGCCACTTGTTTTGTATAATAAATTGGGTTTGGGGAATCCTACTCCCACTCTATATGACGTATTAGTTAAGGTATCCAATTTCATATTTTTGGCTAATTTTGTCATTCTCTATTGTGAGGTGGATTGAGGTGCCAATTATCTTGGGTAGACCATTCCTCGCAATTGGGAGTGTACTTATTGATTTGAGGGAAAATTAGCTACTATTCAGGCTGAATGATGAAGTAGTTCTATTTGATGTATGTCAGTCCATGAAACAGCATAAATATATGAGTGTATTTACTATCATGGATGTTTATTATGAGGAGGAACAGGAAGTTCCTATAAAAGAAAAATTTGTTGTGGAGACTTTAGTTGCAGTATTGATGAATTTTGATTATGACGATATTGAAGATTATGATGAGATGGTGTGTGCCTTAACGGGCATGGTTTCTTATTCATATTCACCCAAAAATTTGGATTTGGACTTGAAAAAGGATCCAAGTCCACCGGCTAAACCTTCTATCGAAGAGCCACCTACATTGAAGCTGAAGAGTTGCCCGGTCATTTGAGGTATGTATTCCTCAGCAGTGGGAATACAATACCTGTTATTATTGCTACAGATCTAGGTGAGCAATAGGTGGAAGATCTCATCTCTGTTTTAAAGAGATATAAGTGGGCTATTGGTTGGACGATTGCAGATATTATTGGCATCCCACTAAGCATTTGTACCCACAAAATCCAACTTGAGGAAGATTGAACTCTGACCATAGAGCACCAATGCCATGTTAACCCACCAATACAAGAGGTGGTTAAGAAGGAAATCATTAAATGGCCTGATGCAGGAGTTGTATATCCTATTTTTTTTACAGTAAATGGGTAAGCCCTATTCAATGTGTGCACAAAAAAGGGGACATGACTATTGTAACAAATGAGAAGAATGAGTTGATCCCGCTCAGACCTATTACTGGGTGGAGAGTATGTATGGATTACCATAAACTCAACGCATGGACTCTGAAGGACCACTTCCCAATGCCTATTATGGATCAGATGCTTGATTGGTTGGCAGGAAGAGGTTGGTATTATTTCTTGGATGGTAATTCTAGTTACAATCCGATTTCTATAGCTCCAATGGATCAGGATAAAATGAAATTCACCTGCCTATATGATACTTTTGCATTCAAGTGGATGCCGTTTGGACTATGTAATGCACTCACTACCTTTTAATGGTGTATGATGTGTATTTTCTTAGATATGGTTGTAGACACCTTGGAGGTATTTATGGATGATTTTTCTATGGTAGAAGATTTGTTTGAGCTATGTTTGGTAAATCTGAGTAGGGCCTTGCAGCGGTGTGAGGAGTTCAATCTTTTGCTTAATTGTAAGAGATGCCAATTCATGGTGAAGGAGGGCATTGTCCCCATACAAAAATTTCAGTAAAGGGGATTGAAGTTGATCGAGCTAAAGTTGAGGTTATAGAGAAGCTTCCACCTCCTATTTCAGTGAAGGAGGTGCATAGTTTCCTTGGTCATGTTGGCTTCTATCGGGAGATTTATTAAGGACTTCTCAAAGATTACAAACCCTCTTTGCAAACTTTTGGAGAAGGAAGTCGAATTCTCCTTTAATGATGATTGCTTGAAGGCATTTGAATGCCTTAAAGGGAAGCTGGTTGATGCTCCTATTATTATTGCAGCGGATTTTCGAAATTGTTTGAAATCATATGTGATGCAAGCGTTGTTGCCCTTGGATCTGTGCCGGGACAAAAGATGGACAAATTGTTTAATCCAATCTATTATGCCAGTAAAGCACTGAATGGAGCTTAATAGAACTACACCTTCACAAAACATGAACTTCTTGCAGCAGTCTATGCTTATTAGAAGTTCTGGGCTTATTTGCTAAGAACCAAGGTGGTGGTCCATACCGACCATGCAACCTTGACATATTTGATGGCGAAAAAGGATGTGAAACCAAGGTTGATTAGATGGGTGTTGCTGCTTCAAGAATTTAAATTTGAATTCAAGGATAGAAAAGGTTACGAAAACTAGTTGGTGGATTATCTATCTAAGCTGGAAGGCGAGCAAGCAGGTAGAGATGAATTTGAGATCAATAATGCATTTTTGGATGAGGAAATCTTGGCTTCTATTATGGAGAAAATACCTTGGTATTCTTATTTTGCAAATTATGTTGTGAGCGAGGTGATTCCAGAGAATCTTTCTTTCCATCAAAGAAAGAAGTTTCATCATGATGTAACACATTATTTCTGGGATGAGCCATATTTGTTTTGGTGATGTCCTGAAAATATCATAAGGAGATATGTTCTAGAAGTAGATATACTAATATCTTTGAGGTATGTCCGCATCCCTAGTTGGATGTCATTATGCTGGTGATCGTACTACTAGAAAGGTGCTATGAAGCGGGTATTATTGTCCCACTTTGTTCAAAAATGCTTATGAATTCGTGAGAAGATGCGACTAATGTCAGAGGCAAGGGTTAATCTCTAAGAGCCATGAAATTCCTTTGACAAAAATAATACAGGTGGAATTATTTGATATCTGGGGAATCGACTTCGTGGGGCCTTTCGTGAACTCATACGGGATGAAATACATTTTAGTTGCTATTTATTATGTATCGAAATGGGTTGAAGCTATTGCTTTGGCTGACAATGAAGGGAAGAGAGTAGTTATATTTCTAAAAAGGAACATTTTCCCTCGATTTGGGGTACCACTCACCATTGTAAGTGATGGTGGATCTCACTTTTTCAATCATTTATTTCAAGCTGCCTTAGCAAAGTATGGTGTCAAGCAACACAAAGTAGTAACTCCGTACCACCCACAGACTAGTGGGACAATGGGGATTTCGAAGAGAGATCAAAGCCATACTTGCTAAAACAGTGAATGCTAGTGGACAAGACTGGTCTAGGAAGCTTAATGACGCCTTATGGGCAAACAAAAAAGCTTTCAAGACACCAATCGGTATGTCACCATACAAGTTGGTTTATGTCAAGTGATAACTCTCAACCTACACGTCAATTTAGTGCAAGGCAGTCATCGTTAATATATTTACCCAACTTTTGGAGTCGGGGTCGAATCTACATGTAACAATGTGAGCGGTGATCAAATACGTTTGAAACTATAGCTACAAGTTAGATTCAAACAACTGGAACAAAATACAAAATGGGGGTTTTGGAGATTAACAAATAATTGTTGGTCACTTTAGCTTCAGTGTTTGTAATCAAGAATTTATGGAAAAACCCGAATTATGTTCATTGGGGATTTTGGTACTTGACAGATGCTACTAGTGGTTCAAGATTCTCACAATAGGTAGGACAACAAGTTATCTTTATCAAAGTTATGCCTAAATGTCTCTCGACCTACATAAGTATTTAATTTCCTAATCCTCTCGGACTAAGGAAATTTATATTAACTGCTCAGATTTTACCACAGGTTAACCAACCATGTTACAGCGTTGATTATTAAACAGAAGTTTAGTGTTTCCAAGTCCCTGTAGATAATTCACTTCCCACTATATTTGAATTCTTTCTCAAGCAAATCAAAGTAGGTGTTATCTTTTATTTGCAACCAACAGATAATAATTAAAACATCAGAATTATCAAGGAGTCCTACCACCTTTCGAATCTTGAACACTCAACACCTTATCAAGACTTAACCCTACATCCCATAATTCAGGTTAAAGGAATTTAGCCGCTCATGATGTAATAATCGAAATAACTAGTTATATTCATGATTTGAAAGATAAACTTACCACAAGATGAATAGAAACTAGAGATTCTCAGATTAGATCACAATAGTAATCCCAAAATAATGATGATAATCTCTTCAAAATAATTGCTTGTTCAAGTCAGTAAACTAGAGATAGAAAATATCAAAATACATCTCCCAAAAGATATTCGGCCCCCCTTAAGAAAACCCTAAACAAGACTTTAAATAGTTTACCCTAATTATGGAAACAAAACAATAAAATTCAGAAATTCTTTGGATAAGGTGACGCCATTTGTGATAGCCTATCAGGAGGTGGATGACTTATCACAAATGTCGTCAGCTTCCTCTTTGCTTTGGTCACTTGTTGACTAACGCTGATGACAAACAGTGATGCCCTAACAGCTCCTTGACGACTTATCCCAAATGTCGTCAAGTCTCTGCTTCAGTTCTCATGTGCTGCCTTAGGCTGACGGCATTCTTGATGGCTTATCAGCTCCTTGACGACCTATCACAAAATGTCGTCACAGCTTTCAACATAGGGAAATTCTCTATCTATGGCGGACGATGAAGATGATAGCTTATAACAGGGCTGACGACTTATCACAAATGTCATCATCCACACTTTGCCTCTATTTACTTCAGATTTTAGCTCATTTGCTTCCATTCTTGTTGGTTCTCTAGCATCTTAGCTTCTTTGGCAAATTCAAACATAAAACAATCAAAAACAATAAAAGTTGCTTAAGACTTCGTAATTATTCTTAGTTAAAATTCTCAAATGTGTTAGGATTAGCTCACACATAAGCACCCTCAACTTAAAACAATTGCTTGTCCTCAAACAACTCAACACAACTAAGAGAATACAAAGAACATTTGGAAGTCAATCATCCATATCATCTCAAAACACTTTCACTATCTCCAAAGTCAGTCAATATAAGTTCAATGAAGAACACCAATGCAACACATAGGAATCAAGATATGGCATCAATTCAGCTATAATAACCATGCATAGACCAGTATTACACAACCTGAACAAGTTAGTAACAAGTAATGTAACCAGTGTGCCCTCACAGCAAAGAACGAAGTTCCAATCAGTGTAGGCCAATTACCATAGTCTTGCCCTTATTTTCATTACCCAGATCTTCAGATAGGTCAGCTAGGATAACTATAGGACTTCTCTTAGTCTTGTAATATAGGCTAGGGGCTGGTATGATACTCGATGGTATTTAAAGTGACTAAGACTCCTTGAAACTACACTAGATTTTTGAGGTTTCACTCATTTGCCTTTTACGCTATTCTCTTTTCTTGATCATAATTATTTAGGATGGGTGCAGTCTTTTCTCAAGTACTTATTCTTTTTCACAATTTTTCTTTTTCTTGATCATTTCCTATGCACCCAGCTTTTCATTCTTTTCTTTTATGCTACCTTTATTCATACTCATTCTATATCACGCACCCCAATGATAGCCACCCTCAACTTAGGCCATTTGCCTAAGTCAAGTTGCATAGTGTCCAAGGACGACCAAGGCCAAAACAAGTTAATTATGATCTAAATGAGAAGGTGACAAGTGTTATACAAAGAAATAGGGTAATTGTAACGCCCCAAAAAATGGGTCCTGGAGCATCACACGTAGCCTCAAGCTAATCCTTTGAGCAATTTTCATTCAGTTCAACACAAATCAATGGGGTTTCCATAAATAACCCTCAAATAACAATAGAGTAATCAAGATTCATGCTTTATATCTTCACACATGTAAATGCATCTTTCAAAATCATAAACATCAAGATTTCATAATAATCATCATAAGATATGGGTTCATGCTTCAAATTCGTAAAAATCAAATAAAAATCATACCTTTGTAAAGAAAATTACTTTTGGGCACTAGAACGAAAGAGAGTTCTTGTTGAAAAACCCCACATACCTTGAATGATGAACTTTAGATCGATACTCATTTTTGAGATGTTAATCGTGCCTTTGAATGATGGTTCTTGGAGTTCTTGAACTTGGAACTTGGAATCTTGAATAAATTTGCAGAATTAATGGTGAACTTTGGAGGTTCTTGAAGTTGGATGTAGGAGCTTAGGGTTTCCTTTTAGAGAGAATTTAATGAAATATAACATATAATGCTTCTAATAGGCTTTAATATAGAGTTTGGATGGATTTTCGGTAAGGGGGAGTGACCAAAACGCCCCTAAAAATCAAATAATTCTCGAATCTGTCCTTTGGAGGACTGTTTTGATAGTCTGAAGTAGATCAACCATAACGTTTTGCTCCGATATCCAAATTGGATGAAACCAATTTCATTAGAAAGAGGACTCTCATATATTTCCGTTGATATATAGTATCTCACCCAAATAATTGTGTACGAGGAGTTATGATTATTTGAAGTTAACCAAGAAATTTGCTTTTAATAGGCTGAAGTAGATCGACCATAACTTTTTGCTCCGATAGTCAAATTGGATGAAACCAATTTCATTGGAAAGAGGACTTACAGAGATTTCCATTGATATATAGTAGATCACGCAGATCATTATGTACAAGGAGTTATGATCGTTTAAGGTTGGAGCAAAAATACGCTAGGCCTCAGTACTTTTTCTTGCATGTTTTACTGTTCACTAGTATTTACGATTCAATCGAAATGTTCATAACTCGTCGCTCGGGTGTCTGTTTTGGATGATCCACATATCGTTGGAAATCTTATTCTATACTCTACGCAATGGTGTGTCATAATCTAAGACATTCCACACGAAAAATTTATAATTCATTCTAGAAGATAGAACCCTACACGTTTACGCACAAAATGTCAATGAAAAATTTCCCAAGGTATTACTTCATCCCCCCTTGGAACCATTCATCCTCAAATGATGCTAGACATGCCAAGATTAGATAGGGAATAGAGCATACAGCTGAAGCCATTCGTTAGACTCATCACCACATCGTTTCTCACTCCGAATGCAACATAGAATGCATAAATTCAAGAAACTACAGCTGAAAACAAATATGAGGACAGCTGAACTGCTGCAACTTTTATCAAAAGAGCATGATTTAGGAAAGAACGGTACCTTAGGCTTGATCGGAGTTCACGGAAAATAGGTGCGGGTACTTGGATCGCATATCCGCCTCAGCTTCCCAAGTTGCACCCTCAACAGATTGGTTTCGCCACAACACCTTGACTAAGGGAACTTCTTTGTTCGTTAGTCTTCGGACACTGAAATCAAGAATCTCAACAGGAATCTCATCAAAAGAAAGATTTTCTTGAATGTCAGCACTCACAGAGGAATCTACTACCACAACATCGCTAATATGCTTTCTAAGCATGGAGACATGGAATATTGGATGAACAGAGGAAAACTCCGAAGTCAACTCTACCTCATAAGCTACCTTACCAACACGGCTAAGAATTTTGTAAGGACCACCATAACGGGGACTAAGCTTCCCCTTCTTTTTGAATCTATTCACCCCCCTCATGGGTGAAATTTTCAGATACACTAGGTCACCAACTTCAAACTCAAGGTCTCTCCTTCTAACATCCGTATATGACTTCTGAAGACTCTGCGCAGTTTTCAACCTTTCCCTAATCAACTTAACTTTTTCCATAGCCTCAAATACCAAATCAGGACCACTCACAGCCGCTTCACCTACCTCGAACCAACCTATGGGTGATCTACACTTTCTCTCATAAAAGGCTTCAAATGGAGCCTTACCAATACTAGAGTGGAAACTGTTATTGTAAGCAAACTATATTAATGGTAAGTGATCATCTCAACTTCCCTTAAAGTCAAGTACAAAAGCTCTCAACATATCCTCTAAGGTCTGGATAGTCCTTTTAGCTTGACCATCGGTCTGCGGATAAAAAGCAGAACTCAAAATCACTTGGGTACCAAAACCCTTCTGAAAAGCTTTCCAAAATTGCGAAGTGAACTGAGTACCCCTATCCGAAATAATAGAGAAGGGAACTCCATGCAGTCTGACTAGCTCTCAGATATACAATCTAGAGTAATCCTCAGTAGTATATGAAGTATGAACAGGCAAGAAATGAGCAGACTTAGTCAACCTATCAACCACATCCCAAATGGAATCATGATGGCATAGGGAAGGAGGTAAACCAATCACAAAGTCCATATTTATCTCTTCCCACTTCCAAGTGGGAATACCAAACTCTTGCATCATACCACTAGGTCTTTGGTGTTCAACCTTAACCTGTTGGCATGTTGCACACTTAGCTACAAACGCTGCTATATCTTTCTTCATGCCACTCCACCAATAGATTTCTCAGAAGTCTCGGTACATCTTGGTGTCACCAGGATGAATAGAATATCGTGCCCCGTGCACTTCAACCATAATCCTCTGTATCAGATCATCAACATTCGGGACACACAATCCACCCTGCAATCTCAACACACCATCTCCCCCTTGGGAGAAAAACTCTACTTTTTGGCCCTTGACTGACTCCTTCAGTCTGACAAAACTAGCATCTAAGTATTGCTTTTCCTTCACTTCCAAAACCAAGGTGGATTCGAAACTACTCTGAACCCCTATACTACCTTCAGCAGAGTCAAACAACCTAACCCCCAATCTAGCCAAATGATGTGCATCATGAGTCAACTCTTTCTTACCTTCTACCATATGCGAAACACTACCCATGGACACCCTACTTAGGGCATCCGCCACAACATTGTCCTTGCCTGGATGGTACAACACACTCATATCATAGTCCTTTAACTATTCTAACCATCGTCTCTGCCTAAGATTCAATTCTCTATGGGTAAACACATACTGCAGACTCTTATGATCAGTGAAAACATCAACATGGACACCATACAAATAGTTTCTCCAGATTTTCAAAGCAAGCATAATAGCAGCCAACTCAATGTCATGGGTGGGGTAATTTTTCTCATGGGATTTCAATTGTCTAGAAGCATAAGCTATCACCTTACCCTTCTGCATCAAGACGTAATCCAACCCAACTCTCGAAGTATCACAGTACACCACAGAACCATCAACACCATCAGGCAAAGTCAAAATAGGGGCTAAAGTGAGTCGAGTCTTCAACTCCTGAAAACTCTTCTCACAAGATTCGAACCACAAGAACTTCAATTTCTTTTGGGTCAACCGAGTCATAGGAGATGCTATAGAGGATAAACCCTCAACAAAATGGTGGTAATAGCTAGCTAAACCCAAGAAACCTCAGATATCAGTCAGAGAAATAGGTCTAGGACAATTTGTAACAGCTTCGGTCTTTTGGGGATCAACTCTAATACCCTCGAAAGAAATAATATGACCCAGAAGAGCAACTGACCTTAGCCAAAACTCAGGCTTATTGAACTTGGCAAACAACTTGTGATCTCTAAGGGTTTGTAAGACAGCTCGGAGATGATCAGAATGTTCATCCTCACTATAGGAGTACACCAGTATATCATCGATGAACACTATGATAAACATATCCAGATATGGTCTAAACACTCGATTCAGGAGGTCCATAAAAGCTGTTGGGGCATTAGTTAACCCAAAATACATAACAAGAAACTCAAAATAGCCATAACGAGTTCGTAAAGCAGTTTTCGGGATATCACACTCCCTCACTTTAAGTTGATGATAGCCAAAATAAAGGTCTATCTTTTAGAAATAACTTGCACCTTAGAATTGGTCAAACAAATCATCTATTCTCGGAAGGGGGTACTTATTTTTGATGGTGACTTTATTCAGTTGGCGGTAATCAATGCACATACGTAAAGAGCTATCTTTCTTTCTCAAAAACAATACAGGAGCACCGCAAAGAGAAATATTGGGCCTTATGAAACCCTTATCTAGTACATCTTTGAGTTGCTCTTTCAAATCTTTAAGTTCTGCAGGGGCCATACGATAAGGACGAATAGAAATAGGCTGAGTATCGGGAAGAAGATCAATCCCGAACTCTATCTCTCTATCAGGAGGTATCCCTGGGAGATCATCCGAAAAGACATCAGAAAACTCATTGACGACGTTAAAAAAGTAGAGAGTTGGAGTCTCAGACTTAGTGTCTTTGACTCTAACCAAATGGTAAATACACCCCTTGGAAATAAGCTTTCTAGCTTTGAGGTAAGAGATAAAATGACTCTTGGGTGACACAGAATTCCCAGACCACTCAAACACGGAAGCACCCAAAAACTAAAACTTGACCACTCGAGTTCGACAATCAATACAGCCAGTCCATACCTAGAATCACATCAAAAATCTACCATATCTAACTCAATTAAATCAGCCAATACTACTCCATGAAGAACGGTAACAGGACACTTTTTATATACTTTCTGGGCAACAATTGAATCACCCACTGGGTTAGAAACTAGGATAGGCTCAGGAATAATATCAGGACTCATTTTAAAATTCACAACAATCAAAGGTGTAACATATGAGAAAATGGATCCAGGATCCAACAAAGCATACATATCAAACTAAAATATACAAAGCATACCAATAACAAAATTGGGAGAGTCCTCCTGTTCCTGGTGGGATAGTAAAGAATAGAATCTATTCTGGCGCTACCCGCCAACATTGTTAGAAGAGTCGCCCTGAGCTGGGGCTGGGCGAGTCGCTGGAACTGGAGCATTAATAGTCTGAGTTTGGGTCTGAGGGCGATAGTCACGGCGCCCTTGTCCATCTGGTGAAAAATCTCTAACTTTGTGGCCTATGTCACCATACCAAAAACAACCCCTCTTCTCACCCCAACACTCACCCGAATAAGCCCTACCACACTTAGGACACAGGGGATGATTTGGCTTACTGCCAGCACTGTACTGCGACCTGGATGCATATAACCTGCTACCTTGCTCCTTCCTACCTCTAGGAATGGGAGCACTAGCAGATGACAGTGCTGGCATAGACAAACGATCCTGATACTGAGGCTGACTCCCTCCCTGCAATCTAGTCTGACCCTTTCTATGCTGCTCGGACCTACCTCTCTTATTCCCTCTCATTCTATCTCTCTCCTTAATCTTGTCTGCCTCAATCTGTTGGGGATGACTCATCAGCCTAGAAAAATTCATCTCACTATTCAGCATAGCAGACCTACACTCCTTAACCACATAACTAGACACTCCAGCCACAAACTTACTTATACTAGCCCGATTATCAGGCACTAAGTCAGAAGCATACTTGGCCAATTGATTAAACTTTAGACAGTACTCCTTAATAGTTATAGAGCCCTGTCGCAAGTTCATAAACTCTTCCACCTTCTCTTTTCTCATCTTCAAAGAAAAAAACTTATCTAGGAATGCATCCTGGAACTCTTGCCAAGTTATAGGGACAACTCTCTCACCTCTACCTTTCCTCCAAGTAATAACCCATTCATAAGCAAGGTCTTTCAACCTATACGCAGCCAAATCCACACTATATTCCTCTGAAATATGCATTACCTGAGTAATTTTCCGCACCTCCTCTAAAAACAACCATGGATCCTCATCAGACTTGGACCCATAGAATTCCATCGGATTCATCTATATGAAGTCATGGATCCTGGTAGCAGCTGAATCACCTCTATGCTGCTGTGGAGCCAGGGCCGGGTTGGCTTGAACATTTGTAGTAACAGCTTAGGCCAGCACCTGAAAGGCTGCCCGAAATTCAGCATGAGATACATTTTTATTCAATATGTCAGCGGGTTGAGGTTGCTGACCATCATTATTTCTTCTCGCTCGATGTGGAGATATATTTTTGAAAGAGAAGAGCACGAATCAATAGCAGAGAGATAAATTTTAAGCATGATAGATTTCTAAAAAAAAGAATCACTATTTTTCCTAAAATATTTTACAGCCTCTTGCTCATAGATGTGGCGTGCTACACACCGATGATCAAGACACTACTTAACGCGGCTTTTCAGACTACCTAGGACACCTTAAAACCTTAGGCTCTGATACCAAGTTTGTAACGCCCTAGAAAATGGGTCCTAGAGCGTCACACGGTGCTTGAGGCTACAAGTAGCCCTAAGCTAACCCTTTGAGCCATTTTCATTCAGTTCAACACAAATCAATGGGGTTTCCATAAATAACCCTCGAATATCAATAGAGTAATCATCATCCTAGAATAAAAGAATTTTAGAAAAATAAAAAAATACGACTTATTAGTCAACTCCCAACATCTATACTAGTCTGACAAGCCTCTAAGAAAATCAATAAAACCAGCGAGCCATTGAGACATGCCCCAACTGATTCATACTCAGTTATCAAATGTAAACAATTCTGTGATACCAATATGAGGCATCACGTCCTCAGAACATAAGGACTCACCACAAAAGAGGATGTAGAACAGCGTGCTTGAAGAATTACTGTCGAACCTGAAACTGAGCATCTGAACCTATATTTCGATAAAATGCAGCCAATAGCTGAAAATGTGGGTCAGTACCATGGAAAGAAACTGAGTATATGGGTGTATGCAGTTGTATAAACATCATCATCATAAATATTTATAAGAAATATGCAGGATGTATGAAAGACTCACATAGCCCGAAGAAAATCATCATAATCTTGAGAGGATGAAATAAGTATAATAGCACATGTGAGTCATCATATAATTTGTTAATCACTTTCAGTTCATCAATAATATCAATTCTCATAATGTAAATATCATTTAAATCTTTCAAAAGAATAACTTTCACAATTCCACTTTCAAATCACTTCCCCATTCACCATAGACACAAGGAAACATACACACACTGGGAGATCCTATAACTGACATAAACCATGTGAGCTACATGGAGTCCAATGTACAACCCACATTGGGGAGAGCCGTCCTATCCTTGCCATCAGAGTAGGACTATCGATATCAAATCCATACAAACTAGTGATCACTATATAAATCAGCCTCAGGCTCACTCCTATGGGGGTACGTAGTTCTAGGGAAGTAAGGTCGCTTTACACCTCCTACTCGGTGCTAAAGATTTCTCCCAGACTTAGCTCAGATCATTTCAAAGATAATCTACAACAAAATAATTTCAGTAATATATAAATATACGTCGGGAGCCATCATGCTTCCCATCTATCAAAATCAACCATGTTGTGGATTTCTTTCACACTCGAGTTCAAAAAAACTCCATTAAGATCAAAATGTCAAATCATTCAAAATATCTGAAATATTCAACATGAACGTGCTTATCACACACACTTTCTCAAAAAAACATAATTTTCAATGGGGATTCACGACCCAAATATCAAAATCATGATAAATATAGTTCAAGATTCATGCTTTATATCTTCACACATGTAAATTCATCTTTCAAAATCATAAACATCAAGATTTCATAATAATCATCATAAGATATGGGTTCATGCTTCAAATTCGTAAAAATCAAATAAAAATCATGCCTTTGTAAAGAAAATTACTTTTGGACACAAGAACTAAAGAGAGTTTTTGTTGAAAAACCCCACATACCTTGAATGATGAAATTTAGATCGATACTCATTTTTGAGATGTTAATCATGACTTTGAACGATGGTTCTTAGAGTTCTTGAACTTGGAACTTGGAATCTTGAATAAATTTGCAAAATTAATGGTGAACTTTGGAGGTTCTTGCAGTTGGATGTAGGAGCTTAGGGTTTTCTTTTAGAGGTAATTTAATGAAATATAACATATAATGCTTCTAATAGGCTTTAATATAGGGTTTGGATGGATTTTAGGTGAGGGAGAATGACCAAAACGCCCCTAAAAATCAAATAATTCTCGAATCTGTCCTTTGGTGGACTGGTTTGATAGTCTGAAGTAGATCAATCATAACGTTTTACTCCGATATCCAAATTGGATGAAACCAATTTCATTAGAAAGAGGACTCCCATATATTTCCGTTGATATATAGTATCTCACCCAAATCATTTGTGTACGAGGAGTTATGATCATTTGAAGTTGACCCAAAAATTCGCTTTTAATAGGCTGAAGTAGATCGACCATAACTTTTTGCTCCGATAGGCAAATTGGATGAAACCAATTTCATTAGAAAGAGGACTCGCAGAACTTTCTGTTGATATATATTAAATCACCCAGTTCATTATGTATAAGGAGTTATGATCGTTTAAAGTTAGAGAAAAAATACTCCAGGCCTCAGTACTTTTTTCGGCATGTTTTACTGTTCACTACTGTTCACGGCTCGATCGAAATGTTCATAACACGTCGCTCGGGTGTCCGTTTTGGATGATCCATTTATCATTGGAAATCTTATTCTATACTCTACGCAATGGTGTGTCATTATCTAAGACATTCCATACAAAAAATTTATAATTTATTCTAGAATATAGAACCCAACACGTTTACGCACAAAATTTCAACAAAAAATTTCCCGGGGTGTTACACTAATTAGGCTAAAAACTGGGATCAAGGGATATGATACACATAGGGAAGGTCATTCAGGCTAAAGTGAGTTAATATTAAAATGGCCTATGATCCTTTCCTAACCCTTATCCTTCAGCCAAGGTAAGACTAACCAGGCATGTTCTGAATTTCAACATACAATGGGGACTGAGTAAGATCTCACACGCACTTGGCACACAAGTATATCATAAGCTACTACTCATTTAGTTTATGAATCTATTTAGCAATTATTACTGCATCACTAAAACTAATGCCATACAAAGATTCACAGTGGTCCTAATCAGATGCAATTCACAAGTTAAATACTCAGTCCATTAGAGAGGTGCTCAAAAATCACAAAAACATATTAACTACCTAAGGTACTTGTATTTCTCCTAGTTAAAATCAATATTTTACAATAAATCACAATGCTCCTAAATATGTCAGCTCTACTAGGAACAAGACTCTGGGGAAAAGAGGAACGACAACAAAAACCCCAAGAAGACATCAACACCCACAAGTAGTCCCACCCTTAACTTATAATCATACATTGTCCCCAATGCCTCAAACCAAAACAAGAGAGTCAGAAACATACTTGTGGAACCATGGGTGCAAATATCTGATGTCAATCACATAATACGAATAAAAACAGCAAAATAACTTGGGTTTCCTCCCAAGAAGCACCTAATTTAGTGTTGCGGCATGACTAGGTTATCTTGACTACTCAGAATTCTACAAGATACCTTAAAAGTGCTTCATAATTTATCCCTCCACTTAGACGATTTGAATTGTCGGCCCATCTTTTGATATTTACTTCTTTTAGTTCTGTTGGGCAAAGGTGAGGGCATGATAAGGAATGTTCTATCATACCACTTTGAAGACTTGAACCACTTGCCTAATTTTGCATCAAACTTTTATATGGGCTCATTGGGAAGCAGTGAGGATCTTAATAAACCACAAAATAGACATCAATCTTTAGGCTTCTTGTATTTTATGATTGGGCTTGTGGTATACCCTATTGGAAAGATAAACTCTAAAATACAAGAATTTTTCTCTTCATTTTCAACATTCATCATTTGCTTGGGTGATTTGACTTTCATCATATCTGCCATAAATAATGTTGAAAAGTGGTTCGAATGTAACTCTTACTTTTGGAATAGCATCCCTATTAGTATCTTTACCTCAAAATGGACTAGAATCTTCACAAGGATTGTGCTTGATTTCTTCTTTTGCCTCTAGCACCATTTCCCCAATCTTGGCATCATCCCTTATAGTTGGTTCAGTTGGTTAGGAAATCTCCAAGGGTTGATCAATGTCAAGCTCATCATCAGTCTAGGATTCTTGCTCATCATATTTACACGCTTTGATTAGTCCAAATGATGTCACCGATAAGATATCATCTAACATAATGTAGAAGAGTGATTTGGATGATTGACCTCGATATCCATATTCCCTATTCTTTCTCTTTCCTTGTTAAATTCCCTAATGTCTTAACATATATCACATATGATATCATTCGTTATGTCTATACAATCCAACATTAGTTGAAGCATAGCTTCAATGCCACTCTTTTCGGTGCTTCGTTCTTCCTTTTCTTAGCTAAAAGAACTATCAAAATCATAAGAAAAACTAAAATTTGGGTTAGCACAGTGGGGGGAGGGGGCATTTGGGCAATCACTCCAATGTCCATCTTGACCACCACATAAAGAACAATCATACTCCCGATAGGATGAAGATAGTGCACACATCTCTCTGCGGGAAGCATATCTACAGTCTTGCCAAAAGTGAGGTCCATCACAATATGGACATGGATCATCAAGATAAGATTTCCAACCACTAAGATCCTGTTCATTCCATGATGCCATAGTAGTAAGTAAAAAAATAAAAAATCTACCTAACACAAGAAATAAAAGTAAACTAAAAGCAAATATTTACAAGCTTGAGTTCAAGCAAGTAGGCTAGAATTTCAAACCAACTCAATACGCCAAATTGTTCTCCGGAAATGGTGCAATTTTTTATAACACTCAACTTACACGTCAATTTAGTGCAAGGTGGTCGTCGCTAATATATTTATCCAACTTTTGGAGTTGGGGTCGAATCTACCGAGAATAATGTAAGTGGAGATCAAACTTATTTGAAACTAAAACTATAAGTTAAATTCAAACAACTGGCACGAAAAACAAAATGGGGGTTTTGGAGATTAACAAATAATTGTTGGTAACTTTAGCTTCAATGTTTGTAATCAAGAGTTTATAGAAAAACCAGAATTATGTTCCCTTGGGATTTTGGTACTTGAAAGATGCTACTAGTGGTTCAAGATTCTCATTGTTTGTAGGACAACAAGTTATCTTTAACTAAGTTATGCCTAAATGTATGTCGACCTACTTATGCATTTAATTACCTAATCCACTCAGATTTAGGGAATTTATGTTCATAGCCCAGATTGTACCTCAGGTTAACCAACCTTATTACAGCACTAATTATTAAATGAAAGTTTAGTGCTTCCAAGTCCCTGTTTATAATTCACTTCCCACTCTATTTGATTTCTTTCTCAGAAAAATCAAAGAAGGTGTTATCTATCATTTGCAACTAATAGACAATAATTAAAACATCAGAATTATCAAGGAGTCCTACCACCATTCGAATCTTGAACACTCAACACCTTATCAAGACTTAACCCTAGATCCCATAATTCAGGTTAAAAGAGCTTATCTTCTCATGATGTAATAATCGAAACAACTAGTTATATTCATGATTTGAAAGATAAAATTACCACAAGATGAATAGAAACTAGAGATTCATAGATTAGATTGCAATAGTAATCCTAAAATAATGATGATAATATTTTCAAAATAATTTCTTGTTCAAGTCAAGAAACTAGAGAGAGAAAAATCAAAATACGTCTCCCAAAAGATGTTCGGCCCCTCTTAATAAAACCCTAAAAAAGGCTTTAAATAGTTCACCCTAGTTATGAAAAAAAAACAATAAAATTCAGTAATTCTTCAAATTGGGTGATGCCATTTGTGATAGCCTATCAGGAGGCTGACGACTTATTACTAATGTCGTCAGCTTCCTTTTTGCTTTAGACATTTGTCGCCTAACACTGACGATAAATGGTGATGCCCTATCAGCTTCTTGATGACTTCTCACAAATATTCTTAAGTTTCTAATTCAGGTTTCATGGGCTGCCTTAGACTGACAACATTATTGACGGCTTATCAGCTCCTTGACTACCTATCACAAAATGTCGTCACAGCTTTGAACTTAGGCCAATTCTCTATCTATGGCTGACGATAAAGCTGATAGCTTATCACAGGGCTGACGACTTATCACAAATATCATTAGCCATACTTTGCCTCTATTTACTTTAGATTTTAGCTCATTTTCTTCCATTCTTGTCGATTCTCTAGCATCTTAGATTCTTCTACAAAATCAAACATAAAACAATTAAAAACGAAAAAAGTTACTTAAGACTTCGCAATTATTCTTAGTTAAAAGCCTCAAACGTGTTAGAATTAGATCACACATCATCAAGGCATATTATTTGACAATTGAATTGGAGCATAAGGTGCTGAGGGCACTTAGGCGGCTGAATTTGAACTGGAATAAGGTAGTGTAGTTAAGATGAGGGAAGCTGAATGAGATAGATGAGTTCCATCTCGAGGTGTATAAAACAGCTGATCTTTACAAGGAGAAAACGAATAAGTACCATGATCAAAGAATTACAAAAAGAGATTTTTAGAATGGTGATTAGGTGCTTCTCTTTAACTCCAGACTAAAGCTATTTCCAGGTAAACTTAAATCAAAATGATCGGGCCTATTTCAAGTTAATCAAGTTTGATCGTCTGGAGTAGTTGAACTTGTAAAAACAGATGAAAGTATCTTCAAAGTGAATGGGAAATGATTAAAGTTGTATATTAATCCTATGGACCCGATAAAGTGCATAGCTACTATCTATCTAGATGAAGTTTGAGTAATTGAGATGAATGTATCGTGCCACAATATTAAATCAGGTGCTAGTGGGAGGTAAACCACTATGTATTGTTGTAATCTTAGCTAGAGTTCTTTTATTGGTTTCTTTTTATGCAATCTAATGTGTTTATGAAGTGTGCAGGACTGAAAGAAAGGAGTTTCATTGTTGCAAGAAGGACGACGAAGATACCGATGGACCATAAAGATCTCGATGGACCATCGTTCAGACTACCAAATCCATGACAAAAAGTTAAATGTATTGGATAAGGCTCGATGGTCAATTTGGTGGACCATCGAACACCTGGAAAATCATCACTTCTTCCATCAACCTGAGGCCGAATATTTGAGTTTCTGGAAGGGGCTGATGGACCACTCGATGAACCCTCGCAGAATAGATAGAACATCAGTGTGATCATCACAAAAAGGTCTCGAAGGTAGGTCTCTTCTAAAACCTGATGGTCAACCTGGTGGACCACCACAAATACGACGAACCGTCAGTTAACCATCAGCATAACCCTAGCCACGGGTCGGGTCGGGTTAAGTGAAATGCCTATTTAAATGACCCGTACTTGACCCAAAACCTTTAAAGAGTAAAATAGAGCAGTTGCATACGTTGTAACCTCTTCAAATTCTAAAACTATCTAACTCCCTTTGGATTCATAGTATCTGAAGGCAGTTACTCTCTCTAGGACTCTCCAACTTCTCTCTTCCCCTCTATTTAAACAAGTCTCTTCCCATATTTTCTCCACATCATAGCAGTAGAAGAAATCACAAGTTAAAGTATTAAGTATTTTTTTTTCTTTCTGAATTGTAAGCAATTACAGTGAAACTTCCGCATCATCAAGGTATGATTTTACCTATTTTATTGCTTCTCCAAAGTGCAAAAAATAATTGAAATAGCTATGGTATGTAGAGAGTTTCATCCTATTTCTGTTTGTGGTTTAAATTATTGATGTTCTTAGTTCTGAAACTTAGATATATGCTGCTTGGGTGAAGTTTGAGTAACCCACGTGTGTAGAGTAGAAAAATCTGCATAAAAACATGGAATTAGTGTCATTGCTATGCTAAAAATCCAATAAGGGATACCATCTATTTGACAAAATGCCAAAAAAAAGTTTGAAATTGAAAATGAGGACTGACGTTCAACTTAGTAGACCGTCGATTTTGTGACGGACCATCAGGTTGGCTATTGCAAATGTCCAAAGAAATTTTCTCATTGATAAGGCCTGGCGACTAAACTGGCAAACTGTCAAATTTGTGACAAACCGTTAGGTTGTTCGTCATAAATGTCTAAAGAAAGTTGCTCACTAGATGAGGATTTACGGCCTAACTGGCAGACCATCACATTATCAACGGCCCATCAGTGTGACCATCAAGCCAATTTTTTTTTACTATTTTTGTAGATTTTGGTTTTGTAATTGAGTTCATACTTGTTGTCAGGCACCATGGCATGAAAACTCTAATTGAATAGAGGCGACAGTCGAGTAAGAGGGTGAGGTGAACCTTCTAGAAGTGAGGAGGCACCAACCTTCTATACTTCGTCAAA
This sequence comes from Capsicum annuum, assembly GCF_002878395.1. NCBI lineage: Eukaryota > Viridiplantae > Streptophyta > Magnoliopsida > Solanales > Solanaceae > Capsicum > Capsicum annuum. Next base: position 20,666,258 of record NC_061116.1, on the reverse strand, counting down.
GGGACTGGATACTGCCTATACTCTCCTAATCTAAAGAGGAGAGTGAGGGTAGCTTCAGTAGTACCAGTAGTACTAGCTCGAGTCTCGACAAGGCTAAGATAGTCACATCTCGCCCCAATATAGTTGAGGCCAAATTTGGGGCTACTAATGTAGAGGCACAAACTAAAGCAGTCAAGGCTAAGGATTCCAACTTGATCAGGCATAAGCATCCTCAAATTAGAGATGCTATCAAATGGTAGTTAGATAGAGAAAGGGATAAATTTTATGATGGCTTTGCACTAATAGCAAGTGGGCCAGTCAAAAGGCCATTCACTGAGGAGTGTCAGATTGTAAAGATGGAGTTGCACGAATATCCTAAGATCGAGTGTTGTTTCAAAGAGTACGAACTGGCATGGATGAGCAAACCCCTAGGATCATATCAGCCGAATATTATAAGGGAATTCTTTTCTCACTATTTGGTATAGAAAGAAAAGGATGTTCCATAAGGCTCGAAGATTTCTTATCTATCAAACAGGGAATCAATGCCAGTCCGTAAAGTTACCATTGACATATCAACCCAAACCATCAATAGGATGCTTTTTGGACCAGATTCTGAAGCCCCACCTACTATTCCAAAACTATAGTATCGATTGTGTAATGCATTTTCCCAAAGATCCTGGTTGGGTGGAGTGTTGACTGATGAGGGTAATCTTTCCTGGGCTGTAAACCCACGTGAGTGTATAGAGAAGTAATCCCTTAGCTTCAGAGCTAAATTTTGGTGGTTTGTGGTTTGATTGAGACTTATGCTAATGGGAGGTGATGCTAATCTAGATATTTACCAAGCTATACATATTGCTAGTTTGCTGTTAGGACTGAAGATTGATTTCAGTCAAATCATTGCTGATGAGTGGTTTGTGAGAGTGCATAAGGTGGCCAGAGCTCTACTATTTCCGTGCTTAATCACCAAATTACGTAGGCAGATAGGTGTGCCTCTGATTCATAGGGTGGATAATGAGGCCAGAGCTCTACCATTCTGGATTCACTATTTATTCCAGACTTGGCAAGGTTCATGGGAGGGTTTAAGAAAGCACAGGCTGATATCGAAGAGTTGAAGAGTACGCAGCCACAACAACCCACCTTTGATCAAACCTTGGTATTGAGTGATGATAATGAAAGAATTGTTGATCTAATGGGGAGAGATATGAAAGATAAAAAAAAAGCAACTGGTAGATGATCGTATTGAATAAAAAGCTGGAAAAAAACAAAGAGAGTGGCTATGACACTGGAGAAGCGAGAGCATCATGGTATAAATATAGCCAGGAAAAAGTCTAGGAAAGATAAAGAGAAAATAAGGAAGAGACTAAAAGACAAAGTGGCCGGAGTTTCTACCAGTTCTACCCTAGATAGGGTGCAACCTTTAGACATAGTCCAGGATGTTATACCTCCAATTCTAGAGGGAGAGTTTCTGAGTACTCCCACGACCATGGGGGTATACATTGCAGTAGGTGAGGATACAGGTTGCTCACCATACTGCACAGATACCTCAGATGAATAATATTTAACCCAAGTATACCCACTCCTTTGTACTTTTATTTGATACTTTGAGGATAATGCATATATTTTTTTCTGTGAGGGATGGTGTACTAGAACCATTGGGGGTTGTGTTGCAAATATTTTTTTCCTCCCATGTGCTATCTAGGAGAATCGACATAGCTAGGATTATGTTTAAGTTTTTTTTTTCTTTTCTAGGATTAACTTTAAGTTTGCATCTTTCCTTTCTTTAGTCTTGTTATGTTGTTAATTTTCAGTCTAACGAAATAAAAGAGCCATTTATGTTAGCATCTTGTTGTGAATATGGATGATGAATGATGTTGGCATCAAGCTATGACTATGTCTGTATGACTGTTTACTTTTGTCTTCTATTATATATGATCAACTATTAGTAAATCTGTAGTTGGCATCAACTTGTAGAATATGCATGACATGTGATGTAAATCTTAAGAACAGTAGAATGAATTTGACTCAGTTGCTTGTGTGTGTGAGTACTTGTATTAGTTCTTATGTAGTGTAGTACTTAGAACTTTCCTGGTTCAATTAATGTTGTGTTGTAGTTGATGAAATAAGAAATAATAGTAGGTTGCCTCATGATTTTAGTCCACTTAGCCAAAAGAATTAACCCTACCAAAAAGAATTTTCCATTTTTGAACCCTTCTTTGAGCCTATGTGAATTTCTTTTCTTCATCACCAATCACTCTAGTTAACTCTCTTTAAGTTGTTAACACTTAGCTCTGGCCCTGTCCCAATAGTGGGCATTGTGAACCTAAACTTAGGCAAAACACCTAAGTTCAGGGTGGCTTTTGTCATGCTGTTAGATGTCTAAGGGAAAGATGGTTTAGATCATCCTACCTTGGTCTACTCAAGATATTGTACACCTTGACTGATTACATCAGCATAAGTTGAGGGTGGATAATTCTTGCGTGTGTATATATATAAAGGTGGTTTGTTATCGTAAAGTGTAAATAAATGAGACAAGGGTGAGTGAGCTAGTTCAAAAATGCCCTTGGCAGGTAGAACTTGAGGGCAAAGAGAGTTAAATCCTAGAGTTGAGTCACTTTTTCCCAAAAGTTGTTCCTCACCTAGCCCCGAAGCCTCATTAAAAGCCTAAGAAATGACCTGCTTGATCTTGGTAAATCAACTATAATAGAGCATTGGATGAAAAGGGCAATCCTATGGGTATGTGTACTATGTTTGTAACTTCTTTGAAGAGTGTGAGAGTTCTAATTTGTATCCATAAAATATACTGAGAGGTGGATTTCCTTGACTGTGAGAGCAATCTGAGTTACACTTTATTTGACTGATCTTTCTAAATTCTTGTATCCATATTTTTGCATATGTATTGATTTTTAAATAATGTCGTTTATGGACTCTGATATGTTGAGCCATATAAGTAGGATGACAAGTGAATGGTTGTGTAAAAACTGGTTCAATAATTTGAATGCTTATAATTATATTGCTGATATTTGTAATCTGGTGCTGAGTTGCTTGAGGACAAACAATTATCTTAAGTTGAGGGTGTTGATGTTCCAGCTTTTAACGAAACATTTTGCACCTTTTTCTCAGGAAAAAAATGAGTTTTCAAGCAACTAAAGTTGTATTTAATAGTTGATTTGAGTAACTTCAGGTTAAGGAATAGCTGAAGGAGGAAACTCAAGAAAATAACAGAAAAAGGTCATTGACGGTCCAAATGTTAGACCGTCAGTCATGCGACAGACCGCCAGGAGGGCCGTCAGTGTTAAACGGAAGGTTCCAGGTGGAAGGCCCATGAGACGGTCCATGTGATAGACCGTCAAGATTGCGACAGACCGCCAATGTAGCTGTCAGACTTAAATAGAATATGGGACTTTAGAGTACTCATTAACGGACCGTCAAGTTATCGATGGTCCACCAAGGTGGCATAGGACTAAACAAAACCTGACAAATTTGAAGCACCTAGCGACAGACCATGTGGCAGACCGTTGGTAGTGCGACGGGCCATCAGCTGAACCGTTAGTTTCGGCGCAACTTTTTCTGAGTTTAAATTTTAAATCTTTTAAACCTGGGAACATATAAATACCCAGCTAGGGTTTTATTTAAGGATATTCTGAATCTTGGATATTATTCATCTTAGCTTTCCATCTTTGATTCTCTCTGTAATGTAGAAATCTGTGAATCAAACTACATCTGTGATTCTAATCATTCCATTGCTATTGAAGATTAAAGAATTAATTCTTGTAACATTTGTTGATGAATTTTTAATTTGTTTTTGAATAATACAAGTATTCTTTCTCTTTCTTCTATGGAGAAGAATTGTTAAGCTCTCATAACTAGGGTTATGGGAGCCTTGATGTAAACAGTTGATATAGGTTGTGATTCCAATTGAGTTTTTGTACGTAATTGATGTTGCATAAACCCTTCATCACTTTAATGACTTTTCTTGGTTGCAAACTTGAAAGGTGATCCCAAGAACAATCACTTGTTCGAATAGAAAAGTGTCTATAGGGAAAAGAAAGGGTTTACATGAAATCTAGAGACTTTAATATTTGGATTAATGGAAAATACCTTAACAAGGATTTACCTAAATGAGAAAATGGCTGAATTATTAATACATTCTTTAAATTTTAGAGAGTTAAAGGATAAAATATCCATTAAGGTTGAGAAACTAATGGGTAAACAATAGAATTCAGCTACTGTTGCAATTGAAGTTATTGAGTGGAACTTAAAAGTTACTCACAACCCTAACTGTTTAGACAGCTTTGTAATCATAACTCTAGTTTGCTTAATATCATTGAATTACTACTAGTAGAAAGCATCATTAGATGGAACAACTCTGTTACAATCACTTATAATACAATTAATCAAAATCCCTCTTATTTCGAAACCTTCGATCAACAGTCTAATAATAATCACAATACTTAGTGAACACAGCATTCTATGTGGGATTCTACACCCAACCTAGTTAGGTTATATATTTGAAAATGACTGCTTACTCTCTCGTAAGAGTGGTGTAATTTGGGCGTATCACCAATCTCACACCTAATATACATAACCAATGAACTTCCCAAACTAACTCCCTCTTATTATCCTCCACAGGAGAAAACTTCCCATAGAAAATCTTCTAAGGGCGTCTGCCATTACATTAGCCTTGCTCGGATATATAACACACTTATATCATAATCTTTCAACAATTCCAATCACCTTATCTGATGAAGATTCAACTCTCTCTGAGTAAACACATACTGTAAGCTTTTATGATTCGTAAACTCATCAACATGCTCCCCATAAAGATAGTGCCTCCAAATTTTCAAAGTAAAAACAACAACAGCTAACTCCAGATCATGGTTTGGCTAATTCTTTTCATAAGGCTTAAGATGTCTGGAGGTATAAGCTATAAATTTGCCTCTCTTCATTAGAACACAACCCATACTGACTCTAGAAGCATCAGAATACATAATGAACCCATCTGTACCATCAGGAAGTGATAAAACTGGAGCTGAAGTGAGTCAAGTCTTCAACTCCTAAAAACCCATCTGGCAGAAATCAAACCACTAAAACTTAAATTTCTTCTAGGTCACTCTAGACATAGGATACACGATAAATGAGAAACCCTTAAGAAAATGTCTATAATAGTAGGCTAAATCCAAGAATCTTCTAATGTCAGAGGGAGAGATAGGTCTAGGAGAATTTCTTATGGCTTCTGTCTTTTGGGGATAAACTCTAATACCGTCACTGGAAATAATATAACTGAGGCAAGCTACTGACCTAAGCCAAAATTCACATTTGCTGAATTTGGCAAACAACTGGTGATCTCTAAGAGTTTACAACACAATTCTAAGGTGGTCTTCACGATCATTCTCACTACAAGAATAAAAAAGAATATCATGGATAAAGAGTATGAAAAACATGACCAGATACTATTTGAACACTCTATTCATCAAGTCCATGAAGGCTTTTGGGGCATTGGTTAGCCCGAAGGACATGACTAGAAACTCAAAATAACCATAGTGCATTCTGAAAGCTGTCTTTGGAATATTACATTCCCTTACTTTAAGTTAATGATAGCCAGATCTAATGTCTATTTTGTAGAAGTAACTGGTACCTTGGAGTTGATCAAATAAGTCATCAATTCTAGGAATAAATATTTGTTTTTGACTGTAACTTTATTCAGCTGATGATAGTCAACGCACATATGCAGATAACCATCTTTCTTTTGCATGAATAGGATGGGAGCACCCTATGGAGAAACTCTAGGCCTTAGAAACCTTTATCTAAAGATCTTTGAGTTACTCTTTTAAATCTGTAAGCTCAGCTAGAGCCATACGATATGAAGACATCGAGATGGGCTGAGTATCTAAAAGAAGGTCAATCCCGAATTCTATTTTCCTATTGGAAGTTACCCCTAGCAAATTGTAACACCCCAATTTTTTGAACCGGAATGCTACACGGTGCTCATGACTACAAAGTACCACAAGCTAACCTATGACTGATATCTTTACCTGTATACTGTATAATATATCATAAAATGTGGAAACATAAACATGAAAGGCTATAAGGTTCTAACTAAATAAACATTTGATAACAAAATATCTGAAAAAGGTATAACAATACCAAAACAAGTCATAAATACTGAAAATAATAAGATCTGAATATCTAATCTGACATCTAGTCTGAAATCCTCTAACTGAACTGAATAAGGAGTTGAAGGAACATGTCTCCAACTAACTCCATCTAGCAACTGAATAGTAAATATAGCAATAATCATATCGTCCTCGAATGAGAAGGACTCACTGCAAACTCTGAACACTAGAATGCTATTGCTGATCTGGAGCTCGTGCCTTTGAACCTATGGTGTAACATAAGAGAAAGCACCATAGCGCAAATACGTTAGTCCATCTGAATGTACTGAGTATACAAGTAAGGTAGGCTAAATGCAAAGGGTTATATGCATGAACAATGCTGACTAATATGAATGTGAGAATACATACATGCATACATAACTGTAACTAAACTCGTGGAGGTATTGAAAACTGAGTCTAAATACTAACAACATTAGTGTACTAATATAAGATACTGAATAGATGAAGGACTATTTCTGACAGTTTGAATTATGAAGAACTGGTTTGGTTGATTGTGTCTGACAATCCTGAAGCTGAATACTGATATCATAAATTGAGAACTGATATGACTGATATAACTATAATGATCAGCCTAACCGATGTAACTGATACTAAGCGACTGTATCTGACAGTCTAAGTTCTGATGGAACTATCTGAGTTCCATTCTACTTGGAGTAACTGAATCTGAGATTAGTCCCATCTAGTGGGTGATCATGAGTATACTGATAATAAGGATGATTTGACTTAGTCTAAGATCAATCCTATCTAGTGGGTGATCTTTAAATCTAATGATTCTGATACTGTTTAACTATAGTTAAGATCAGTCCTGTCTAATAGGTGATCTTGAAGTCTATTTATAATAATAAGGATTGATTGTCTCTAACAGTACTGAATTTGTACTACTGAACTGAGTAGACTGTATCTAACAGTCCAGAATCTGTAACTAAAATTGTGGAATGTGTTCATCTAACCGACATGCCCCAAGCTAAGCTGATTGGGGTCCAATTCTGCCCTGACTAGAAGGGTATTAATATCGTGCCACCAGTAAAGACATCTATTGTGGAGTCAGTCCTAATCTAGAGGGTTACTCCTAGGATCATTCTTATACATATAAATGTGCTAACGGGTGACCCCTGAGTATGTCAGTCCTATCTAACGGGTGACATCTCATACCTACGCTGGCTACATAGTTCTAGAACTTAGGGATTGCTTCTAAGAATCTCAGTCCTAATCTAGCGGGTGAGTCCCTATCCCTAGGCTCACTCGGTACTGAATCCTACTCTCATATGAAAGACACTGAACTAAATAGCTGGGCTGAACTGAATAACTGAACTGAACTGATACTGATTAACTGGGCTTAACTGATTAACTGAATTAAATTGATTAGCTGAACTAATTTTACTGGATTCCAATGACTGACGAAATGTACTGAGTTCTGAGGACTGGTTAAGAGTACTAAAATTAATGAGATTGACTTTGAATACTGAGTTTATAGATATTACTGAGTACTGAGATCACTGAGATTACTGAACTACTGAGATTACTGAGGTTAGTGGATTTTTCTGAGTCATATGACTGACTAAATTCTATAGATCATGGCTTGAATGAGAGTATCGTGATAACATGACATGGTTCTAGGCACACTGCTATATTTTTTGGGTACGAATACCCCAGGACTCGGTAGAAGGAAACTGACACACATGACATAATTGGATCTCAAGATTTGAGTCCACTATTCTTAATATCATAAGTAGGGGATATCATATTTCATATATTTATTCAACATCTTAAACTTTGTAGGGAATGCATGGGTATATTTCATGTACATATTGTATATCTCCATTATCTTACATGCTTCATACCACCACAATAGCAACATATGAAAAGCATGGGATTAATATTGAAGTATATAGCTAACATGGATTTGTCATTTAGACATCATAGAGCTATACAAACATGAATTTCTAGCATCCTACGCATTTTATCAAACAGCTTGCATGCATTCTCTAAAATATATGTGAGTTTCATACTTGCACCATATTAAACCATTTAAAGTTCATGGTTTTCAATTAACAAACATATATATTCCATGAAAACACCTTCAGACATCACATTGAAACTTAAACAACAATCATCAACATGTACATACTCATATCACCACAAAAAGTTTACAAAATAATATTTAAAACATGGTTTTTGAGCTATATGAACGGATTGGATCCATAGATGAACACTACGCATACCGTAAAGCTTAATCTTGAAAGAGATCTAATGTTTCTGAAGGTTCCTGAAGAAATCCTTAGGCTTGCCCTTGATTTTTTCTTGACTAGGGTTTAACCCCTTAGGGAAAGAATGTTTTTGTTCCTGAGGAGATGATCTTGAGAGGAAACCCTAATCTTGTGGTTGAAAGTGTATGAAAGAGATTTTTGAGATGTTTTAAATAAAGAGAATGGAAAATAATACATTCCTTGAGGGTTATAAGTCGTGGGAAGTGAACGAAAAAGACCAAAATACCCTTATGAAATAAATTCTCAGTTGCTGAAAATAATAGCTGAAGACATTTGTGACAAGGAATCAAGAATGTGACAAGCAGTCAAAAATGTCGTCACACAAAAGCTGGATTCTGCCTAAGGCTGATGACATTTGTGACATGGCATCAAAAATATGGTAAGCCATCAAAAATGTCATCACATAGAAGCTGGATTCTGCCTAAGGCTGATGACATTTGTGACATGGCATTAAAAATATGGTAAGCCGTCAAAAATGTTGTCACATAGAAGCTGGATTCTACCTACGGCTGACGATATTTATGACATTGCATCAAAAATGTGGTAAACCATCAAAAATGTCGTCACACAGAAGTTGGATTCTGCCTAAGGCTGACGACATTTGTGAGATGGCATCAAAAATGTGGTAACCCATCAAAAATTTTGTCACACAGAAGATGGATTATGCCTAAGGCTGATGACCTTCGTGATAGGGCATTATAAATATGGTAAGCTACCACGAATGTCATCACACTGCTTCCAGTCTGACATGCTGGAGTAAAATAGAAATAACCCTTTGCTCCGATATCGAATTTAGGAGAAATTTGTATCGTTGGAAAGATAATTCAATTATCCATCTGTTGATAGGTCATGATCCCAAAAATTCCAAGTATAATGAGAGATATTCTCGTTTAAAGTTTACTATACCAATATCCTTCTCAATCATAATGTACTATGCATGAGCTTGGTACATGGCTCTAATATTGGTTTGGATTTTATGGGGTATTACACAAATCTTCTGGAAAGACACCAGGAAACTCATTGGCTGCAATTACTAACTGAACTGTTGGAGTCTCAAACTTTGTGTCTTTGACTCAAACTAGATTGTAGATACACCCTTTGGAAATCAACTTTCTAGCTTTAAGATAATATATGAAATAACTCTTGGAGACGCTGAACTTCCTTTCCACTCAAAGACTGGCTCATCTAGAAATTGAAAATTCACCACTCGGGTGTAGCAATCTATAGATGCATAACAGGAATGGAGCCAATCCATACCAAGAATAAGATCAAAGTCAACTATATCTAACTCTATTAAGTTTGCTAATATGTTTTCACAAAGGACAGTGATAGAAACTTTCTATAGATCTGTTTAGCAACAAATGACACCTAGTGGGGTAGAAACCAAGGAAGGCTCAGGGATCTTTTCTTGACATATTTCAAAATTCACTGGAACTAATAGGGTCACATAGGAGTAACTCGACCCAGGGTCTAACAAAACATAAATATTAAGATGAAAGACACAAAGCATACTAGTAACAACATCTGGTGAATCCTTCTGCTCTTGAAGGGATGGTAAGTCATAGAATCGATTCTGGCGCTGACCACCACCGGTAATAGAAGATGCGCCCTGAGAAGGGACTAGGCAACCTAAAGGAGTTAGTGCACTCGTAGCCTGAGTTTGGGGACAAACATCTCTATTTCCCTGCATAATATGCGGACACTCTCAAATTCCATGACCCAACTTTCCATAACCATTACAACCCTTCTATCTCGCTAAATTCTCACTAGGGTGATTCTTACCATAATTAACACATAGAGTATAACTGGGCCTTCGACTTACACTATTTTGAGATCTGGATGTAGAATACTTACCCCACTGCTCCTGCCTAGATCTGGGAGCAGGAGCACTAGTTGAAGACAGTGATGGCATAGATTAATGATGCTAAAACTGTGAATGATTTCCCCCTTGAGACCTAGCCTGGCCATACCCAAGCTACCCTTTTCTAGCCTTTCTATTAGTCTATCTCTTCCTTTCAACTTCTCTGCCTCAATATACTGAGAATGAATCATAAAACTAGTAAGATCCATGTCTTCTATAAGCATGGCAGTTCTACACTGCTTGACTACCAAGATAGTTACGCCAGTAACAAACTTACTCATCCTTGCCCTAGGATCAGCCGTCGTATCATGGACATACTTAGACAACTGATTGAACTTAAGGCAATACTTCTTCACTGTCATTAAGCCCTTCCTTAGGTTCACAAACTCAACAATCTTAGATTCTCTTAATTCATGAGGGAAAAACCTATCTAAAAAAGCATCCCAAAGCACTCGCCAACTCAGAGGAGCTGCATTCTCACCTCTACCATTCCTCTACATAATTACCTAATCATATGATACATCCTTCAACCTATAGCATACTAACTCTATATTCTCCTCCTTAAAAATATGCATAATCTAGATGATCTTCTTCACCTAATCTAAATGAAGTTGTGGATCCTCACTTGCTTTTAAACTAATGAACTCTGGTGGATTCATTCTCACAAAATCTCTAATTCTGGCTACTGTTAAGTCTCCATTCTACTGAAGTGGGACTACAGCTTGAAGATTGCACTGAACATTGGCAGTCACTGCCTAGGCCAAGGCCTAAAAAGAAGCCCTAAACTCAGCATGGGATACATTCTTATTTAGAGGATCGACTGGCTAGACGGCTTATTATCATTTCTGCAGGCGTTAGCTCAACGAGGAGGAATTTTCAAATATCACATAAGAGCATGAATTAAAATTAGTTAGAGATACTATAAGCATGATAGATCATAAAAGAAAGAGATGATTTCCTAAGAACGTCCCATAGCCTCTTACTCATAAATTTGGAGCACTTCACACCCATGATCAATACTCTATGTAACGCAGTGTGTCTGACTCCCTAGGACTCTTATCAACCTTAGGCTCTGATACCAAGTTTGTAATGCCCCAATATCCAATCCCGAGATGTAACACGGTGCTCAAGACTACGAGTATCCTTAAGCTAACCCTGTCTACCTTCTACTAAATTTAAATCTCATAATAATGGAAATATAGACATAAAAGTCATATTAAGTATAGAAAACTATCTGAGAGATGAGAATAATTTGAGTGTAATGCCTGAAAATCAGTACTATAACTCTGAATAATATCTAGCAGTCTGACAAGCCTCTACTACTAATAACTAGAGAGTCACTGGGACAAACCCTCAGCTAACTCGAACTGTCTGAAAAGAATATTGAATTATATAAACTAATAATCTGCAAAATCTGAATGACTAAGTCCCCAAACTATGAGGACTCAGCAACTGTTGGATATAGATGGAGATGCTCGAACTACTTGCATTGCTGATACTGAGTGTAACACCTTAAAAATGTATCCCAAGATGTCACACGATACTTAGGACCATAAGTGATCCAAAGCTAACCCTTCTACTAGCATAACTCATAAGCAACTGAATAAATATGTATAAAATAACTGAGTTTATTATTCGGAAATATCAAAATTATAGAATCTATGAAAATAAAATACTGATACAACTTTTACATTCTAATAAAGTTGGAAAATAGGGACTGAAATTACATGACTGACTCTAATTGATATCTGTGAAGCCTCTACTATACTAACTATAGACAGCTGGGATACGACTCCAACTATCACTAATCAATACATATGAATAAGAAAGTAAAGTACATAAATAACATCTAACTAAAGTCCCCGAAGTAGGAGGACTCATCATCAGCTGACTCGAACCTGCAAACTGTCTGAATATGGTATGCGTGCTACAACTGAGCGGATACCTATATTATGAGAAAATGTAGCGCATAGACATATATGTGGATCAGTACTTTGAGGATATACAGAGTATACGGGGGTGAAATGTAAAATTAAAAAATTATCTCATAATTATAATTTGTAAAAAATGCATGCTAAATGTAATGACTCACATAAGCTGGAATATATGAAATACTGAAATATGTAGAAATGAGAAACAAAACATAATTTATAAATGTTGTGAGCCATAATAATTAGTTCTAAAACTGTATTTGTATTCTACCTTTAAATCGTACTGTCTATATGTAGAAAAGACTCACTCTTAAATCTGAAATCTAAAAACTATAGCTATTATCTTATTTGTAAAAAATAATCTAAATAAGTTTGTGAGCTTTTAAACTTAGTTTTCTAAAAGACTTTTTGTTCTTCTTTTACTATTAAGGAGAATACTTTATCCATTATCTGAAGGGTTTAGAAATCTTAAATCATATTTTGCATCAAAAATACTTTTTCTAAGAGGAATTCTTTCAAAGATTTTCTTTACTAGTAGGGACAATACTTTACCTAAAGGGAATTCTTTTAAAGATTTTCTTTACTAGTAGGGAATACACTTTATCTGAAGGGAGATTTTTCTAACCGACATAAATCATGTGAGTATTCATGGAGTCCAACATTCTTGTCCACATATGGAGGAATCCTCACCTTGGGGAGAAGAGTCATACTTTTGTAAGTGAGTATAACCTATCTAAGTGATCACATATCTATCATCCACGTAGAAGTGGGAACAATCTCAATATTACATTGGCACAAAGATCTAGGGTATGAATCTGTAGTAACGTACCCATCTCGATGCTAAATACTCATCCCATTAAATATATATTCTCATTATGGGGGAAATCCACTTTTTAAAATAGTATAATGGTTTACAATGAAAAACCACTGTATTTCTTTAAAGCTAATTCTATAATCTGAATCTGTAATGTGGATTTCATATTTATTATGAGACCAAAAGGTCAAATCTTTAATCACAATCCCAAATGAATCTAGTCATAGGGTTCTTATAGTACAATCAAATCTTAAAATTGCAATCTTTAATTAGGGCTTAATTACCCATGTATCAATCTCATGTTAAAACATAAAAATATTCATGTTTGATAATGTAAACATTGATAATTCAATTTAAAATCTTGAAATTTCTGTAATATTTATGAAAATATGAACAAAATCATGTTATTCAAGTTCTAAATCATTAGAAATCTTATAAGTTTGTAAATAACATTAATGGGTATAAACCCTAACTTCAATTTCATGGGAAATCACATAAAATTCTGTAAATTTGTAATTAAAGTATGTTTTGGGCACATGGATGAAAAAATTATCCTTGTTGAAAAAACCCCACATACCTTAATTGGTTATCTTAGATGATAAGACTTGAATCTGGGATCTCTATTGATGCTTTGGAGATGAATTCTTAGATTTCTTGAATTGGGGATCTTTAATCTTGAATTACCTTGGAGAATTAATGATAAATTGGGTTTCTTGGAGAAGGAGCTTTTGGTTTCTAGGGTTTTACTTATGAAGAGAATGATTAATAATGAGGAAATGCTTGGAAATATGATTAATCTTATGTTTAATATGGAATGGGGCCTTGGGAATTGGCGAAAATACCCTCTTTAAACTTCTAAATGGAATTGGAAAATGTAACATTTTTATGAAATGGGTGGCCTCCGCAATGCGCCACTATCGCGTTGGCTTACTGGAATTTGGAAAATTGGGAACTGGGCAGACTCCGCGACGCAGAGCTATTGCGGTGCCCCTTTGGAATGCCATTTTGGCCAGTGGCGTGATGCACTAGTATCGCGTTGGGATACTAGAAATTGTCAAATGGGGAAACTAGACTATGTCATGACACGCCAATATCGCGGAGGTCCACTAGAATTGACGATTGCTATTTTTTCCTTCTCTGTGACGTGCTGAGATTTTAGGTGGCACACTGTCAACTTAAAAATGCTCTAACTTCTCAACTGAGTATTGTATTTAGGCGAATGTGATATTGATGAAAAGTCTATTCAATTTCCCACACAAAGAAATGTCTAAATCTTGAAAATTCCACATAGAATAAATATTATTCATTTTGGAAGCTATCCCTTAACATTTTTGGAATGAATTTAGGCTAGGAAAAAGTATGGGGTATTACAATATCTCCCCCTTGGGTGTATTTGTCCTTGAATGTGGCCAATTAGGATGAAATTATTGAGGAATCTGAGGCTATAAGCTATCATGCACAACTAAAATAAGTTGTGTAACTGAATCTTAAAAATAAGGAGCTTTTAAACTGATCTGTAAGTGCCTGAACTCTCATGAAAATAGCTATATGGTGGAGATAGAAGCGAGAGAGTCAGCTTATGAGTAACCATTACTTTAGGATGGATCTGATTTCATGAGAAAATGAATGAGAGGTTTATGACATGAAAACTCAGGGTATTACAATATCCCCCTTAGCTTTAAGCCATTACTCTAAGTCGATGAAATCTTTTTTTATACTCTAAACTGAACTACACTCGCTGCATTCTAGAGTCTAGAACACAACAAAACACGCAAATAAAAAATTGCAAATAAAAACTTACTATGAGAGACTATACCTGAAAGTGTAAAACCCACTTCTAATACTTCCTTCTGAGGTAAAAATTTATACTTCTATAGCCCTCACTATTCATCATATAATAACTTGAACACTTACTAAGTTAGAATCTTTATGAGAATCTCCACATCCTAAATTCACACCATCTAGGGCTTCTACTGTCATTTCTATTCCCTCATTCTTCAAGGTTTCAAACTTAGATTCTAATGCTCAACATGCATATCCCCAAACCTTAATGAATCATACTACTTCCATCATAGCCTATTATTAACATATCTCTAAACTTATATTTCTAAACCATGAGAATCAAGATAATACCAAAAAGGCTCAATATTAGTTATCCATAACTCAGCTCCTTAACCTAGCTATTTAGAACACCATATACCATCTAACTAGTTTTCTTCCACTTAGCAACTCAACGGTACTACCAACCACACAAAACACGTAATAACCTTAGAAAATAACGCAACCCTATATCACCTTGGGCATATTTCTTCATCATACACACAACATCATACTTAATTACGAAAAATGGACTCAAACTCTTGTACATATTATTCAAGCCTACTAGATAACTTCCATATAACTAGAACCACTAGCCGAGCAATTATTATTTCCACCATTATGATCATGGACTGGTCAAACTTAGTATCTTGTGCTAGAAATGATTAACAACCCAACCTCACATACTATTCGCACTTGGAATCTGTAAAATAAATTATCAAGAAACACTAGTCCACTGGAACTTCATAACGATAATAATCAACATAATCATATGGCCTATCTTATTTACAATCCATTAGCATATACTAATTCTATATAGTACTACTATTCACCCATCTATACACCTAAATTACAGTCATAGCTCTATGAGTTTTAGCTAAACACTTTTTTTCAACCTTAAGGGGAGCCTAAATTAACGAAACTAAACCACCAAACATTTATTCATATCCTATACTTTTCAAACACAATAAATACCATCAATAACTCCTTTCTTACTTCAAGCAAACAAAAATTCACATTAACTAATAACTCCTTCTTCACCCTCTACTAAACTAACACATAAGGACATCTCACCTTAACACATTTTGATAACATGCATTAGTTTATAGCCATACTTTATATCAATTGTCATGCTCACTCCTCTTGTCACTACTCTTCTATACCCATACGTCCAACTATAATGAGGCTCAACAATTCATAATCATAACACTAAAGTTCATAATATCCCTCGAATGCACATTACATTTAACTGTCTAGGTTTATACTATTTGCTCTGATAAGCATTATCTATATTAAAAAGGTCAATGGGCAATCTGAGTACATATCTAATTATGTCTCAACTGAATAACTCAAAAGGATGTAGACAAAATCTTCAACTTAAGGAACTTACCACACTAGGGAGCTCCTCTCAAACCCCTTGTGTGACTTCTGAAGTTTCTGCTAGTAAATCACAAAGCATAATCTGGGGAGGAACTGGAACTTGCTAATCGTGTTATCTTAAGAATAAGTCATAGATGAAGAATTTTGGGTAAACACATGAGTAGAAAGGAGTTTCTGAAGGAACAACTTTATAGCACAATCTAGAGTATAAAAGGAGAGAAACATTTCTTTAATGCCTCATAGCCTCTCAAAGAAAAGTATAGGCGTCTCTGTACCATTCTTTAAGACGCTACTAGACATGGATTCACAAATAGCCTAGGAAACTTGAACCTTATGCTCTGATACAAAGTTTTTTATGCCGTAAAAATAAGTCCCGAGATGTCACACAGTGCTTAGGATCACAAGTGATCGCAAGCTAACCCTTCTAGTGGCATAACTCATAAGCAACTAAATAAATATGCATGAAATCACTGAGTTTATTGCACGAAAACATCAAAATACAATACTGATACAACTTTTACATTCTGATAAAGTCTAAAAAGAGGGTCTAAAATTACATGACTAACTCTAACTAACATCTGTAAAGCTCCACTATACTGATTATAGATAGTTGGGATGTTACTCCAACTATAACTAATCAATACATATGAATAAGAAATTAAAGTGCATAAATAACATCTAACTAAAGTCCCCAAAGTAGGAGTACTCATTATCTGCTGGCTGGAATCTGCGAACAGTCTGAATATGGTATTCGTGCTACAACTGAGCTAATACCTACATTATGAGACAATGTACCACATAGACATATATGTAGATAAATACTTTGATGATGTATTGAGTATATGGGGTGAAATGCTTAAGTAAAACATTATCATATCATCATAATTTGTAAAATAATTCATGCTAAATGTAAATGACACACATAAACTGGAATATCTAAAATACTAAAATATATAGCAATGAGAAACAAAATATACTTTATAAATCTTATGAGCCATAACATTTAGTTCTAAAACTGTATTTGTAGTCTCCCTTTAAATCATATTGTGTAAGTATAGAAAGGACTGAATCATTAATCTAAAATCTGTAGCTATTATCTTTTCTGTAAAAAATAATTTGAATAAAACTGTTAGCCTTTACACTTAGTTTTCTAAAAGTATTTTTGTTCTTCTTTTACTATTAAGGATAATTCTTCATCTTTTATCTGAAGGGTTTAGAAATCTAAAAACTTATTCTGCATGGAAAAATACTTTATTTGAAGGGAATTCTTTCAAAGATTTTATTTACTAGTAGGGAAATCACTTTATCTTAAGGGAATTCTTTCAAAGCTTTTCTTTAACAGTAGGGAAAGCACTTTATCTGAAGGGAGGTTCTTCCAACTGACATAAACCATGTGAGCATTCATTGATTCCAACATTCTTTCCCCTCTAATAAGGAATCCTCACGTTGGGGGAAAGGAGTCATACTCTTGCCAAGGAATACAACCTATCTAAGTGATCACAAATCTATCATCCACATAGAAGTGGGACCAATCTCAATTCTACATTGACATGTAGTTCTGGGGTATAAAATCATAGTAACGTACCCATCGCAGTGTTAAATACAACTCCCATTAAATCTATATGCTCATTCTAAGGGAAATCCATTTTTTAAAATATTATAATAGTTTACAATGAAAACCCAATGTATATCTGTAAAGATAATTCTGTAATCTGAATTTGTAAATGGATTTCATATCTATTTTGAGACCAAAATGTCAAATATTTAACAACAATCCCAAATTAATCTAGTTACAGGGTGCTTATAGGACAATCAAATCTTGAAATAACAATCTTTAATTACGGCTTAATGACCCATTTAAAAATATCATGTTAAAACATCAAAATGTTCATGCTTGATAATGTAAACATTGATAATTCAATTCAAAATCTGGAAATTTCTGCAATATGTATGAAAATATGTACAAAATTATGTAATTCTACTTCTAAATCATTGGAAATCTCATAATCTTGTAAATAACATTAATGGGTATAAACCCTAACTTTAATTTCATGTAAAATCACATAAAATTTCATAAATTCATAATTAAAATAAGTTTTGGGCACAAGGATGAAAGGATTATCCATTTTGAAAAAACCCACATACCTTAATTGATGATCTTAGATGCTAAGACTTGAATCTTGGATCTCTACTGATGCGTTGGAGTTGAATTATTAGAGTTCTTGAATTAGGGATCCTTATTCTTCAATTACCTTGGAGAATTAATGGAAATATTGGGTTTCTTGGAGAAGGAGCTTTTTGTTTCTAGGGTTTTGCTTTTGAAGAGAATGATGAATAATGAGCAAAAATGCTTGGAAATATGATTAATATTATGTTTAAGATGGATTCGGGCCTTCAAAATTGACCAAACTACCCTCTTTAAACTTCTAAATGGAATTGGAAAACGTAATATTTTTTTGAACTGGGTGGCCATCATGATGCGCCACTATCGAGGTGACTTGCTGGAATTTGGAAAATTGGGAATTGGGCAGACTCTGCGACATAGAGCTATCACAGTGCCACTTTGAAATGCCATTTTGGCCACTAGCGCGACGTGCCAGTATCACGTTAGGCTACTGGAAATTGACAAATAGGAAAATAGACCATATCGCGATGTGCCAGTATCACGGAGGTCCACTGGAATTGACCATTTCCATTTTTGCCTTCTCCGCGATGCGCTGAGAGTCTAGGTGGCACACTATCAACTTAAAAATATTCTAACTTCTCAACAAAGTATCAAATTTAGGCAAATTTAGTATCAATGGAAAGCTTATTCAATTTCCAACATAAAGGAATCTCAAAATCTTGAAAATTTCACATGGAATAAATATTATTCATTTTGAAAGCTATACCTTAACATTCTAGGAACAAATTTAAGCAAGGGAAAACTACGGGGTATTACACTGAGCACCAGAACCTATATTATGACATAATGTAGCACATGAACGTATATGTGCATCAGTACATTGAGGATGTACTTAGTATATGGGAGTGAAATGCATAAGTAAAACATCATATCATCATCATAATTTGTAAAAAAATGCTTATTAAATGTAAATGACTCATATAAGATGGATTATGTTAAAGAAAATTGAAATCTATAATCATGAATAACAAATCATACTTTGCAAATCTAGTGAGTCAATTGGCTGAATCTTGTGAAACCATTTCATAGATGTCCACTGATATCTTCTTTTTATAAAGCAAATCGACTTCGATTCTTGAATAATCCCCAGCACTTCTACTTCTATTGGAACACAAAATTCTCCTTTTCTGTGGAAAACGCCCGTATCAATAATTCTGATTTTACGTATGGACAATTCCTCAATATCTTGTTCATTCGCAACAAAATATTTCTTTGTGCGTCGGTAAAAAAAACATGCTTTTTGGGGGAGAGATACTATTTCACCAATCGAGTCACAGGTATCTAACATATTCATACATAACGATTTTCCACAAAGTGGTGACAAAACGTATAACTTGTACAAATCTTTCCATTTTCCAAGTCGATTTCAATTCTTCCGTGCTTCAACAGTAACATATTCTTCCATGGAGCTAAGGTCCAAAATATGGAAGAAACAAGTGTTTCCATGACTCATAACATTTAGTTCCAAAAGCTATACAAATGTTCTATCTGTAAATTATACTGTCTAAGTGTAAAAAAAAAAGAGCTCACTTTTATATCTAAAATTAGAAAGCTGAAATCTGTAACTATTATCTTTCTGTAAAGCATAATCTGAATAAAGTTGTGAGCCCTTACACTTGGTTTTCTAAAAGCTTTTCTGTTAAGATTATTCTATTCTAAAATCTGTAGTCTGTAGGGAGGTTCTTCTAACTGACATAAACCATGTGAGCTAACATGGAGTCCAACATCTCATTCCCCTATGGTGAAAACCTCACAATAGAGAGAGGTGTCATACTCTTGCCAAGGAGTATAACTTGAGCTAAGTGATCACATCTGTAACTATCATCCATATTGGAATGGGAATAATCACATAATCTATACCTACACTAGCTACATAGTTTTGTGGAAGATAGAGCACGCTAAGCCCACACTTTCCGCTTGGTGCTAAATACTACTCCCTTTAATATGTATGCTCATTCTATTAGAAATCCACTTTTAAGACTAGCATAAGGGTTATTACAAAACAAATTATGCCTTTATCTGAGTTAATTTGTAAATACAGCTGATTTCTGTAATTTGTAATAAATCTGTAAAGTCAATTTCTAAACTTATATGAGGATCAAAAGATCAAATCTTTCCTGAAAATCTAAATTAAACTGATAATCTGATGCTTAAAGCATAATCTTTCTTGAAATAGTAATATTAAATCTTGGGATGGTAACCCATGCATCAATCTCATGTCAAAACATCATAATAATCATGCATGATATTAAATACAATGATAATTCATCTCAATATCTGGAATTCACTACAATAGGCATGAAAATATAAAAATAAACATGAAATTCATCTTTAAAATCTCTCAAAAACTCATAATCTTGCAAATAGAAATAATGGGTATGAATTCTAATTCAAATCTCATGTAATTTCATATAAAATCCTATAAATTTGTGATTAAAATTTGGTTTTGGGCACAAGGATGGAAGAGGATCCTTGTTCATAAACCCCACATACCTTGGTAGATGATTAGATGAAGAAACTTGAATTTTGGATTTCTATTTGAGTTCCTGAAGATGAGTTATTGATTATGTTGTCTTGGGAATCCTCAATCTAGAGCTTTTTTGGAGAAAAAATGGTGGAAATTGATTTCTTGGATAAGAAGCTTTGAACTCTAGGTTTTTTCTTTTTGGGAGAGAATGAATAAAATTGGGCATAAAGTGCTTTAAATATGATTAATTCCTTGTTTTGGACAAATTGGGGCCATGGGATTGACCAAAATACTCCCTTTAAGTTTGTAATCGAAACTAGAAAAGAAATAATTTTCCATATTGGTAGGCCACCGCGATGCATCACTATCCTGGTTTCTCACTCAAAAGTGATGCGTGGGAACTGGAAGATCTCTGCAATGTGCCACTATCGAGGTGCTGTATAGAAATGCCAATTAGGCCACCAATGCGATGCGGTACAATCGCATGGGCTTACTGTAAATTGACCATTGGAAAATTAGGATCCCCCGCGATGTGGGCGAATTGCGGAGGTTCACTAGAATTGATGATTGCCATTTTCCCCTTAATCGTGATGCGGTGCTCACCCAGTTGGCACACTGCTTCACTAGAAGTGACATAACTTCTTAACCGAGTATCGGATTTGGGAGAAATTCATATCGATGGAAAGCTTATTCAATTATCTATACGAAGGAGTGTCTAAATCTTGAAAATTTCACTTGAAATAAATATTATTGATTTTTTAAGCTCACCCATAACATTCTAGGAGTGAAATTAAGGTAGGAAAAAGTACGGGGTATTAAATAGACTCACCCACTTGGGTAGGGACTAAGAAGGGGTCAGGAATATCTCTAAGAAACAAACTAAAGTGTACAACAACATAAAGAGTCACATATGATAGTGTGGAATCAGGATCAAGCAATACCTAGATATCACAGCTGAAAAGTTGTAACATACCAGTGACAATATTAAAGGATGCCTCAAATTATTGATGAGTAGAAAGTTAATATAAGTTGTTTCAACAATTCCCTATCCTTGAAGTAGTACCCTTAGCAGCAGGATCTAAAGAAGTGACATCAAGAGCCTTACTAGTCCAAGATGCACCCCAAGATGAAGTAAAATCTCATTGCATATGACACGGAGAACCACAATTAAAGAACAAATTCATCCCATCGTGTTAATACCCTTATTGAGGCTTCAAAAAAATAGCAAGGATAGCATGTAGGGGCCCACTAAGCTCCACTAGCTTGAGACTGGGCACCCTATGCCCTTGCACCATTGTTTTGCTAGAAATGCCGATCACTAGAGAGTTTGGGGATAGGATCACTAGCTGATAAATACGAATTCCCACAAGTCATCTTCTTAAACCATTTTCTAACCTTCTTTCCACAATTCTACTAGCCCCCCGCACCCTGCTCTGCATACTTAGTTTTCTTGCTCTATCATTCCTCCACTCCTGCCCACTTCTTTTTGACATCTTCCACCTATTGTAAATAAACCACCAACCTTGATATATAAATTTCATATTTTAGTGTAGCAGCCTTACACTCTACAACAAAATCACGAGTAATACCCAACGAAAACATCCTCATTAAGGACCTCATAATAGACAAACTTAAGAAGCATAACGAGATAGTGGTTGAACTTGAATGCATACTCCTTAACACTTAGTATACCTTTCTTCATATTTACAAACTCCTCAGCCTAGGCTTTCTTTGACTCCTAAGAAAAGAAGTGGCAACGAAGGCTCCTACGTACTCTCCCTACTCCACTGGCTCAACATTGTCACCCCTTAAGTCTTTCTATTGTTTATACCATTGGTAAGAAACCTCTTTTAATTTGTAAGGTTTAAGCTCTACTCCCTCCATATCATTAGCATGTAAAACCAAAATATTATTTACATCTCGTCTACAAGACATTGAGGACTTTTCTTAATCTTAGAACCTACGAAAGTCGAGGGATTCAACCTCACAAATTGACGAACCTGAGTAACCTCAAAGGAGTAAGTAACAGGACCAACATGATCCGTTCAATGAGATTGCAATGCTATAATTTAAGCAAATATGTGAATGGACTGACGGAACTTAATATTAAAGGCATCTCTCTGAGAAGACTTAGTACGCCTAGTACAAGCATGAGAAGGAATTGTAGGGACAATTAAAACCCCATGAGGAGTAGTAAAGTTAGGAGTATGGGCCATTTCTTAGGTCTGCATCCATGAGTAGGCGAACTCCCTAATTATATGCCCAGTTAGGATGGATGCCCCAGCTAAGTTTCTAAGACTATTAGTTTTTATGGACACATGATCTAAAATGCATGAAAGCCAGGAGTTAGAGGAAATTCATTGCACTAGATTCTCGAGCACAAAACATAACACAAAGATGAGAAACATTCCTAAATACCTTGTAGCCTTCCCCTAATAAGTATGGCAGCTACACACCTATAAATGAGACCCTAATAGACATGTCTTTGTGAACACCAAGTTACCGTGAACTATGCTATGATACCAAGCTTGTCAGGACCCAGGTCGGGGCCTTAGTTATGAGGGATACTCGAACCCTACCAAGGCAAGAGAAGACCTCTTAGTATTTCACCATAAGCATTGTAAAATAAGAACATGTTGAAGCTACCACATAATTTTAAGAGTTTGATAAACCATAAAGTAACATTTTAGATTTTAAAAAAATCCAATAAATAATAACCCAATATTTTCTAGAAAGACTCTTTCTTTAACACCATGTTGGGAAATGACCCCAACCATACAAAAAGAAGAGCAAAAAATAGACATGAAAAAAGCAAAAAAACGTAACAAGGATATTTGGAAGATAGAGGGATCACCACTTCTCACCACCTATCTTTAAGAATAATGAACCATATAACACTACATAGGGTTACAAGAAAAGGCCTCCCAATCTACATCATGAAATAGAGTAGCATTCGAGGATGGTCATTATTGCGAGTAATACCATGTTACCCATGGAAAGGGATAACTATACAAAAACCAGTCTGAAAACACATAACTAAAGAGGCAGCAGACAAGGAACATAAAGATATGGCCATTTGAATTATAATCCAAAACTATGTTGCTTGCACCAACCTTTAGTCACCCATGACTATATGGATCCAAGTTTTCCCACGGAAGGAGCCCAATCTATGTTAGCTATATGGACAAATGATTTGGATAAATTCATTAATAGGCAATAGCCTCCGAAATGAATAACTTCATACAACTAAGCAAAGGAAGCACGTAGTGCTCATAGACCCCCAACGTCAACAAATGTGGTTTCAAGTGTTGGTCAAAAGGAGTACACCTTATTCATGAGGCTACACAATTCACATTAAAGCCCAATTAAAATATTTTAACATACCACTAACTATGGAGTTTCCATTATTGCATTCCCAAATTGGTATCATCATACCCACACTTGCAAGTCATCCATATAATTCCATACCTTTTCTATTTAAATAATTAATATCTAAATTCTAATTTAAAAATACAGTGTAAACCAATTTTTTTTAATTCTATACAATGTTTCAAGCGATGAGTTAAACACTAGAAAATCCTCATTAAAAACAAAATTTATGAAATAGTTCAAGGTTCATATGTGTACATTGTAAAAACCAAATTCATTATGTATTTGAGATACCAAATTCTCCCTTTTTGCATGTCATACTTTAGATTAAAAGCATTGATTAATCATGGAAGACCATTATGATAAGGGAAAACCAATATAACTATATGAAAACCAAATTCTCAATAATGTTTTTTATACAATAATTAAACAATATGAATATCAGGTAAAAATCATGATTTAAAGATTATTGATAGAAGGGAGTATCCCACATGCCTTCTTGACGTAAAGAATTTTAGAATAACTTGAATTTAAAGCCTTAGAAGTTAGATTTTTAGAAGTAACCATACCCTTGTTTCTCTTCAATGTTGAAAGGAGAAAGAACGGTGAAAAGTTGATAATGATCAAATAATGCATATAGAGTGCTTAATGTCATTTAAATGCCTAAATGAAGGAAAAGTGCCTAAATAGCATGATACCGTGAAATCCCCATGTATGTAAAATTTTATGCCTATCGCACATTTGATGAAATGCTTCTATAAATGTTGTATAGACTATGGTGTTAGTTATATGTTCAAGTAAGTTATGCTTGGTCAGTTTCCTTTCGTCAAGTCCTGGGGGTACTTGTACCTAAAACATTAGTTATTTGCCTAGAGCCAATGTCATGTTTTCATGTTACTCTCAGTCAAGCTATGAACCCTTAAACTTCAGACAATCTTATGACTCAAGAAATCTCCATGATCTCATGAACTCAGGCAGTTGTCTGATATCAGTAGTATTCTATCTGTCCATGGGATTCAGTAATTCAGCCCATGTTCAGTATAGTAAATCATATTCAGAGTCTATTCAAATAGGAGTAGGAATTAGTATCGAGTAAACTAAGGATAGGAACACACACTATTAGATGAGGGTGTGATACTTAGGAGTCATCCTTGCATTCCAGAACTATATAGACAGCATAGGTTGAGACATCAACATAGTCCGATGATGGTTAATGAGGTGGATAAGCACTGTTAGATAAGGGCCTCACCGTTCTCGTATAGGGGATACTATCAGGTGAGGGTCGCCCATATCTTGTCCTTACCAATGGCGTGGTAGTGACACCCTTCCAATTAAGGTTACAGATTGGACCCCAACTTAGCCATAATGGCATGTCGGTTAGATTACTAATTCCCACAGTTTCATGTTATAGAATCAGGACTGTTAGATATAGTCAATCAGTCTCATTAATAAAACTCAAATAGTTCTTCAGTTTTAGGACTGTCAGATATAGTCAACTCAGATACAGTACGAAACTCAGATAGTTTCATTAGATCCAGGACTGTCAGATACAGTCACTCATGTTATCAGTTATATTCAAATTCAGTAATTATGTTATCACAGTATTAGTATCGGTTGTTATGTCTTATGTATGTATTCTCATACTCATGATAGTTAGTCAGTTATTATTATTGTTCATTCATATGAACTCCATGATTTCAGCCTACCTCACATGCATACCAGTACATTCATAGTACTAACACATTTGCGCTATGGTGTCTTATACCGTAGGTTCAGAGACACGAGATCCTGAGCAACAGTAGATTCCAGATATCCACAAACAAAGTTAGAAGTGAGTCCTCATCTTTCGAGAACATCATTATTTCCTTATTATCTCATTAATTAGTGTATTAGTTGGATTTAGTTAGGGACATGTCCCATCAACTCCCTACTCATACTGTTCAATCAATTAGAGACTTTCTAGACTATCATGTTTCAGACTTGAGTATGTTCAGTTTTGTTTTGGGTATTCTATTACCCCATACAGATGTTATATCATGCAGATCATTTTCAGTATTGAACCTTATGCCCTTTCAGTGCATGTTTCCACATTATTATATCATATTATGCAGTGTACAGGTAGAGATATCAGTCAAAGGTTAGCTTGTGGTCCTTCGGAGTCATGAGCACTATGTAGCATTTCGAGCACCAGACTGTGGGCGTTACAAGTCTTGATTTATGGTTGTTTGTTTTTTTGAAACAAATATTGATGTTAAACGTGATAGTATCATGTTTAGAGAAGATTTGGGTAGGCAAATAGTAGGCTCGAGTAGGAAAATTTAGAATTTATAGATTGTTGAGTAATGTAGAATGTTTGTTGAATCATTCTCTTTTTCTCGCATTTTGAAAATGTTTTCATTTCACCGGGGAATGCCCCATGGTCATTCATATGTATTCACCGTGGAATTCCCCAAAGTATCATGTACGCAAAGAATGCTCGTGATAAAGGCCCGAGGCATCGGGTAAAGTATTAAAGTGTATTTTTGAATTAGTGTAGGTTAACGTAGGTTTACATTCCTGCATTTTTCTATATTGGGATTGTATAAATTGAACTGGACATTATATTTTTTGGATTCATTTTGTTTGTGTTTGTTTGTCTAATTTTTGTGTGTTTATGTGGTTTATACACTCTTATTGTCAAATTGGCCGATATAATCCACTAAGCGATCATGGTCAAACTACGAGATCGAGGGGTGCCTAACACCTTCCCCTTGGTCAACAGAATTCCTTAATGGAATCTCTGTTCGTGGATCAATTTTAAAGAGTCAAAACCATATTGAAAAATGATATCTAACGGTGACTTGGCACACCCGATTTATGCCAAGTGGCGACTCTAAGTTTTGAATATAAAAGTTCTTTTGAAACAAATCTTCATTTTTGTCACATTAATAATAAAACCCTTTGAAGCCTTAAAATTAATAATCTTTTTTGGTGAAAAAAAGGGGTGTGACACTAAAAATTACAACTGATAGCTAGACTTCAATGCATAATGACTCATCACAGCTTCTATTTATTGGAACAGGAATGGACTAAGGGAAATCTTGGAATCTAGCATCCGAACCAATGTAAGAAGACAATATAGCACAAAAATAAAGTATACAATCAATACTTTGAATGTATTGGTATGTAAGAAGGATGCTACCTATCATACATTGAGGTACGCAACATGAATGCATGAACATGTAGAACGAATGCAAGAAAAAGGATAAACATGTATTAAAATGTTCTGAATAACTGATATATTGAGCTCTTGATCATGTGAACTATAACATAATATAGTATGAATACTAAAGTAAAATTGTGGGAGCTAACATTTAGCCGACATGCCCCAATCTGAGATAATCAGGGTCCAACCTGTAACCCCAGTTGGATGGGTGTTCGTACCTTGCTGAGGGTACAAAAAATAGTTTTGTGGATCTACTAAATGATGTCCTAAAGGACTACAGTGTCACCCTTTAGTAGTAGGAGACCCCTAAGAGAGTGTTAACCATCTACTGGTAGGATAACCTCTCATAAAATACCTTGGCTACATCATTTTGGAACTTAGGGACTTCAACTAAAGGTCTTCATCCTCAACTGGCATGTGAGCCTTCATCCCTAGGTTTACTCGATGCTAAGTCCTACTCCCAACTAAACTAACATTGATACTAACAAACGCTTAACATAATTCAACACTGATAAATACTCAACATGGTAATGTTATGAATTTAAAGATACAAGCATGGTATAGAAAACATGTAACATGTAAACTGTAACATGCATGACTATCTTGGTAGCAGGTGTTCATAACCTATAAAATCAGAAAAATATAACTGATTATGAAATAGCTAGTTATTGACATTATAGGGAATTTCATGACTTAAATTCAAGAATGCCACAATTTTGTCAATATAAAGAAATATCATGTTTGGGGTTTTGAAGCATGCTTAAAATTATGGAGGAACCATATTCATGGTAAAATTTAGGAGTTAAATTGAAGAACTGAGAAACTCATACTTGTCATAGAACCTTTACTCAAAGCGAAATTAAACTTGAGAATTGGGTAAAACTTTTGATCTCAATAGGTGAAAAGGTCCCATTGATGAATATCCCAAATACCTGAGGTAGAAGCTTTGGTTAATTCCTTAAAGGTTATCTTGTTCTTGAACCATAGTTATTTTTCAATAATAACTTCTAACACATTTTCAAACTAACATCTAAACAATCAACTGATGTTCTAACGATATATTCACAATTTTTAACTTCAACAATATGTTCAACCCAACTTGTGAACATCAACAAAATGAAGTTTGAATTATTTTTTTGGAAATAGCAAAACCAAATGTTTAGAAAAAGATGAAGATTAGAAGATTCAAGTATACCGAATTCACGATATGTCCTTAAGAAAATTATTCTCCTCAAGTACCCAACATTATGAAATATGTCCTCCCAGGAAAAAATGAATAACTTCGACAAATAGTGGTACCTCAAACTTTGTCGAACTAAGAATGCACTCAACGGTAGCAAATCATACTAAAGTTTTTCAAGAAAGTGGAGTATTTTAACTTTCAATTTTTCATGTCTGTACCAAATAAAAAATTAAGGTATTTATAGTCATCAAGGTATTAAACAGGTCATAACCATCCAAATCGAAAGGGTGTGTATTTAAGTCGCATTCTTTCTCTTGGTATCTTTTAAAAAATAAAAAACACATATTTATTTTTTCTTTATCATCAC
The DNA here is from genome assembly GCF_002878395.1 of Capsicum annuum. Taxonomy (NCBI): domain Eukaryota; kingdom Viridiplantae; phylum Streptophyta; class Magnoliopsida; order Solanales; family Solanaceae; genus Capsicum; species Capsicum annuum. The sequence goes on along the minus strand of NC_061116.1, from coordinate 20,637,259 downwards.
TTAAAAATCTAACAGCTAGTAAAAGAAAATAAATCTAAAGAAGTGAAGTCACGGTTACAAGAAAAATGGAGAAGAGGAGGCAAAACATTAAAAACGAAAAAGAAGAAGAGGAAGAGGAGCAGTAAAGGCAATTAATGGAGGAGAGGGGTCTAGGAATTTTCCTTTTTTTTCCCTTTTCATTTTGATTTAATTCAAATGGGTATAATGATCTGCAAGTCATACTATCCGACAACATCTAACAAACATAAACAGATGAAATTTAAAGGATTGAGCTTAACTTAATTTTTTATTTTTTAGAAAATGAACTTTCCTTTGAGTTTTCGCCATAAAAAAAGTCCATGTGACAGCTTTAAAAGGAAAAATATCAAAAACGCGGTATTTTTCTTTTTCTTTTTTACCTTTTTTTCACATTAACTTCTAGGATGTAAATAAATAATTTCTGAGTAGTACATGTGTATAATAGATTATATTAATGATTTGAGCGTGAAATTGGATATTTCAAAATAAGTTCAAGTTATATTTGATGTCTTTTCACTTATGAAGTTCTAGCACTGAATAAAAGCTCCAACGGTGATATCATGAAACAAGAAAAAGAGAAGAGTGGAAAGAGAGATAGTAGCTTTAGTGTGCAATAAATAGAATGATAATTTTATGGTTTCATCCTTTGAATATAATAAATTTAATATTTTAAAAAATCATATTAGAAAACGATTATAGTTAATCATAACTAATAATATGGGATAAACTAAGAATTTAGTGCTTAATCATTTCTTAATTTTCTACACTAAATATATAACAACGGACATCTATTTTAGAATAGATGACAAGTAAAAGTAGATAAAAAAAATAACTTTTAGGTGATAGTGAATGAGAATTTGATTTACTCTCCACACCAAAGATGTACTCGATCGGTTTACTTTTAGTATTTCACTTTGAATTTTGCATATTCCTTAAAATAACGATTGTATGAATATTTTATCACAATGCTCAAAAAAATTGATGTACGATATTAGGTCTTCAGAAATAATTTAAAGAATAAATAATTAACACTGAGTATAAAATGTGAAAAATATGTTTCTCTCTTGATATGCTAAAACTAACAATTACAATTAAAATATATTTTTAGTATAGTAAAAACAAGTAGAAGTGATGGAAGGTAATATTTTTAAAATTTATGGATGATAGTGACGAAAATAATGATCCACTCTCCTCAAAAAAGATAAAAGATTAACTCTCTCCATTCATTTTTATTTATCACATATTTATTACTTACTTCCTAATTTGTTTATATTATTATAATTACAGTCATTTTTCAAAAGCATTAAATTTTATGTAAAAGAGTAAGATATTAAAATTTTCATTATTTTTATTTTTCGTTAAAGAAGAGTGAATCTAAGTGTGAACTAGTTAAAATGATGAACGCAGAAATAATAATTACATAATTGACTCACTCTCCTCACAAAAGATACTCTATGTAATAATTAGAATAAAAAGTAATAATGGTAACATTAACTTTGATGAACAAATAATGCCAAAACAAGCAAATAATAACAGATGTAATATGCAGAAAATGCCAAAACACAGAAAGCAAGGCAGCAAATGGTTTTTGCGTTCTCCAGCTAGGCGTTACTTGCATTCCTCTCTTTATCGAATTCTCAATTTCGGAAATTCTCTTCAATCACTTTTTATTATCTTTGGAATCTGAGACTCATTTTCTTTGCTTTCTTACATACCTTCACTGGTAAGCATTAGGTATTATTCCATTTTTGTTTTGTGTATATTGTTCGGCATCTCTAATCTGTACATTTTTTTTTCTAGTCAGTACATTGGTCTCATTCAGATTTTTTTTTGTGCTATTATTTATTTGTGTTTATTTCAACAACCCTTTTTTAACCGCAGAAAAACAAAGACTATTTGATTCTCCATTTTCATTTGTATTTTTGCTTGCTTTTTTTTTGCTGTAAGTAGTTGTTTTTTCCCAGGCCAAAAATGGTATTTATGTTGCACAGCATTTATAACTTCATGTATAGAGGCGGATTCAGCCGTGTAGGTCTAGGTACACATAAGCAGCGTATAATTTTAAGTGTAAAATTCACTAAGATTGCAATAGTAGTTGGTCTGAACACATTAAAAAAATTCTAACGAAGCTAACACACATAACAACTTCGGAATTTAAACCCAGGCAGCAACCTACGACTTACTCCTCTCTTTCGGTGGCATGGTGGTAATTTAGCTATCTACATTGCTGCCACCATCTCTCCCCAGCCTTTGACTGTGGGAGAGCCTTCTCAAAAATCTAAGGAACACACTTCTAATCATATTCCTCAAGTTTCATATGCCACAAGTCTAAATCCTAAGCCAATTGAGTCTTCTTTTTCCAAAACAAACCTAAAACCTATTGAAGTAATCCATGGACTTTCCACGCTTCTTTTTAGACTAAATGAACGACAAGAACTTGTTAAGAAGCAAAGACTTCATCAAGCGGCAGTGGTGAGGCTCTCCTCATGTGTGCCGGATTTGCCAACGCTGAGTACTTTGCAACCGAAAGTTTTTGGCATCAAGGAACAGGTTTAGATCGGATTACTCGCTCCTAGACTATTACGTATTAGGGTTGATTAATAAGATAACTTTGTAAATGCTCTGTTACGATCTATCACCTACTATATGCAGAAGAGAAAGGAGCATCAAATTAGGGGTTTTCAATCGATTAGTTTTAACCCTAAGGAGGAAACTACGAGGGCAGTGGTTTGGATTTCTCTTCCAAATTCGTCCCCAGAGCTGTTTGCAAAGAAGTATCTATTATACATAACTTTGGCTGTTTGAAAACACATTTCCATCGATAAATCCACACAAACACGACCTAGTACAACAAGGGTGACAGCGATTCTTGATTTATGGACACATTGCCAGATAGGTTGAGGCTTCAATTTGTGTGGACACAAAGTCTAGTAAAATCGTGGAGTAATTTCAAGAGTTTGTCTAAGATTAACTTACAAACATATAGCAGCCAATGCAAAAATCTAGGACATGATGATAATAAGTGTCGCTTGCTACAAAGAAAATATGGACAAGATTCAAGATGATCCATAAGCAGTTGATGGAGTCTCGGCTGAAAAACTTCTAGGTGATGCTAGAGATTATTTGAATGCTAGGAAGAAACTTACAGAAGACAATGATAAGGTGCAACATGAACAGCGGCTAAAGATTCAAATCCTCAAACTCTTTGTACAAGAAGTGAGCAACTGAATTCTGGTGTCAACATAAAATTCACAACGAAGCGGGACAACCTGATGATCTACAAAGCTTTCATGAATCAGAAGCAACTTGAGAATTTCCATAATACTAATGGGAATAATGAGGTGGTTGATGATGAACATGTAAAAGATGGCCAAAAACTTAAAGAGATAGAAGCCGCAGCTAAAGTTGATTCGGGAATAGTCATAGATGATTTTGGGGTTTCCTTGATAGCCAAGCATTTAAACAAAGGTAAAGATACGACTAATGATGAGAATTGGACCATGGTAGCATGCAAGCGAAGCGTAGGCACCATAGTTGACACAAATTCCTAAAAGGACTTTATTTGTCCTAACTCTTCTGATGCGCGAAGAACAACAACCTAGTACGAGTAATCCTAAAGTTTTGGTGCACATTCGGAAATAGGTAAAGTGTTAATATAATAACATGTTTCTAGATAGGTTTGCTCTATCCCCATTTTGATGTCCTTAATGGATACTTTGAACATTTCAATTTATCATAAAGTGACAATCTGCGGAGCCGTTTGGTGAGCTACACGATGGCTCTAAACAACTAATACCCACAGGGAATGACAAAAATATTGATACAATGGTGGTCTGAACTCCAGTGCACTCAACCAATAACTTTCACTTAAGAGTGACAAAATAGGTGGGATGAGCACGAAATATTGGCAGGACATGTTGGAGGAAGAGGTGCAGGTTACATAACCAATGGTAGGTAGCAAGTTGAGCTCAATAGCTCCAACATTTGTGGCTAGTTTGTTAGGATTTTTGTCCTGATTTTCTTAGTATATTTAAGTTTTATTTTTTTCTTAGAAGGAAAATAAAGTTTACCATAATTACTTTTACATTTACTGAAAGAAAAAAAATATAATTCTTTTCCATATTTGGCTAACCTCTTTCTTGGAGGAAAGGTTTTGAACATTTATAAATAGAAGACCCCCTTCTCATAACATAACACAATAGCATCCACAATATAGTCGTTTAAAGAGTTTTGTTTAGGGGAAGATTTTCTCTATAATACTTTTATATTTTCTTTTATATTAGTTTTTATATGTAGGCCAATTGGCCAAACTATATAATCATCATGTTTTCAGTATGTTTTTCTTTTTCGTCTGCTTTATCATCTCAATAATTTGCAACTAATAGCTTCCGCATGACGCGCTCTCGATTTCGAACCCAACAAGTGGTATTAGAGCTTACGGTTCAATGGTCTAATGGTGTGGTGAGATGAGATTAAACAGGTTCAAAGCGGCTTCAAAATCAAACTGCAACAATTTGGATGATAATGAAGATTTTTGTCGAACTACATGTGGAAAATAAGTTTCAACCATATTTTCAACACGCCTGCTGCTGCATCATTAAAAATGAAAATAAAATATTACTTTTAAATTAATTTTTAACCATGATATTTTAAACCTTATTTTTAACCATGACAAGCAACAATTATGAAGATTATATCAAGAATGAAGTTCTTGCACGTGATATGAACAGAAGACGAATCAAGTGAAGAAAATCAAGCCAAAAAAGGGAGATTTGTTAGGGTTTTTGCCCTAATTTTCTTACTATATTTAAGTTTTATTTTTTCTTAAAAGGAAAATAAAATTTACTATAATTACTTTTACTTTTATTGAAAGAAAACAAATATAATTCTTTTCCATATTTGGTTAACCTCTTTCTTGGAGGAAAGATTTTGGACATCTATAAATAAAAGACCCTCTTCTCATACCATAACACAATAGCATCCACAATGTAGTTGTTTAAAGAGTTTTGTTTAGGAGGAGATTTTCTCTCTAATAGTTTTATGTTTTCTTTTATATTGGTTTTTATATGTAGGTCAATTGGCCAAACTATATAATCATCATGTTTTTAGTATGTTTTTCTTTTTGTCTGATTTATCGTCTTAATAGTTTGCAACTAATAGCTTTCGTATAACGCCCTCTCGATTTCGAACCCAACATATTTTAACTATGAAAATTTCACCACTTGTTGCGGGAATAATTATGGTTCGTATGAGTGCTCTAAACAGTAAAATTGGGAATGAATATATTCTACAAGATGTACATTTTTTTGAGCAAAGCGATGAGGATAAAATGTTAGATATCTGTTCTCCAAATGCTGCTAGGGATGCTGACAGAAAAGTGGAAAACTCAAAGTAAATGCAAAACTTGTGGTAGACTATTAGGATCTATGATATTTTGATGATTGCCAAATGAATGAAACAAATTGCTCAAGCTTTTCCAACCACATGGTCCACTGATATACATATCAATGTCATTGGTACATAAAGACACGGTTGATTGAATTCAGGAATAGATTAGCATGCATACTTTTGATAGATGAACATCGCGTGTGTTAAGAAAGAAGTTTAGTTTGATTGCAAGACTTCAAGATAAGAGGAGTTTGAATTGAAGAAGAAGTTCAACATCCACTAGGAGATCAACTTCAAGAAAGACTTCTACTTCAAAATGAACACCGAAGAATGGAGAGTTTCACTAGAGATAGTAGTGGTATCTTATGAAGGACTCTTTAGTGAGTCATATTTAAATATAGTGCGTGACTTGCACAGTCACTTAAGCTAAAGGTAACTGGCAAATTGACTAAGCAGTTCACAACTTGAAGAAACGCATAGTTAAACCTGGTCCTTATACATAGACAATAAGGTGTCTTTGTTACTAAGTTTTAGGTTGGTTTTGAGTTGTAACATTGATGTAATTATAGTTTCAGTGAAGTATAAACTGATGTAGGATCATTTTCTTCAAGTTTGCAAACTCGAAGACTTGAGAACACTTTCCTTTGGAGGTTAAACTGAAGTAGGATTATTATCTTCATGTTTGGAAACTCGAACAATTGAGAACACTTACCTTGGGAGGTTGGTGTGTTTTGAAGAAGTAGGAATTAGAGTTTATAATTCTTAGATTACATAGACTTGTAATTTGTTGTTTGCCGAGGCTCAATGATGTTTAGTGAAGATTGGGGAAAAATTCTGCAGAGGTATACATCATTGTTTTTTTACTCCTTTTTGAGCTGGGTGTTTTTCACATGAAAATCTGTCTCATTCACTTAGTGTTTTAGCTTTGTAGAAACACGTTAGGCAACTTGTTTCATTGATAGAAAACTGTTAAACTAAAATATTTGAATTAGTAGGTCTAGTACTCTAACATAAACATCATAGATGGAATGATTAAGTTCTTGGAAATTTGTACTGAGGCAACTACCAGTGAGAGCATCAAAGCAAAATGAAACAAGGTTCAACCTCCTCAATAAGGTCCACCAAACATAAGAAGAATTAACGTATATTCAAGAACCGTTAAACAAGTTTCAGGAAGGAGACAAGGAGAAGAATCATATTAATGCAGGGATACAAATTTTGGAATTTGTCAATATTACAAAGATGAAGGGGCTACTCGATTGTAGCAACCCCCATTCTGATTTGTAGAGTGCTCTATGTTTCGACCATTTTGGCCTTCCTCGTTCTTGCTTTACATCATTTATGAGTTGTGGGAATTATTTGCACCGTCTCAAATCGTTTTGGAGTGATTTATATGAGTTTGTGATATTGAGTAGCCTTTAAAGTGATGTAGGAGACTTTGGCCTATATTCTGTGATCCAAGAATCGGATGTCCATTCCATTAGATTTGAAATATTGAATTTTGCCTTGTAGCATAACTGTGTTGTATTCAGGAGGTCTTGAATGAGTTTTGGATACCTGTTTGGTATTGGCGTTTCTATTCCGTAGTTGAGTTTTAGTAGTATGGACAGAATTTAATGAGTTATTTTGGATGTGTACTGTACCATTAGAATCGTATTGAAACTTCAGAATCAACGTAAAATGAATCAAGGAATTTAGAGTCTGTACAAGGGAGATATGACCATTTTAGTACGGACAAAAGTTGCTGCTTTTCTGGTGCGGAGGTTCTTCTTGGAGAATGGGATGAGTACACCCGAACACGAAGAAGGACCTCTTTTTTTGACTGGTTAGTTTGAAATTCTGTTCCTTGCAAATATGGTTGAGGCAGAAAATGTTTTTTGCATTTTCCAACAAGCGGTTTCTTGCATTTCTCTCTATATCAAATTCTCAAATTCTCTTCATTCACCACTCTCTGCTATTTGCTTTGGAACTGGAGACTCTTTTTCTGTCTTACCAAAATTCATTCACTGGTAAGCATTAGGTGTTTTTCCATTTTTGTTTTGTGTTTATGGCTCTGCGTCTGTAATATGTACATGAGTCTCTTTCAGATTTTTGTTTGTTTTTGGGCTGTTGTTTATCTATGTTTATTTCAACAACCCTTTTATACACATAGCAAAAGAAAAACTTTATATGGTATTTCTGTTATTCGGCATTTATTAACTTCATGTATCAAAGTAATAGAGGCGGATGCAGCCTTATAGCACTAGGTTCAGATATGCATGAGTATAATTTATGTGTAAAATTCACTAAGATAGCAATAATTATTTGCTATGAACCCATAGGTTTAAAAATATAGTTGGTCGTCCAAGTTAGTTGATTAGTTTATGCAATGTTGAAGTCTTTATTAAATTGCATATGCATGTTTCCTTGTCTAGGATGTTTCTTTAATGCTTTCGGCATTCACTATACATCAATTTTGCTACTGTAATGTTTCTTCAACCATATGAATTTATGAAACCGACTCCTACATTACTTTTCCCATCCCATCAGCAGCAATGATTCATCTTTTTTTTTTTTTTCCAAACTAAGCAGTTATACATGGCCTCATCTTGTAATTCCGACAACACTGAATCAATCATGCGAAGGGCTGCGAACGACGTGAGTTTTCCTAATTATTTACCGTCATATGTCGATCAGTTTTACGTTTAGAAAATTCATTTTGTTTTCATTTGCAAATGAAGTTGTTTGGCCAAAACGTTCTAGGAATTACATTTTAAAGACAAACTAATTCATACTGTAATAGTAAAGTCGTAGAATATCATCTAAGAGTTTTTAACAAGTAGATCTGGTTCCTATATGAATACCGATCAATTATATTTTGTCTGTTTATAAATATATGACTAAGACAATAATAATCTTTTTTTCAGTTTAGGTCTTGATGTCTTACTTTGAAAAAGAGTATCATTTTCTTATTCAAGGAGTACTATTTAATTTCAGTATTTTACCTGACGATATTTTGATAAATTATACACATCTTTAACTTTTAAGAACACAAGATTAAAAAGTCTTCTAAATTTCCATCGAGTTTGAATGTATCACCAAAGTTACTTTATTTCTTTCCAATGTGTGCTATTTATATTTTATCATATGATAATATGATTATATTTCTTTCTTTGGATATTTGAAGAACAAAAGCAGCCGTGAACAAGAAAGGCAAGAGAGGAGGCCGTCATCCAATCCCAATAGACTTGAGATTGCGATTGCTCCGCGTCCTTCCCCAAATACAACTTTTCTTGCAAATGAAACTAGGGTAGGATTGATTAGAGGTGGCACTGACATTAGTTTTAATGCGAGTGGCGCTTTTAATACTCTTACTCAAAAAAATAGACTAGAAGGGGCGGCTTCTCACCCCTTGTTCAATTGCAATGATGTTGTTACAACCACTCATGGCTTCCAGCAGGTGATGGTGAAGAGGTCCCATGATGCACTTGGTGAAAGTTCACGTCCACAATCTGCTGGAGGAGGTACTACTCACAAGCGGCCAGTTGGAATGACTTTTAGTCCTCTTCGGCAAATGATTGTCTCATATCCGAATCCAGAATTCCCTAGTAAGAAAAAATTTGTGTGTATTTATTTTTTATTTGTTGCGTTGACAATATTGATTAACTGAGCTTTTAAAATATGTACGCAGTATTTGACCCAGCGCAATTAAAAGTTGATCTTCCCATGAATTCACCTCAGCCATGTCCTCTTGTAGCGTCTAAAAAGGATGGATTTTATGACAGTCTTCACCCACAGAAGGGTCAGCCAGAGGTGGTTGTCAAGGACAATGGAAAAGAACAGGAAGCTCAAGGAGTAGAGGAGCTTGCTGTGGATGCAGCAAAAGCACGTCCAGATATATATGGAGGAGCTACTACTCATAAGCGGCCATGTGGAACGACTTATCGTCCGTTTGGGCGTACAATTTGCTCCTATCCAAATCCAGAATTCCCAAGTAAATATATATATATATATATATATATATATATATTTCAGAACTCTTTCTATTTACTGCATTTAAAATACTTGTTAACTAAGCTTATATATATATATATATATACAGTATTTGACCCGACGCGATTGACGGTGAATCTGCCCCTGGATCCACCTCAGCCATATCCTCCTACAATGTCTAACAAAGATGCATCATACAATCTTCAAGGGGAGGTTGTTGAGGACAATGCGGAACAACTGGCAACACAAGGAGTAGAGGCTGCTGCTGCCGCTGCTGCAAAACTGCGTCCAGATAAGCAGCCATGTGGAACGACTTGTAGTCCGTTTGGGCAAATGATTTGCTCCTATCCAAATCCGGAATTCCCTGGTAAGAAAGAATATTCTTATATTTAGTTCAAAATCAAAACTTTCTGTTTACTGCATTTAAAATACTTATTAACTGAGCTTTTATATATACAGTATTTGATCCAATGCGACTGACAGTGGATCTATCGATGGAACCACCTCAGCCCTATTCTCCTCTAGTGTCAAAAAGGTATGAATCTGAGAACAATCTTCAACCACAGAAGGGTATGACAGAGGAGGTTGTTGAGGATAATGTGAAAGAACTGGCAACACAAGGAGTAGAGGCTGCTGCTGCTGCTGGTCCTGCTGCTCCTGCAAAACCACGTCGAGATAAGCGGCCACATGGAACCACTTATAATCCGTTTGGGGGAATTATTCGCTCCTATCCAAATCCGGAATTCCCTAGTAAGAAAGCATGTGTGTGTATATATATATGTATACGCACACACTGTTGAGTTCAAATGAAAACTCTTTCTATTTATAGCATTTAAAATACTTATTAACTGAGCTTTTATATTTACAGTATTTGACCCAAAGGGATTGACTGTGGATCTGTACATTGATCCACCAAAGCCATATCTTCCTCTAGTGTCTAAAAAGGATGGATCTGACGACAATCTTCAACCACAGAAGAGTCAGACAAGGGATGTTGTTGAGTACAATGAGAAAGAACAGGCAACACAAGGAGGAGAAGCTGCTGCTATGGCGGATGCAGAACCACGTTCAGGTAAATGCGACGAAGTGGTCCCTGTGGTGAGGAGGTACCCTGTCCCTGATATGAACTTTCCTGCAACAGAGGAATATGACGAAGACGAGGAGAATTAATGAAAACATGAAGAATTGAATTTAGTATTTGGTTTTTGTGTGTGTGTTGACGGTGTTGAATTACAGCTTTTGAGCTGAGACTGAATTGTAATGTCGTCATAGCTATTTTCAAAAACTAGTTTTCTAGATTGGAAGATTTGTTGGGTTCAAGGTGGATATATGAATGGAAAATGGAGGAAAAATTGTGGAGAGAAGGGAGACACTAATTTAGAAATTGTACTCCCAAATTGGAAAGTTCACTCTTTCTCACACATTGGTGGAAGAAGAGAACTTGTAAGTGTTTAAAATGAGGAACACAAACTCCACATGAATACTGAGGCAAGAACTATGTGATGCCTCGGGCTGCCGTCGTCGTCGTCACTCAAGCTTGGCTTCGGAATCTCGATGAGATCTAACTTTTTAGACAATTTATTTGAAACTTGTTTACAAGTGAAATTTTTAATCCAAAAATCTGAAAGTATTAGTTTTCTCCAAGTGTGGGCACATTTCAGACTCCATGCAAACACATCATGAAGGGATGCGACCCTTCGAGGGAAAAAGGCACACTGTTTCAGGTCGTAGGGTGATCTACGGGCGCACGCGCAGATATGCCACCTGTGGGCGCAGATGTAGCGCAGAAGTTACTGAAACCTGCCAAAAATCACCTACGGCCGCAGATCAGGCGCAGGTCCAACGCAGTCAGGGCATAGGGACGTGATCGCTACAAAAAAAGTGCCTTTATGCTGAACCAATGCATCATTTCTTAAAGGATACACTTAAGGCTATAAATACATGATATTTTCCTCAGGTGTGAGTATCAATTTTGACAGCAAAAACTCTCTTATTCTTAACAAAAACTCTGTATAATCATTAAGTTGTTGAGTGAGTTCATTGAATCCAACAATTTGAGGTACCACTATTATTCAGATTGAAGGCCATTTTATTCTGGGAGGAAGATTCCATAACCTCGAGTACAATGAGGGGAATTATTGCTTAAGGACACTCCATGAAGTCGGGGGACTTGACCTTAAAATTCTATTTCATCTCTTTTCTGAACATTAACACACTTTTTAGATAGATTATTCATAATCTAGTGTTGAAGGTGTTAAGGGAGTTCATAAGTGCTCTTGTCTCGGACTTGAACTAGTGTTGAAGTTCGTATTTCTTATATATAGATTCTTGTACTCGAATACATACTAAATTACAATCTTAAGGAATAGAATTACTGTTTAAGAATCTGTATTGCTTGTTTCTGGGGATTAAAGCTCTTAGCTTTCTACTCCGTTTGAACTTAACTAGTGATTTGATGAAATAAAATCTTCATCACAAGTTAAAGAACATTCGGTTGATGATTGGAAGTCATAAAAACATCATCGTTAAACTAGAAACAAAAAGAAGTGTTTAAAGTTGTTTAACTTTATTAGTAGTATTCTGAAAATACTAAATTTACTGTCTTGTGGTGACAGAAAAAATGACGAATGATAGTCAAATGCATGATGCTTCGACTATAGCGGCAGCTACCATTGTCACGACAAGTCAAGAAAATGCTCTGCAACCTATGTCACCTGCTAACAAAGCCATAAAGTTTGTGGGCATTGACTTTAAGAGATAGCAGCAAAAAATGTTCTTTTACGTCACCACTCTATGTCTTCAAAGGTTCACTAGTGAGGATGCTCCTGAGGTGCCCGACGTTTCATAATCGTAAAGGCTTGGAAACACTCAGACTTACTTTGCAGGAATTATATCTTGAGTGGTCTCCAAGACAACCTCTATAATGTTTACAGTGGAACTAAAACATCGAAGGAATTATGGGGGGCACTAGAATGAAAATACAAGACAGTGGATGCAGAAATTAAGAAATTCTTCGTTGTAAGGTTTCTGAACTTTGAAATGATAGATAGCAAGTCAGTTGTCTCTCAAGTGCAGGAATTACAAGTAATCATCCTTGATCTCCTAGCGTAAGGTTTATCTTTGAAAAATACTTTTGTTGAACAAATTGAAAATGTTCTTAGTACTCACATAAACTATTTTGTAGGTTTGATTGTGAATGATGCATTTCAAGTAGCAGTGATAATTGAGAAGCTATCACCTATGTGGAAAGACTTCAAAAGCTACTTGAAGAACAAATACAAAGAGATGACTGACGAATATTTTATTTTCAAACTACGTATTGAAGAGGATAATAAAGCTGCCGAGAGAAGGTCAAAAAGGAATTCTACAGTTAATGGATCACATATTGTAGAAGATGACCAAAACAATTCTAAGAAAAGAAAAAAAGTTGAACATGGAAGCAATCAACCCAAGAATAAATTCAAGAGAAAGTGCTTTAACTATGGCAAGATAGGCCACCAGTCCATGAATTTTTGTGCCCTTAAGAAAGGAAAGAAAAAAGACCAAGCAAATATGATTGAGTCCAACAAAGAATATGATGATCTGTGTGCTATGGTTTTAGAATGCAACTTGGTGGGAAATCCTTACGAATGGTGGATGGATTCTGGTTCCACCCACTATGTTTGTGCCAACAAAGAGTTGTTTACAACGTTCGCTCCAGCTCAAGTAGAAGAAATGATCTACATGGCTAACTCCGCTACTGCAAAAGTACAAGGAACTGGAAAGGTGTGCCTGAAGATGACTTCCGATAAAGTGTTGACACTTAACAATATCTTGTATGTTCCGGAGTTAAGAAAAAACTTGATTTTGTTTCATTTCTAGACAAGAACGGATTCAAATGTGTTTGTCTCCGGAAAAATTATACTTATTAAAGGAGAAGTGTATGTAGGAAAGGCTACCTCAATGAGGGCCTATTCAAAATAGATGTAATGAATGTTGAAATCAATAAAAGTTTAATTTCTTCTTACTTGCTTAAGTCTTATGATTTGTGACATGAACGTTTAGGCCATGTTAATTACAAAATATTACAAAAACTGATTAACTTGGAAGTTTTGCCAAACTTTGAGTGCAATAAATCAAAGTGTCAAACATGTGTGGAATCAAAGTATGCAAAGCATCCATACAAGTCTGTTGAAAGGAATTCCAATCCCTTAGACTTAATACACACTACCATTTGAGATATGAAGTCAACACCATCACGTGGTGGGAAAAAGTATTTCATAACTTTTATTGATGATTGCACTAGATATTGTTATGTCTACTTGCTAAATAGTAAGGATGAAGCAATAAATGCATTTAGGCAATACAAAACTGAAGTTGAAAATCAGTTCTAGAAAAAGATAAAAATGATAAGAAGTGATAGGGGCGGAGAATATAAATCTCCCTTAACCGAAATATGTGTAGAGAATGGAATTTTCCATTAAAATATGACCCCGTATTTCCCACTTCCATAAAGGCTGGGCTATCTCTTGGGAAGTACCACCTGGCCTCATGTGTTCTACCTTCACTTGTTGACAGTTTAAACACTTGAACACAAAATCAGCTACATCACGTTTCATGTTATTCCACCAATACAAAGTTTTCAGATCATGGTACATCTTAGTAGAGCCTAGGTGAATGACATACCTCAAAGTGTATGCCTCATTAAGGATTCTTTCCCGCAGCCCACCAGCATTCGAAATGCACAACCTACCCTGAAATATCAGAATACCATCACCACAAATTTCAAACGACATAACCTTTTGTTGACCCACATCTTTCTTGATTTGCACCAATATGGGATCTTCAACCTGCTTCACCTTAACTTCATCACAAAGGGATGACTTAGCTAACTCATGAACAGTCACCCCTCCATCTTCAGAATCTAAGAGTCGCACTTCCAGATTTGTAAGGCAATGAATATACTTCACTGTCTCTTTCTTTCCTTCTTCCACATGAGAAAGGCTGCCATACACAACTTGCTGAAGCCGTCAGTTACAACATTTTCCTTGCCCAGATAGTAATGCAAACTCATATCATAGTTTTTCAAAAGATCCATCCAACTTCTTTGCCTGAGGTTCAATTCTTTTTGCGAGAAAACATACTGCAAACTCTTATGGTCAGTATAACTATCAACATGCACTCCATAGAGATAGTGCCTCCAGATTCTAAGTACAAACACCACGGCTGCTAACTCCAAGTCATAAGTGGGGTAATTGCGCTCATGCACCTTTAACTTCCTAGATGCATAAGCTATTACCTTACCATGCTGCATCAATACACAACCAATTCCCATATGGGATGTATCACAATAAACCACAAAACCATCTACACCTTCGGGAAGGGTCAAAATAGGAGCATTAGTCATCTTGTCCTTCAAATTCTTAAAACTATTTTCACATGAGTCATACCACACAAACTTCATCTTTTTCTGAGTCAGTTTAGTAAACAGAGAAGGAATGGAAGAAAAACTCTCTACGAACCTTCTGTAATACACCGCCAAACTCAAGAAGCTCCGAACATCGGTTGAAGTCGTGGGTGTGGGACATTTTCTCACTGCTTTAACTTTCTAGGGATTCACTCTTATACTGTCACTAGACACAATATGCCAAGAAGGAAATAGCATCTAACTAGAATTCACACTTAGAAAATTTGGCATATAGCTAATGTTCCTTAAGGGTCTGAAGAATAATTCGGAGGTGATTAGAGTGATCCTCTTTACTCTTAGAATAGATCAGGATATCATCAATAAATACAATGACAAAAACGTTAAGAAACTAACGGAATACTCTATTCATAAGATCCATGAAGGCTGCAGGGGCGTTAGTCAACTTGAAGGACATGACTAGAAATTTGTAGTGACCATATCGAGTTTGAAAGACTGTCTTGGGAATGTTTGACTCCCTAAATTTCAACTAATGATAACCTAAATGAAGAACTATTTTTGAAAAACACTTAGTACCTTGAAGCTGGTCAAAAAGATCATCAATCCTAGGAAAAGGATACTTGTTTTTAATTGTGACCTTAATCAGCTGACGATAGTCTATGCACATATGAAGGGAACCGTCTTTCTTTCACACGAAGAGTACAGGTGCACCCCAATGGGACACACTAGGGCGAATAAAACCCTTATCTAGAATGTCTGCCAACTACTCTTTTAACTCTTTCAATTCCACAAGATCCATTCTATATGGCGGAATAGAAATAGGACGAGTTTCTGGCAACACATCAATGCCAAAATCTATTTTCCTAGTAGGTGGTATCCTTAGGAGATCTTCGGGAAAGACTTTTGGAAACTCATTCACTACAGGGACTGACTGAAAAGGATGATTTTCAACTCTTGAATCTTTTACTCAGATTAGAGGGTACATACAGCCTTTAGAGATAAGCTTTTGGGATCTAAGATAAGAGATAAAGTGACCTGTAGGTTCCACAGAACTCCCTGCCATACAATTGGTGTCTCATTCAGAAAAGAAAAAGTGACCTTTTGGGTTGCATCAAAATCTACCATATCAAGTTCTATAAGGTCGGCCATAATAGCCCTACTAAGAATAAACACAAAACTTCTATAAAACCTTCTAGCAATAATAGAATCACCTACAGGAGTGGCAACAGTGAAGGGTTCTTCAATGACTTCAGGCTCAAACCCAGAACCAATAGCCACATAGGGGGTCACATAAGATAAAGTAGAACCGGGATCAAGCAATACATAAACAACACAAGAAAAAATTTGTAACGTACTGGTGACAACATCTGATGAACCTTTTGCCTCCTGGCGGTTAGTCAATGAATATAATTGGTTGCGACCGCTCCCAGTAGCTGAAGGGGTACCCTAAGGAGGAAGAGCTGTGGGGGCAGCTTAGGGCCTAGTCCCCCTTGTATTTCCTCCAGCAGAAGGGCAATCTCTCTGAAGATGTCCTACCTTGCCACAAGTATAATAGTTTTTCCCCTAAAAAAACACTTCCATAGGTGATTCCACCCACAAATCTCACACCGTGGATAAGTACGATGATGTTGGACCAAACTTCCCTATGACTGAGTATCTAAGGCTCTCAATCCATGATGATTCTGGAAACTCTAAGATTGTCTGTCTTCTAGTGGTTCAGGCACTGGGGCGCCGGCAGCAGACTGTGCATTACTCCATGACTTCTTTTTTTGCCATCTATTTCCCCAGTTGCCGCTCTGTGGATGGCTGTGATTATGATACGCAATTCTGGCTCTCTTTGCTTGCCTGTCTTTCTTTCTTATTTCTGAAATTTTCTTTTTCTTCTCTTCTATCTGCTGCATATGAACGGTCAGCCAAGCAAAGTCTAACTCCTTGTTCAATATATCCCCCTGGCACTGAAGTACCAGGTTATCAGCAAGGCCGGATGGAAATTTCCTCATCCGGGCTCTCATATTACTAGTGAAATCTGGTGCATAGTGGGCTAGTTTATTAAACTTCAAAGTGTACTCCTGGACACTCATACTGCCCTGCTTCAGATTCATAAACTATTTCGCCTTGACCTCCCTCAACTCCAGAGGAAAGAATCGATCAAGGAAAGCTTCCACAAATTTGCCCCAAACTGTGGGCTCAGCACTCTCACCTTTTGCATCCTCCCAGTCGGCATACCACTGATTCGCAACATCCTTGAGCTAATAAGTTGCTAGTTCCACCCCTTCAACCTCATGTAACGCCCCAGAAAATGGGTCCCGAAGCGTCACACGGTGCTTGAGGCTACGAGTATCCCTAAGCTAACCCTTTGAGCCATTTTCATTTAGTTCAACAAAAATCAATGGGGTTTCCATAAATAACCCTCAAATATCAATTGAGTAATCATCATCCGAGAATAAAAGAATTTCAGAAAGATAACAAAATACGACTTATTAGTCAACTCCCAACATCTATACTAGTTTGACAAGCCTCTAAGAAAATCAATAAAACCAGCGAGCCATTAAGATATGCCCCAACTAACTCATACTCAGTTATTAAATGTAAATAATTTCGTGAAACCAACATCTAACATTACTTCCTCGGAACATGAGGACTCACCACGACAGAGGATGTAGAACAGCATGCCCAAAGAATCACTGTTGAACCTGGAACTGAGCACCTGAACCTATATTCCGAGAAAATGCAGCCCACATCTGAAGATGTGTCAGTACCAAGGAAAGGAACCAAGTATATGGGGGTGTATGCAGTTTTATAAACATCATCATCATAAATATTTATAAGAAATATGCAAGATGCATGAAAGACTCATATAGCCCGAAGAAAATCATCATAATCATGAGAGGATGAAATAAGTACAGTAACACATGTGAGTCATCATATAATTTGTCAATCACTTTTAGTTCATCAAGAATATCAACTAATATAAATACATTTAAATCTTTCGAAATAATAACTTTTACAATATCACTTTCAAATCACTTCACTGTTCACCATAGACATAAGGAAACACAGACACACTGGGAGATCCTATAACCGACATAAACCATGTGAGCTACATGGAGTCCAACGTACAACCCACGTTGGGGAGAGCCTTCCTATCCTTGCCATCGGAGTAGGACTATCGATATCAAATCCACACAAACTAGTGATCACTATATAAATTAGCCTCAGGCTCACTCCTACGGGGGCATGTAGTTCTAGGGAAGTAAGGTCACTTTATACCTTCCACTCGATGCTAAAGATTTATCCCGGACTTAGCTCAGATCATTTCAAAGACAATCCACAAAAAAAACAATTTCAGTAATATATAAATATACATCGGGAGCCATCATGCTTCCCATCTATCAAAATCAACCACGTTGTGAATTTCTTTCACACTCGAGTTCGAAACAACTCCATTAAGACCAAAAGGTCAAATCATTCAAAATATCTCAAATATTCAACATCAACGTGCTTATAACACACACTTTCTCAAAAAAACACAATTTCTAATGGGGATTCACGACCCAAATATCAAAATCATGATAAATATCATTCAAGATTCATGCTTTATATCTCTACACATGTAAATTCATCTTTCAAAATCATAAATATCAAGATTTCATAATAATCATCATAAGATATGAGTTCATGCCTCAAATTCATAAAAATCAAATAAAAATCATGCCTTTTTAAAGAAAATTACTTTTGGGCACAAGAACAAAAGAGAGTTCTTGTTGAAAAACCCCATATACCTTGAATGATGAACTTTAGATCGATACTCATTTTTGAGATGTTAATCGTGCCTTGGAATGATGGTTCTTGGAGTTCTTGAACTAGGAACTTGGAATCTTGAATAAATTTGTAGAATTAATGGTGAACTTTGGAGGTTCTTGAAGTTGGATGTAGCAGCTTAGGATTTTCTTTTTGAGGGAATTTGATGAAATATAACATATAATGCTACTAATAGGATTTGGATGGATTTTGCGTGAGGGGGAATGACCAAAACGCCCCTAAAAATCAAATAATTCTCGAATCTGTCCTTTGGTGGACTGTTTTGATAGTCTGAAGTAGATCAACTATAACGTTTTACTCCGATATCCTAATTGGATGAAACCTATTTCATTAGAAAGAGGAATCTTATATATTTCCATTGCTATATAGTATCTCACCCATATCATTGTGTACGAGGAGTTATGATCGTTTGAAGTTGACCCAAAAATTTACTTTTGATAGGCTAAAGTAGATCAACAATAACTCTTTGCTCCAATAAACATATTGGATAAAACCAATGTCATTGGAAAGAGGACTCACAGAGCTTTTCGTTGATATATAGTAGATCACCCAGATCATTATGTACAAGGATTTATGATCTTTTAAAGTTGGAGTAAAAATACGCCAGGCCTCAGTACTTTTTCCTGCATGTTTTACTATTTACTACTATTCACGATTCGATCGGAATGTTCATAACTCATCGCTCGGGTGTCCATTTTGGATGATCCACATATCGTTGGAAATATTATTCAATACTCTACGCAATGGTGGGTCATAATCTAAGACATTCCACACTAAAAAATTATTATTCATTCTAGAAGATAGAATCCAACACTTTTACGCACAAAATTTCAATGAAAAATTTCCCGGGGTATTACCTTAAAGATATTTTCCATCCCATCCATGAAATCCTGTGGATCTTCCTCCACCTTGGTGCAAGTGAACTTAGGTGGGTTCATCTTCATGAAATGTTCGACCCTAGTAGCCTCAGACGTAACAGATGCAGACCAAACATCTTTCGATCGTTGAGCCTGGTTAGGTACCAACTGTGTCAGCATATGAATAGACCATCTGAATTCTGCATTTGAAATATCTCCCTGAGCAGTTGTGGGATGGTTGACATTAGTCCGCGGAGCCCGAGATGGACTGGTCGGGACTGGAGAGACTCCCGGGGTAGGGACAAGTTCTTGGAGTGTGAGCTCTGTTATGAGTCCGAATCCTATGGGTGGGATGGACCTCATCTTCCTGAGCATTCTAATCGACGATACGACGTGCAGGCCTAACTGTGTTTCTGAAATGCAAGTGATCATTGATTAGGGGACAGTTCAGACTCTGAAGCACGAACTAAATCACAAAGAAGGAAAATAATTCTTAAACGCCTAGCAGCCTCCTGTTTATAAGTGTGGCGTACTACACTCCCATAAATAGGACTCTACCCGACGCAATTTTGTAGACACCCTGAGACCATAAACTGTGTTTTGATACCAATTTTGTCATGACCCAAACTGGGGCCCTGGCCTTGATGAGTATTCCAAACCATGAGGCCCGAAACACCCCTATTTGTCTGGTAATCATGCACATAATTCATATGATAAAAGAAATGCGGAAGATACACAATATAACGAAAACATGGTCAAGAATCATGTGAAATTAATAATGGGGAAATAATGTCCCAAAATCTCAACATAACTTCTCTATAACGTCTGCGAAATCTCTACTACATGACCAAAATAATTTTCTGTCTAAAAACTGGGACAAGACCCCCAGTAGACCCAAAACTAATCAATGATAAATTAAACTGTAGACATCAGGCCTTCCAAAATATAGAAGGTTCACTACTTGATTCTGCGATCTGTCGGAAAGAATCTACTGGTTGTCTAGACCCCTAGACTGTGCCTCTGAACCTGGGAGGAGAGGGAGTCAATACAAAATTACTGGTACGCAGAGAAATTAAAACAAAAATATAATATTTTTACACAATATAGGTGAGAGCCATTATAAAGCAGTTTCATATCAAATTATTTGAAAACACATGGGCATAATGTAATAGTTTTCAATACCAATGTAATGTGATTAGCTAGGTGGAATACCCTACAATTGTAATTCCACGGCTATGTGGAATCCGCCTCTGGTACTCGGCGGCCAAGCCTCCAATCCAAGTAGCCGCCAGGATTTGGAGCTGGTATACCCCCCATGAGAGTACACCGTAGGGAATCCCCTATGAGAGATGTCCGAATTATTTCATTATCCTCCCATATAGGATATAATATCATATGACCCGCATCGGCAACTATGGTTTTCAGCGATGAGCCCTTTCACTCAAATGCCTTTTTCGGGAATCCACCTTTCTCATGAAAATTAATGCATTCAAACTTTGTTCAGATCAATCACATGTCATACTCTGTAGCATATCGTTATGCCCGACTTGCAAGTCAATCAGTATCATATCATTCTCTTTATTCAATCATCATATGCAACGTATTTCAACATGAACAAAACAACCCTCTCTTTGAAAGTCAAAAACCATATCCAAATCATGACATTTTTTAGACATTTCATGACATGAATTTCAAGATGATTTCAAATGATTCATATCATGTGAAAACTTAAAACAATGTCATATCAAGAGAGGGGTTTCGTGTAAATCATGCTCTCAATTTATCATAATTATGAAACACATGCATATCCATATATAATATAGTAAATCACCTTGGAATTAGGCCTAAAGACCAAATCAATATCATAAAACGTTTAAAACATATCATATTCGTAATTTCAAAACTCCAATTTTGAAAACATGAATTTTTCAAGACCATGAGATTTTTGAGATAACCCCACGTACCTCTATATGCAAAAATTATAGGTGCTTCTTGAAGCCTTTGTTCTGGGGATTCCAAATATGCGATTAGTTTCTAAAACCCCCGGTTGAATCTTGAGTTGCTTGGGTTTTTATTTTGAAACCATAAGGAGCATCCTTGAGCACTTTTGATGAATGAAGGTGTATTTTGGGGTCTTTGGAACTGAATTTCATGTTTAAGGCTAAGTAAGGGTGGAAAAGGACCATTTTCCCCCAAAAATAGAGTGTTTAAGTCACTTGAAACCTTTACATAGGTGACGCCTACGCCATTGGTTATGTTTACATAGGCACCACCTAGGCTATCACCTATGTTTACATAGGCGCCGCCTATGCTATCACCTATGCTTTCCAATGGCCATGTGCGATTGGTTAAGCGACACATATTACTTTGAAAGGACATAACTTCTTGCTCAGGTGTCAGATTTTAGCAAAATTAGTATCGTTGGAAAGATAACTCGAAGACATATCATTGGACACATAGTAGGCTCTCTAATTCGACATATACAGAGAGTTATGGTCAATGGATGATGATACAAATTACAACATCCATTAAAACTTAATCGATCGAAATAGTTTCAACTTTTCCTTGAGTTGAAGAACTTCTGTGGTCTAAATTCAAGCTTGAATGGATTAACATGCTATACAAATAATTAATATGCCGTATTGGCATTGGATTTATGGCTTCGGGATTTATCAACACATCGGAATGATGGTCTATATTGTAGCCCAAAATGTGGACCGTTACATAGATAGTGAGGCAAGAACTAGGCGATACCTCGCGCCGTTGTCGTCGTCACTCGCTCGGCTAGGAATCGGCTTCGGCTTCGGCTTCGAATTTGGATTTGGATTTGGAAAATGATCGATCGATGAGATCTAATTTTTTAGACAAAATTTATTTGAAACTTGTTTACAAGTGAAATTTTTAATCCAAAAATCTGATAGTATTAGTTTTCTCCAACTATGGACGCATTTCGGACTCCATGCAAAGGCATACGTAATGCATCATGAAGGGATGCAACCCTTCGAGGGAAAAGACACACTGTTTCGTGATATAGGGTGACCTATGGGTGCAGACGCATCACAGATACGTCACCTATGGGCGTAGATGTAGCACCAAAGTTACAGGAACCTGCCAAACGTCAACTGTGGCCACAGATCAGGCGCAGTCTGGGCACAGGGACGTGACTGCTACAGAGCCAATGCATCCTTTCTGAAAGGATACACTTAAGGCTATAAATACCTGATATTTTCCTCTGGGGTAAGTATCAATTTTGACAGCAAAAACTCTCTTATTTTTAACAAAAACTTTGTGTGATCATTAATCTGTTGAGTGAGTTCGTTGAATCCAACAATTTGAGATATCATTATTGTTCGGATTGAAGACCATTTTATTCTGGGAGAAAGTTTCCATAGCCTCGGGTACAGTGAGGTGAATTATTCCTTAAGGACACTCTGTGATATCGGGGGAATTAACCTTAAAATTCTATTTCATCTCTTTTTTGAATATTAACACACTTCTTAGATAGATTATTCATAATCTAGTGTTGAAGGTGTTAAGGAACTTCATAAGTGTTCTTGGACTTGAGCTAGTGTTGAAGTTCGTGTTGCATATATACAGATTCTTGTATCCGAATATACATACTAAATAACAAGATTTTCATTATCTCAGCAATTGACAATTTAATAGTTAACGTTTTCTTAAGTTTGTTCTTGCAAAAATGTAACATGAAAAGAACATGCATCAAGTGTCAATGAATTCTTAATTAGCATTATTACAAAACACCAACGAATTGGATGAAAATGGACAACAGTTTTAAGTCTGAGGGCAGCACTCATTGGCTGCTACGGGGAGGAAGCACCATCCTTGATAATATGTGGTTGAACCTGTATGCATATACTCATAAAAGACCATCCAAAATGCAACGTTCAAATGCTCTCATCAACTGATCCATTTCTGATCTTTATGAATTCTATAAATGATTTTCCAGCGAGCTCTTCCTCGAAAAATCCTTTAAAGTAATCAGTCACTCCGATCCTCCCATTCTTTGAGCATTGAGGAATGAGTAGGCTAGGTACTGCACCTAAATAACCATCCAATTTGGGCTTAAAATGTAGTAATCGAGATCTCTGCTTGACTTTATTAACAGTAGCTCATTGTACAGTGCTTTTATAAAATTGTTGTGTTTTAAAGAGTTGTGAATGGAAAATGAATAGGTATTTTTCCAAAATGACACCAAGAGAAAAGATGCAATTTGAATAGACACCTTTACAGATTGAATGGTTATGGCCTGAATAGACAATAACCATGCAATTTGAATAGACAACTTTAAAGTTGATAAACATTTTATTTTGATAGTTCATTTGATTATTCATTTGGACTTGTGTTTGTAGTTGTTGTAATTTCATTGTATTTCTTGAAAGTTGTTCTTGAGCATAGTATTGAAGTTTGGTTTTAAGCCTACTGAATTTTGTACCAGGAACAACAAAAATCCCATGGTTATATGCACAATTTAAACAACTGTTACCATCATCGACGATAAAAGAAGAACAAAAGTTCTGTTTCCAAAGTTGATAACAAGGTCGTTGGGAAGATTTGAAACAGGAACCCAAACTCCATATTTCTATCATTTGAAGTCCTTCGATCAGTTTGATTAACCTGAAGGAGTATGGCAATAGCAGCAGCATCTGTGAGGGCATCCCTAAAGCTTTTGTTATTTTGTATGTAATTTTCATGGAAAGTGCCGAACAGTTGATCTGTTGTGTTTGGTTCCAGTGCATACCTGGATTGTCAAAGAACATAGAAAATATGAGTGATTTTTGAATACATCCATCCTTTTGGTTTGAAACTATTTTTTCAATCCATTATTATAATTATAAAATAATGGTCATTATTAAATTATATAATTAAAGAGAAGCTTTTATAGCCACACAATTAGTATGACATGTTTAAAATCAAGTTTCAAAAGCCACACTGACAAGAGAAAGGCATGGCACGTGTATGATCACAGGGGAGAAAATTGGTTGATGGACATTTACTTTGACGCTACAAGGCCCCCGCGCACACTTCCTGAATAGGTATACTTCTGTTTTATATTTATTAAAAGATATTTCAGTCAAAGGATTCCTTATACGTGGTAAACATCAATAACTCATCTTGAATAAGGTTGCACTTGATTAGGAAGCATCACTTTCAAACAAAGGGGGGAGACCCTGGAATTTGGGAGGCAGAAAAACGCAAAGAATAGAAGTAACGAGAAGTCCTAGAGGTTCAATCTCTTCTAATATTCATACTTGTTCCAACTACTCCTTGTAGATAATTGAAGGACCCTTGGCTGATGGTGCCGCCATATCTTGTTCACGAGAGAGAATGTGAGATTGTGTTTTGGTTGAACAACATCACTTCGAAGCATTTACTTCATTAATGACTTAGATTTTAAAATGTAGTGCAGATAATAAAGTGTTGACACTATCTAGTGCATAGATTTGTTGGTTAGTTAGAGATTCAAGAGAATATCAATAGGAAAATACTACACTTGGGGAGATTATAGTTTAACATTTTGAGTTGGTCTCAATATTTGGTAAAGGCTTAGGACATTTACTCTTACATGCAAGTCGTCACTTGTCTGGTTATTTCAATATTGTTATTTTGTTATTTATTTCTGTTAGTTAGTACAAAAATTCAAACACATGACAACAACAGCATCCAGTACAATACCATGAAGTGGGGTGAGGAAAGGGTATAGTGTTTGCAAATCATAACTGTACCTCAAAGGTAGAGAGGCAATTCAAACATATTCTTTGGATTTGGCTCTGAATTTTAGACCAGAATATATATTATAACGATCCCTAATCCCTTTTGAGACAAGTTTTGGATGTGATCAATACACAACTGAAATAGATTTTATTCACATTTGTTCGGAAATGATATTTTTAACAAACCAGCATGCTGGTACTTTTGGAAATACCATTTTGAGGATATAATTCAGCATCATGAGAATCATATGATACATGGGAATTTAGGACAAAACCGAATCAAAGATCATTGAAGTTTGAAATGGAAGAGCATTAGTGGATTTCTGTGATATAAAGAAATAGAACTATAGGAGAATTCCGTCTTTCCTAGAGAATGAAATGTCATACAAATATTAATGTATATTACTCCTATTCACAATGTTAAAATTATTGAACTAATTTGTCGTTATTCGGGATTATTAGGAAGGATATAAATGAAAGAAGATATAATTAGTAGCAGACATAGAGAAAGAATTAAATTAGGCTGCTTAAAATGGCTTGATCATTTCATACAAAGATTTGAAAATTAACCTATGCATATTGATGTGAGGCTAAAAACCATGATATTTTACTATCATGCGCCTCATTTTTGTTCTCCTTTTTGTATCATTTTGAGTTTAAATGATGTAATTTACACTTGTGTTTCATGTTTGTTTATGTAATAATTTCTTGAGGTATTTGAAGCATAAACAAGAAGAATAATAGCACCAATGAATCCAAAGGAACCAAGGAAGGGTCAATGTTATAGCGCCGAGCAAAAAAGGGACAAGGTGTTCTTGCCCTACTACTGCAAAGCAGTTTCGATATTCTTTAGTGACTTACAACACTCACCAAAGCAAGGAGTTACACACGTTTGGCCACCACGCTGGATTTTTATTTCTTGAGCCACGGCTCCGCTTTTGGGCAATGAGGCAACTAGGGGTCTTTCGTAACCCAATTTGGATTTGTTTTGGAAGTTCTAGCGGTTTCAAAACACTATACAAATCACCTCCCATATTTTTAATCACACACATCTGATAGGGTGAAGCCAAAAGTCATGGCAAAGCTCAATAACAAGGTTTAGCTTATATCTTTTATTTAATTTTTTGATTTCTATCTTGTAATCTCATGAAATCTCTTTTTCCAACGAGATTGATGAGTAGTGAAACTTTTTAATTTCTAGTGTTGTGGTTGAACATGAGAGTTGGAGCTTGAACATCATATTATCTATTCCAGTTTCCACCTATTGAGTTTCTTATTTTGTTCCTGGTTGTAATTATTCGTTTGCTTGATCAACATTATGGGCAAAGGAAATTAATTCATCACTAAAGATAGAAATACACTCCGCGACCTTGTTTATTTGATAAGACGACATATTTATGCACTTCACTATTAAGCGATAACCTTAGAAATATAGGTCTTGTAATTAGTTGGCTAGGATTAGAGTTGTGGGGAAAATGCTCAATATAGCTAAAATTAACCAGCAACTAGTAACCTAGACAATTAAATTAGGTGTGTGATTGGAGTAGCTAAGCCTGATTGTCATCACAATCCTAAATTTTTTCCTCAACTGAATCTGTAAGACCCCATATATTATGAATAATTTATTTTGAACCCACCCTCATGTTTAACAATAACTTTTTATATAAATCATAATAAGGGATGTTAATAGGATTATTTTAGAGAGTTTTAGAATTTTTAGAAAGTGTTCACGGTCATTTCAGGACCCCAACTAATGAGGGTTCCCACTAAGGTCATGGTACGCTATGTGCCTTGTGCGATAGTGGTGTGCCATGCCGTCTATGCTCCGCGATAAGGGCAATAAGGCATCCAATAATCAGTTTTTATCATATTTTTCCCCTTTTAACTTTCAAGAGAAACAAATTAGGGTTTCTAAGGCATTCAAATATCCAGGCTTGAAACTCAGGATTCTATCAAAATTCTTTCATCACTAAGGCATGCTTGCTCGGATTGTGGCATCACAATCTCTTCGGTCTTATTACGTGGGTCCTATCACCAGTTCGTCTGAGATTAGTCGGGTTGGACAATTTATAAGGTGGAATTCTCTGACCTTCACATGCTCCAAGGTTGAGGAGGATCCTCAAAGGTTTATTGATGAGATAAAAAAAGATCTTCAGAGTTATGCATGCTAGTGATTTAGAGGATGTTGAGTTAGCAGCTTATTACTTGAAGGAAGTGACTTACCAGTGGTATGAGGAGTAGGAGGATCTAAGAAGTGAACATGATAAGCCAGGTTTGTGGGATTAGTGCACGGGTACTTTTCTTGATCACTTCTTTCCATAGGCATGCATTGAAGTTCACCCAACTGTCCTATTGTGCTCTACAGCTTGTGTCTAGTATGAGGTCCAAAATGAGAAATTTTTCCTTGATTCTTTCCCATGACTTGGTGTTGGAAAGTCTGGTTGCTGTGGAAATAGGGGAGAGGCAAAATAAGAAGGCTAAGTACTAAGAGCAGAGTGCAAATCAACAACACGGTGGGATAGATGGTAGGCGATGGTTTTAGAAGAAGACTTTAGAAAATTCTTTTTCTTTGTCTAGTGCTTCTTCCCCTAAGCCTTTTAATGATCGGCAATTCCAATATAATGGTAGTCCTAGGGCACAGGGTGCCCAATCTTAAGCCAGTGGAGCTCAGTCAATGCTATCTTACCCTCCTTGCTATATTTGTGGATGGTTGCATTGTGGATTTTGTGAGGAAGGAAGGAATTTGTGCTTTAATTGTGGTCAGACTGGTTACAGATAACAAGATTACCCTTAAGCTACCGTTGGAACTAGAGATAATAAGATCCTAATCAACACTTCATCTTCTTCTACAGCTAAGGGTGCCACATCTGGGACAGGAAATGGTCAAAATTGCCTCTATGTAATTTCTACCAATTAGTTATCTAAGACATCTCCAGATGTTGTTACTTTTATGTTAAAAATTTTCTCCAGTGTATTTTATTGCTTGCTTGACCTCATTTAAATATTTTCGTATGTGAATCCTTACATAGCTGTACACTTTGCCACTTGTCCTTAAAGTATTTCCCGCACCTTTTCAATTTCTACCATGATGGATAATGTATTAATGCTAGAAAGGTCTATAGTGGTTGTTTGGTGTCCAACTTTCATAGGGAGACATTGGTAGATTTGATAGACCTTGATATGGTTTATTTTGATGTAATCTTGGCGATGAATTTGCTTCATTTGTTTGATAACTCCTAAACTATCCCATCTCAGAAAGATAAAGTGGTTGTTGTCAAAATATAGTAACCCAACTAGATTGGGTCAATTCCCAGGGAATACGTCAGAAATCCTTCTCGGCCTTTTTTGAATCACCAGGCAGTACAGAAAAATAAGAAAAAAATGGGGATTTGCTGGAATGGTAAAGTAATAAGTTTTGGGTGCTTTTGTTTGTCAACACTCTTAGACGAACAATAGGCTTGCATTCCCCCTAGCTATTAACTCTGTAGATTTATCATGCACTGTCGAATTATTCTGATAACTTGTATGCAAAATACTATAAGCTAGGTACCATCAACCGTCTTATGGATTAATCACACCCTTTACCTTTTGAGTCTCGGGGTGTCACCTTAATAACCCTTCTCCTGGATTCCAGTTTAACTATTACCATTTGAGTCTGAAATTATAAGATGAATGTTAATCATCTTAAGAATATAGAGCAGGTAAGCTTATTTCGAAAATTAACCCCAAATCACCATTTTGATCTCCTTTTACCTATCTCTACCTTTAGGTCAGGCTCTTAGTGAATATAGGCGAGATCCTAACATGTGCACCCATTAACAATGTAATCAAAGCAAAGAAAACCATAATACATGCAAGAATATTTATCTAGAACAACTTGGCACTTCCTCTACTTTATTAATCCACCAGGGTTCCCACAACCCTACCTTAGGGAATTAGCCGCTCATAGTTATGAGACCATTCGTAAAATCAAACATATAAAAATGAAAGAACAAAACCCAACGTCTTAAATTGAATAACAAAACAACAACAAGGATACAAGAGTATATAGTGTGTAAAATTAGCCCCAAAGGTATAAACTAGCCTTCAAAGGCCTATCTCTTCACGTCTCTCTAAGAAAAGCAACAAGGGTATCTATAGATTACAAAGAAACCCTAGAATTCAAATCCTAAAAAAAAGAGGAAAACTTGACGAAACGTACATAATAATTACTAATAACATAATAGGAGTAAGTTTAGGTTACATGAAAACCCTAATAAATAATTTCTAAACTAGTCGGGAAACTTGAGGTCGATTACCACTTACTAAGGCCACCTACAGTCCGTAGGTATTACCTACAGACTGTAGGTGATCCTTGGTAAGTTCCCTAACCTCTAAAAGTCTTTGAAACTCCCGGGACTTCATGGTCCTGCAACCTACTTTAACACCTACGGACCGTAGGTGGTACCTACAGACAATAGGTGCCCAGAGTAAGTGCCAGAGTCTTCTTTTTCCTTCAAATAAGTCTCTGGACGTCAAGTTTTGATACTTACTTAGTACCTTCTTAGGAACCTACTGAAATAAGTGTTACCTACTCAGGAACCTACTTAATTAAGTGGAACCTACTCCTAGTAAGTGCCGTGGTAAGTAGCCCAAAACTTTAACTTTTTATCTTTTTCTTCCGTTTGGCATCCAAAAACATCTTTTTCTCCCATTTAGTATCCAAAACTGTCCTTTTCTTCCGTTTTGCCTCAAAAACTTGGTTTCCTACAAAATCACTCCAAAACATATCAAATCCAACAAAATAGCCTTAAATGCATGCATATTCTCCATGTTTAAGCATCGTAAGTGCTATAAATTCATAGTGCGTAAAGACACTCAACTTAGAATATTGTATGTCCTCAGGCAATAAAGCATAACAAAACAATACGATAATGCATAATCAAGAGATATCTAAGACACCTATGGCAGTTAATCATCAAATTACCCCCAAAATCATAGCCCTCTCTAAGTTCAACACTTAAAAAGACCAACTATATGTATACATGAAGCACAACAATATGACACAAAGGAATCAATATATGAGATTACATTAGCAATAGACAACCATGCGTATAAACAACTAACAGTTACCCAAACAAGTATGCAACTAGCAACACAACACATCTCGCCTCACATCAAAGAAGTACCAATCACTCATATGAAATCATGTTTGTCAATGCTGGGATGGTCTGGACAAACTCACACTCAGAAATAAAATACAATATATGTGTATTAAATACCATAGGCTTGCTCTTATTTTCTTTGCCTAATCTTTTAGATAGGCAAGACAGGATCACTATAGGACTTTATTTGTCTTGTAATGTAGGCTTGGGGGCTAGTATGGTACATATGGACATTTAGTGACTAAGCTTCCTTGGGACAATACTTACTTTGGGGTCTCACTTGTTAACCAATTTCCTCTTTATTTCTTCCCTTATTTTCCCTTTTTATTCTAGTTCACATTTAGGTTGGTTGTGATTTTATTATTCCTTATATTTTTTATTTTTGCACATTTTTCTTTCCTTTTTTTACCACACCCATCCCTACTTTCTTTCTCTTTTGTTTTCCCCTTCTTCATACCCACTTTACATTACGCAAACCTATGATAGCCACCCCCAACTTAGGTGATTTTCCTGAGTTGAGGTGAAAATGTCCATGGAGGATAAGGGCCAAAATTGGTTCATTGTAATAAAAATGGGACGGTGAAAGGTGAAAACAAATAAATAGGCTATACAAGCTCAAAATTGAGATAAAGGGCTACTAATTCACACACGGAAGGTCATTTAAGCTAAAAGTGGACTAAGTTCAAAAAAGGCCTATGATCCTTTTCTATCCGACTATCCTACAACTTAGGCAAGATTAATCGAGCAAGTTTAGAATATAAGACACAAAGAGAACTAGGTAGTATCTCACATACACATATAGCCCATGGTGGCATCACAAGATACAACCTATCTGTTTCATGTAATTTTTTGCAATGAATATCACATCCCTAATTCTAATGCCATAACAAGATACACAATAGTAACACATATATACATATCACACAGTTTAAATAGAAAATTTTTGGAGGCGTATCAATTTACAAAAATAAATAAAACATTTCAACTACCCTTGATACTCATTTTTCTTCTAGTTAAACACAAATCACAAAAC
The DNA here is from genome assembly GCF_002878395.1 of Capsicum annuum. Classification (NCBI taxonomy): domain Eukaryota; kingdom Viridiplantae; phylum Streptophyta; class Magnoliopsida; order Solanales; family Solanaceae; genus Capsicum; species Capsicum annuum. Next base: position 20,605,889 of record NC_061116.1, on the reverse strand, counting down.
AATGCTTAATATGCCTAGGTGTGCTGACTCTACTAAGAACATAAATACGAGGAAAAGAGGCACGACAACAAAAATCTCAAGTAGACATTAAGACCCACAAGCACCCAAAAGTGACGTATGCATAAAATTACAAAAATACCCTTAAGTGAATTATCAATCAAATGCTATGGGTTCATATTTCTTCACACTTCAAAATGTGAAACACCTTAGTGGGACTCAAAATATATTCACACACGTCCATCTTCATGAATAAGACTTAAAGGATTTGAAATTCCCAATTAGCTCCTTGTAAAGGAATAAAGAGCCTAAAGGCTTTAAAGGAATAAAGAGCAGAAGCAATAAAGAGTCTCACCTTTTCATGCAACTTCTTTATTGCTTTTGCTTTTTTGTTTCTATCTAAACTCAACACAAGATAACTAGACAAGGGGGTTAGATCTAAAGAGGTAAGGGGATTTAGTCCATACACACACCCAAATAAAGTCATACTGGTTGTTAGATGGATAACACGATTATACATAAACTCATCTAGAGGTAGGTAATCCTCCCAAGAATTCATATTACCTTTAACCGTAGAGTGTAGCATACAACCCAAGGTTCTATTTACTACTTCTGTTTGGCCATCGGTTTGTGGGTGGCAAAAGTTTGAAAATATCAATTTCATACCAAGACTACCCCACTTCGACATCCAAAAGTAACTAAGGAACTTGCAGTCCCTATCACTAACAATTGTCTTAGGGATCCCATGTAACTTAAAAACTTGCTCAACAAACAATGAGGCTACACTAGATGGATCCTCACTCTTAGAACAGGGGATAAAGTGGGCCATTTTTGAGAACCAGTCAACCACCACAAAGATGCTATCCCTACCTCTCCTTGTCCTTGGAAATCCCAAAACAAACTCTATAGAGATGTTAAACCATGGGCATAGGGGAGTGGGTAGTGGGGTATACAACCCTTGAGGGAGGAGGCATAATTTGTCACTCCTATAATCCATCTATTGGCCATAAATCCTAGCAGTATCATTGGGCATCTTGGGCCAATAGAATTATTCCTCAAGATTTCGAGGTTCTTCTCAACCCCAAAGTATCCCATCAAACCACCATCATGTGCCTCTCTCACAAATAATTCCCGCCAAGAACTAGAGGGCACACAAAACATTCTTTCTTTAAACAAATACTCATAAATATTAGAATATGGAGTGGAAACCATCCTTGATCTATTTTTCCCTACCCCACTCCATACAATCCTGAAAGATAGGGGCAAATGTGCATAACAATTGGAATATGGAGTGGAAACCCATCCTTGATCTATTTTTCCCTACCCCACTCCGCACAATCCTAAAAGATAGGGGCAAATGTGGGGTCCTTAGGATACATCATCTTAATACTTACAAATCCCATCAATTTGGAAGACAATGTAGAAGTGAGCATATGTTTCCTAGATAATGCATGGGAAACCACATTTTCCTTTCCCTTTCTATATTGAATGACATAAAGGAATGTTTATAACAATTCAATCCATTTTTCATGTCATTTTTTTAGCTTACCTTGGTCCCTAAAATGTTTCAGGGATAATGGTCCATTTGGATCACAAATTCTTTGGGCCACAAGTAATGTTTCCAATTATCCAAGGCTCGAATCAAGGAGTATAAATCTAGATCATAAGTGGAATTATTTGGAGTCATTCCTTTGAGCTTCTATAAAAAATAGGCAATAGGTTTAAGATCTTACATTGAGACGACATGTATTCCTACATTACATGCATCACATTCAATTTCAATCATATTATCATAGTTGGGTACTTGCAACAAAGGGGTGAAAATAAGCATAACCTTTAATTTTTAAATTCAGTTTCTTGCTCTTTACCCCATTTGAAAGGTTTGTCCTTTTGGATGACCTCAGTGAAGGGAGAAACGATGGTACTAAATCCTTTAACAAACCAACTATAAAAACTAGCCAACCCATGGAAGCTTCATAAATCACTAATGGATTTTGGATTTGGCCAAGTTTTTATAGCGTTTGTCTTAGATTCATCCACCTCGACTCCTCTAGAGCTTACAATGAATCCTAAAAACACAACTTCATCCACACCAAAAAAGCATTTTCAAGATTACCATAAAAATTTTCCTTTCGAAGGACTTCAAACACACTTTGCAAATGTAGAACATGCTCTTCAAGGGATTTGTTATAAACTAGGACATCATCAAAGTACACCAAAACAAACTTCTCAATGAATGATTTCATCACATTATTCATTAACCGAATGAAAGTACTAGGAGCATTAGTTAGGCCAAATGGCATGACCAAAGACAAAACTTGGTCTTGAAGGCGGTATTCCATTCATCACCCGATTGTATTCTTATTTGGTGATAGCCGCTCCTAAGATCAATTTTTTTAATCCCACATGAACCATTCAATTCATCTAGCATAACATCCAATTAGGGAAAAAGTGGTTATACTTTACCGTTATCATATTGATGGCTCGACAGTCCACACTTATATGCCATGTTCAATATTTATTTAGCACCAACAATATCAAGATCACACATGAACTCATGCTTTCATTAATGTATCCCTTGTTGAGGAGTTCCTCAACTTTACTTTGAAATTCTTTAGTATCTTTAGGGTTACTTCGATATTTTTGTTTATTAGGCAATTGAGAGCCTGACATAAAGTGTATTGGATGCTCGATGCCTCAAAGTGGAGGTAACCCTTGAAGAAGATCCTTTGGGAACACATCTTAAAAATACTATAAAACAAAAGAGATAGAAAGGGGGATAGAAGAAGTAGAGGGTTTAGTAGTAAAAGCATGGTCTAGGAGATGCATAGGTGTTTTTTCATTATGATCCTTGAAGAGATCCTTCGTCCTATCCACCATCACCGTAGTCTCTTTCCCTTTTTGTTATATTAATTTCTCCTCTTCTTTACCTTTTCTCCCCTCGGCATTCTCTTCCTTCTCCGTCTTCCTTTTTTTCTTGAACTCCCTCAATTGTTGACGATCTTCATTCACTTCTAATAGAGAGAGAGTATGGAGTGTATACTTTTGTCTATTCAGTTCAAGAGAATACCAATTGGTTCTTACCTTATGCTTAGTATACCGATCATATTGTCATGGTTTTTCCAATAATAATTGACAATCTTGCAAAGTTATTATATCACCAATCACCTTCTCTTGGTAATTCCTTGCGTTTAATCGAATCACAACTTTCTGATTTAACTTTAATTCTCCACATTCATTCAACCATTAAAGTTTGGAAGGACTTGTATGAGTGATAGTGGGTAGCTTTAAGAAATTAACCATGGTGGCACTAGCAATCTACTGCAAGAGGAATTAAGAGAGGATTTATTTCAGATGGATTATTGACAAGATATTGCAAGATAATTGGATACAAATATCTAGACCATCAATGTTCGAGACGTAATGGAGAAGATAATATTATCCCAGAAGTCCACCTACAATAAAAGAATCAAGAAGATAAGCATACCAGCTGGAAGATACAAGATAAGAAACAATAATGGAGATATGAAAAAGCAGCAGATACGACAACGAGAAGATATCAACGGAGTAATAATAGAAGACAAGATATTAAATTCATTTTACGTAAAGTTTTTGTATAAGCAAGATTTTTAGACTTTTAGCCTTTTTAGCCTTTTTAGCCTTTTTAGGCTTTTTGATTATAGCATTAATAATTCTTGTCTCATTAGGAGACTTTTTTAGACTAATTTTAGAAAACGTGAAAGAAATGTGAATACTTTTGTAAAGATTCATTTAGTCTATAAATAAGAGGAACCGAAGGCATTGCAAGGCAAGCCTTCATGTGTTGAAGCACAAATACTCTCTCCTGTCTGCAACAAATATTTTGTTTAGTTATTAAAAAATAGATTTATTTCAATGGAAAAAGCTATGGAAGAACAAACCTCAGAAATATCAAACCTATCCGAACAGGTATATTTACTTATGATTATGAATAGCTAAATTCATAATTCCCAACAATCATGGTATGATAAAATAAATTCATGTTAGTTACTTTATAGTAGAATTATTCGAAGAATAATATGTTAAGAAGTTTATTAGCAAAGTGAAAACGGAGAAAAATCCCTAAGAACTATGCCATCCTAAAGGTGAAACCAATGAGGCAAGAAGCCGTGGTGGGGAGTAACCAGAGTAAAGGCGTTGTTTAAGGAAAAAGTATCCATATTACCATGCTAATAATCACCGAAGAACATGTTATTTAAGAATAATCTAGTATATAGTAATCTAAGATGACCATATTTTATTATGTACATGATTGAAGGGAATATTTTGAAAATAGCAATTTTATGAAAATGAATAATTATTCATCTGATGTAATGGTAGATAAATTTAAAATACTTATTTTGTATGCACTTAAGGATATAAAAGTAGTAGATATAAGAAAAATCATATTAGAAAAAACATTTGGTAAATATTATATGACTAGAATAAATTACATACCATACCTACCTAACTACTCTTACAAATACTTACCATGATAAATTACATATATCTAGAATTTTTGGAAAAAGATATGAGAAACATACAGATAATTATCTAGATGGATATTATTCAGATTAAGAGATGTTAGAATATATTAGAAAAACTAGAGAGAATCAAGATAATCTAAATAAAGAAATTAATTATAGAAACCGAATTAGAAAAATAATGGAGAATCTAAAAGAAAAATTAATATGGATAGAAAAAACCTTAGAAAATTTAGGAAAAAGTACATGTGATAGTTTATATAATTTAAAAAACTCACTACGAGAAGAACAACACAAGATAAGAAATAACATTGAAAATATAGAATTAGATATACATTACAGTACAATTAGGATAAATTATTATACAGAAATCTGTAACTCTGCAATTAATACAGGCTAAAATAATAAACTACACAAATCAATGAATACATCTTACAAAAAGAATAAATCATTAAAAGATATTGGAACAAAATTTAAGAAATATCCACGCATAAAGAAAAATAGATTCATTATACATATAATAGATCTATTTCACAAGTTAGTTATTCGCATAGATCCGCACCCCCTACTAATAACCTTTCCCTATACAGACATAAACAATGTATTTTAGGTAGTAAGAAAGGTGGAAAAGAAAAATATACCCCAAATACAACATAATTGATCTGCTATATCCTCTCATCATGGGTCACAGGACGACTTAACTTGTTTGACAATGACTCGTTGTTGGACATATTTGGACTTGAAAAATTCCTGGATCCGGGAAAAACTAGGATACATCAAATTGTTATCACTAATGGCAAGTCATTTTCTGGACTCATTTCTTCTAGACTTAAAATGTCAATTCTCAACTCCATGTCAGGATAAGTGACCTAACGAGTCATCTGATTAGACAACAACTCATCATTTGGTGTCGTCACTACTAGGAGTAATTTCCTGCTTTTAGGACTTTAGTTTGGGATACTTAGAAAGAGTCACATGATAGCTCTTCATAACTGACAATGACTCATCTGTTGTCATTCTCATAAGGATTAAATATAGCCGTTCAGGACTTTTGGCTAACCACAACACGTTGCCAAAGTAATTTTGTGAAGTTTCTACTGGTTTAGCTATTTTTTGTACTAAGTCTAAAATGTTTTGGGAATTATTGGGGTGTTACAATATATTCCCCTTGTGAACATTCACCCGTGGATAATGAATAAATGGACTGAAAAGATAAGGATAGAACTGCAATCCCAAAATTGAATTTTAAAAGCTAATTTTTGGTATGATACATTAATCATTGATTGAGATATATGCTGATACTAGAATAAACTATGGAATCCAAAACTAAATGAAATATGAGAAACGAAAGATGAAGATAGATAGAAAATTAATAAGACAGACACAATGAAGTAATGGATGGAAAATTAAGGGTATAACAAACCCTTAATCCTTTATTCAATACTCCAAACAAAGCACGTAAATTATATGTCGGCCACAAAGGAATCAATTCCCATGAAACCAATGTTTCTAAATGAAAAATCTATGCAAGCTAATCCAAGATTCCACAGTCACTCACAAGAGGATAATTAGTTATTTATCATCAAAGTTACAAACTAAATGAAATAAAAGTCCTATTTATAGTCTAGGTTTAATTATTACAACTTATGGGCCCAAAAGTGACCCATTTAGGACAATAAAGAATGACATCCCGCTTTTTCATCGCTTGACCAATTTAAGTGAACATGGGTCACATATCAGGGATATATGAATCAGTTTTCACCTGCTCTAGAAGATGTAGCGTAGGTTTGGTGCCCCTCCAAATCAAATGCGGTGCATGTCACCTCTTGGGGGCATTTTTAGCCCATTTTGCACTACTTGGGCCTCTTTGAAGAACCTTAACCCTCCTTAATGGTAATAATCATCCAGTAGGCACTTTTTGATAGAACCAAAGATTTGTCAAGAGCATCTAGAATCATAAGCATCCTATCTAAAGGTCCAAAGGCAATTTGGATTGTATCATAAGCTGAACTGAATTCATGATACATGCATGCATTATAAGACATGAGAGCAACTAAGTGACATTACTGAGGATAATTCTTAAGAGGAAACTATTTTGAAGGGGGGAGATGAAGATAATTGGTTATAATATCTATTTCTGCTTCATAAATAGCTCTATTAACTAGCCGATTCCTACAAATTATTGAAGCGGCTACATTATTCCGCAACTTACGAACCTTTTAGTTAAGAATCTCAATTGAAGCCTCTATGTAAGAGAGACTATATTTCACACCAATACTTTTTAATGGCACATCTAAAGCTGGATCATTAATGCATTTCTTCTATACTGACATATTAAAGACAAGATTCGCTGATGCCAAATCTGTCGGCAAATGTAACTTGTAGGCCATAGGTTAAAAGCACTACAAAATACTATAAGAACCAACAAATCGGGGAGTGAGTTTTCCTTTGTAGATAATCCTAATAAGCCCTATCATGTGTGAAAATTTAACCATAAATCCGGCCCGGACCTTAGGCCCACCCATCGAATCATGGGCTAACACCAAACAAATGTAACAAAAAATGGCTTGTTCACATTATTTTTCATGTTTGACTTAGAAAGTGGCTAAACTGGCCCAGCCTAACCATGCAAATATACTCCACAGTGCACCTCGGGGGTCACCTGGTAATTTTTTCCCGAAACCAAGCTCAGGCCCAAGGACCATCCCCTCAACCGTGGGCTAACACCCGGCAAAAGTCACAAAAGTGGGTCATTCATTCTGTTTTGCCCGTTTAACTTGGAAAATAGATCCACTAACCCCACCAAACCACCAAGATCCACTACACAAACTATTGAGGTGCCATCGAGAGAATTTCACAAAAAATCAAGCTTGAGCTCCGGGACTACCACCGAAACAATGGTGTAACACAAAAGTAGCAAAATATAGGTTGTTTACATCGTTTCATCAATTTAACCTATAAAATGGCTCCACTGGCCTCGTCGAACCTCCCAAATCAACTCCATAGTACACTGAGAGGCTGTCGGGTGATCTTCACCCCAAATCAAGCTTGAGTTCTATTCCCACCCACAAAATGTGGGCTAACACTAATCTCTTTTCCTGTTTTGTGTAGAAAAATTGTTGATTTGAATTTTCTAGTTCGTACGGGACCAAGTACTTTAGATATTCGCAAAAAATGGTTCATTCTCAATGATATATCTATTTGACTTAGAAAATAGATCCTTCAACACTGCCTAAAAACCTAGATCCACTCTATATCTCACCGATAAGACACCATGCATTTTTCAAAGAAAATCAAGCCCAAACCATAAGACCACCACCAAATCATGGGATAACACCAACAAAAAGTTGCAAAAAATGGGTCATTTGTGCCATTTTACCTATTTGACACGAAAAATGGATCCACCGACCTCATCGAACTATTCAAATCCACTTTACTACCTACAAGGGGATGCCAGGAAATTTTTTCCAAAAAATATGCTCGAGCCCATGGCCTACCCTCCAAATCATGGGCTAACCCCTATTGAAAGTTATAAAAAATAGGCCACTCATGACATTTTTCCTATTTGACATGGAAATTGCCTACACCGGCTCTGCCGAAAAACCTAGATTTTCTTAATAACCTGGCTTGGGCTATCAGGAGAGTTTTTATCAAAAATCAATCCTTGGGCCCATCTCTCGAAACATAAGGTAACTTGGAAATAATAGGCCATTAGTGTTTTTTGACTTGTTTAACTTAGAAAATAACTCCATCGTACTCCACAGCTAGTCGAGGGGTCATCTAGTTATTTTTGCCCAAAATAAAGACTAAACGCTATCCCAACCTCCTGAATCATTGAATAACACTTACCAGAAGTTTTATAAAATGGGACATTCACACCATTTCTCTTGTTTGACATGGAAAATGGATCGACTAGCCTAGTTGAAAAACATAAATCCACTCAGAAGCTCGTAGGAAGCCTCCAAGTAACTTTCACCCAATACCAAGCCTGAGCCTTTGGTCACCCCTTTGATCCATGGATTAACACCCACAAAAAGTAGAAAAAATAGGTCATTCATATTGTTTTCCATTTGACTTGGAAAATGGATTTGTTGGCCTGACGAACTACACAAATCCATACCATATACTTTTGGCTGGTGGTTGTAGGATTTTTGCCAAAAATTTGGACCAGACACCAAGCCTACCTCCTGTATAGTGGGATAGCACACACCAAAAGACACAAAAAAAGTATTACTCATTTTGTTTTGCTTGTTTGACTTAGAAAATAGCTACACCTACTCTATCGAACTACCCAACTCCACTCTAAAACTAGCTGGGAAACGTTGAGAGATTTTCACCAAAAATTGAGCCCGGTCCTTGGGATCACCCCCAAACTTAGGGCTAACGCCCACCAAAAGTCATTAAAATGGGTCGTTCATACAGTTTAGCCCATTCGTCTTGTAAAATGGATTCACCGGCCTTGTAAAACCACCTAGATCCACTCCACGAATTGACAAGGTGCCACCATAAGAGTTTCACTCTAAAAAAAAACGAGCCTTAGGACCACCCCCAATTTGTGGGTTAACAACCATAGAAAGTCACAAAATATAAATCATTCGCTCTATTTTTCTTGTTTGACATGGAAAATGGCTCGACCTGCCCTGACAAATTGCCTAGACAAACTCCACAACCTGTTGAGAGGCTGTCGAGCAATTTTTGCACAAAATTGTGATCAGGATCTGTGTCATCCCATATATCATGGGCTAACACCAACAAAAATTCACAAAAAATGCATCGTTTGCACTATTTTCCCTATTTGAATTGGGAAATGGCTCCACTGACATAGCTAAAAAACTCAGATGTATTCCTCAGGCCACCAGGTGTATAACATGATATTTTCAACTAAAATTAATCCCAAGACCCAGGCCCACCCTCGAACCATTGGCTAATACCTATTGAATGTCACAAAAATATGTCATTTGTTCCATTTCGCATGTTTGACCTGGAAAAATAGCTCCATTGATTCTTACAAACTACCCAAATCCATTCCACAGCCCGTAAGTGGCCTGCCCGATCATTTTGCCCAAATTTAGGCCTGAGCCCCAACCCCCTTTCGAAACTATGTGCTCAATAAACATCACAAAAAATAGGTTGTTCATGCCATTTTTCTCGTTTTACTCAAAAAATAACACTACCATTCTCATAAAAAAACATAGATATACTCCTTAACAAACAAGGAGGCATCGAGATATTTTATCTCAAAAACAATCCCACCCCTTGAACTATGGGCTAACATCGACTGAAAGTAGCAAATAACAGACCGTTTATGATGTTTTACTCATTTAAATTCGAAAAATGGTTCCACTAGCACTGTTGAATAACCCATATCCCCTCCACATCTTGTAGGGGGGCCACCAGGATATTTTTCCCAAAATCAAGCTTGGACCCCAGGCCCACCCTCTGAATCATAGGCTAACACCTACCAAAAGTCATAAAAAATGGACCGTTCACACTGTTTGGCATATTTGACTTGGAAAATGGCTCCACCTGCCCTGCTGAACCATCTAAATCAAGCCCACAGTTTTCAAGGTGGCCACCAAAAAAGTTTCTCCCTAAATCAAGTCTGTGCCTTTGGTCCACCCCTCAAACTACAAGCCAACACCCATAAAAATTCATAAAAATAGGTCGTTTGCATCGTTTCACCTATTAGACTTGGAAAATGGCTTCACTAGAGCCACAACCTATAAATATCCACTCTACAGCCTATTGAGGTGGATGTCGAGTAATTTTTACCTAAAATTAAGCGTAAACCATACGCCCACCACCCAAACCATGGGATAACACACATCAAAAGTCTAAAAAATGGGTCATTCATTAGATTTTGCCCATTTTACTTGGAAAATGTCTCCACCGGCACTATCAAACCACCTAAATCTACTCCACATCCTGCTAGATGCCCACCAAGCAATTTTCACCCTAAATTGAGCTCGGGCCCTAAGCCCACCCCTAGAATTGTTGGCAAACACCCACTGAAAGTCATAAAAAATAAGTTACTCATGTTGTTTTTCATGTTTGACTCAGACAATGGATCCCCTTGCCTCGCCAACCCACCTAAATCCAATCTGTATCCTGTCTAGGTGCCATACACAATTTTACCTAAAATTGAGCTTGTGCCCCTAGCCTACCCCCTCCACCAAACATGGGCAAAAACCCATTAAAAGTATTAAAAAATAGGCCATTTGCGTTGTTTTGCCCATTTGACTTGAAATATGGCCCTACCAATCCTGTCGAACTACTTAGATCAACTCCACAACCCGTTGGGAGGATACCATACAATTTTTGCACAAAACCAATCCAGAGCTCTAGTCCCACCCTTTTAACTATGGGATAACACCCACAGAAAGGTACAAAAAATGGGTGTTCCTGCCATTTTGTCTATTTTACTTGGAAATTAGCACCACCAAGACCATCGAAAAACCCAGATCTATTCTGCAGCTCATCAAACATTCAGTGGGATATTTTAGGAAAAAAATAAGCATGAACCTCAGGCCCACACACCAAACTATGGTCTAAGACCCACCAAAAGTCATAAAAAAGTCTGTTCATGCTGTTTTACATGTTTGATAAGGAAAATAGGTCCATCGGCCTTTTCAATCTACCTAGATCCACTCCATATCTAGCTGAGTGGATGCCTAATAATTTTCACCAAAATCTAGGTTAGGTGCCAAGCCTCACCCCAAATTGTGGGCTAAGCCCTACTGAAAATTGTAAAAAATAGGCCATTTATGCTATTTTGCTCATTTTACATGGAAAATGGCTCCACCATCCTCGCAAAAAACTCAGATCATCTCCATAGACTTTTACAGGCTGTTGGGCTTTTTTCCCCCAAAACTGAGCCCGAGCCAAGAGGTAACCCCTAAGCATGGGCTAACACTAATAAAAAGTCGCAAATTATGGGCTATTTATGCTGTTTTGCCAGTTTAATAATGAAATGTCTCTAGCAACACTATGAAACAACCCATATCCACTCCACAAAAAGCTGGAGCCATAGGGTGGTTTTCTCCTAAAAGCAAGCCTGGATCTTAGGCCCACTACCTAAATTATATGCTAACACCCACCAAAAATCACAAAAAATGGTTGTTTGTGTCTCATTTCTCATATGACTTGTAAAATGTCTCCATTGGCCCCGTCAAACCACCCAAATCCACTCCACAACTTGCAACAGGGTCTCCAAATAATTTTTTCCCAAAATCAAGCCTTGGCCTTAAGCCCACCCTTATCACAGCATAATACCTACCAAAAGTAGTAAAAAATAGGATGTTTGAATTTCTTTGCTTGTTTGACTTTGAAAATGGCTCCACCGAGCATGTTGAACAACCTATATTCACTTAACACCCTCAAGGGGGCTGTCAGATAATTTTATTCTATGATCGAGCCTACCTAATAAAAGTCATAAAAATTGATCATTATTGTTATTTTACCTATTTGACTTTTGAAATTGATCCAGCATCATTGAAAAAACACATAGATCAACCCCTCAACAGTGGGCTAAGAACCCTCAAAAGTCATTAAAAATTTGGTCATTCGCGTTGTTTTTCCCCTGTGACATAGAAAATGGCTTTGCCAGTCGTGTCGAACCACCCTAATCGACACTACAAACCAAAAGGGGAACATCATACTATTTTTTCCTAAATCTAGTCCTGAGACCCTTGGCCATCCCCCGAACCATGGGTTAACACCCACCAAAATTAAAAAAAATAGGCCATTGATATTGTTTCACTTGTTTGACTCACAAAATGGCTTCACCAGCCCCACCAAACCACCCAAAACCACTCTATAGGATGCCAAGCATTTTTCACTTAAAATTAGGCTACGACCCTAGACCTAACCCTAAATAGTAGGTTAACACCCACAGAAAGTCACAGAAAATAGAATTCTCCCTCAGTCTTACTTATTCAACTTGGAAATGGTTCCAACAGCCCTACTTAATCACCCTCATCCACTCTACGGCCTATTAATCATCCATCAAGTGATTTTCACCCACAACCAAGTTTGGGCCTCAGGCTCCTTTCCTGAACCGTGGACTAACACACACAAAATATTGCAAAATTGAGTTATTCAAACTGTTTCACTCTTTTTACATGGAAAGTCTCTCCACCGAACTCGTTGTACTTTGAAAATTCACTAAACAACTTGCGAAGGAGGGTGTCACCCTAGCAATGTTTTCCTAAAATTGAGCCCAAGCCCTAGGCCCACCACTCAAATTGATGGCTAACAACTACTGTAAGTTGCAAAAAATGGTTCATTCGCATCACTTTGATGATTAGACAAGGAAAAATGATGAACTAGACTCGGTGTTAAATACCCCAAGACTACCCCTTGGACGTCACACGGTGCTTAGAACCACAAGTGATCCTAAACTAATCCATTATTTTGGCTTAATTTGTGAGCAACTAAATAATATCCATAAATCTAAAAGAAATAAGAGAAAGAGAGATCATTGCTAAATATGTTTAATACAAAACTACTTAAAACACTTACACTTTGGTTATACAAAAAAAATTGAAAGTAAATGCATCAACTCTAAATGACCATCTATGAAGCATCTACTAGTACATATTATAGGTAGACAAGACATGTCACCTTTCTATCCCTAATCAATATGACTGAAATAAAAAAAATTCTACTAGAACTATAGTTGACTCGAGTTCTCAAATGAAAGAAACTCATAACCTGCTGGTTGGAAGTTGGGAACTATCTGATTGTGATGTGTGGGCTACAATTAGTACCTATATTATGAGATAATGTAACAGATAGATATATCACATTTCTAAACTTATATCTTTCCCAAAACATGGAGAATCAAAATCATACCAAAAAACTCAACATCATCTATCCATAACTCATTAACTTATCTATTAAGAACACCATATACTATATAACTAAACTTCTTGCCATTTATCAACTTAAGGATACAACTACCCAAACACAACACTTAATAATCTTAGGATGAATTCCATTTATGTGACACCCTTAATAATCAAGGAGAGAGCTACCTCTTGAAATTACTTTGGATGAATTCCATTTATGTGACACCCTTCTTTGGTATTTATTTACAATTGGTTACCTCTTTCTTAAGGGAGGTTGTTTCAAATGAAAACTTTATATGTACTTAAATGTTTTTATTCCATCTTTGCATGAATTATGTGCTATATCATTTGAGACAAATTGCGTTCTTACAGATAATAGCACCTAAGATGATGTTTTAGGATTGATTCCTTTATATACTATGTCTTTGACTATGATGATGTCCATGCTAGTCATGGGATTGTTTTATATTGAGATAAGAAAAGTTTTTGTTGGTCCACTTGGTTGAGTAACTATTCTATGCAGGTCATTTCCATCTTTGAACTCAAAAAAACCTTGTGGACTTTTGAACTATTAGTGGTACAATTTTTTATGTGGTTCCTTAAAGAGATGATGGTACATGGTGTATTATGAATCCAAAAATGAAGGTAATATTACCTTTTGAGATTGTTGATGTCGTTATGACCTTTGTGGCTCCCTTATGTCTTGATGATTCCCATAGCCAATTCCTTTATACCATTTTTAATAAACTTTAATGTACACAAAGGATCCTTTGTTATAACATATGTGTTTGCAACCTTGGCTTGATGGTATGATTAATTGTGCTAATCCTAAACCTCATGTCATAGGGATGTTGTGTTTGTTTTTCCTTTCTTTGGTTCTTAATGGTTTGGATTCAAGGTCAAATCCTTTTAAGGAAGGGGAGGATGATACAAGTCAAATTGCCATCAACACTTTCGGACATATAATTCAATACCAATACATGGAGGTCTAAGCCATGATGTACGTATGGAAATGAGAAAACATTTGAAGTATCCTTATTGATCATACTTAGAGCAATTTCATATGTGGTTGATAGCGATATACACTTGGTGGATTGTCACCTAAAATAGTCCACTATATATGACTATTTATGTCATTTGGTTCATGTCTACTTTTGGGCTCATTGTAATAAGTTAACCCTTAGACTATAAATAAATTAGGCAAGGTCTTATTTCACTTGTTATAGTTTTGATAATAAAGATATAAAAACTTGTGTGAGAAAGAGAATAATCTTAGGAAAGTTTTTTGTTTACCTTTGTTTAGTAACGGTGGTTGTAAGAATGTTTTGATTCCCTTGCGATCAACGTAAGAGATTAGGTTCTAGTTTATAATAGATTTTGGGGGTTTTGTGTTTAATATACTCATTAGTTCCTATTTATTACTATCTTTTTGTGTCAATCTAACTATATATCAATCATTTATCCATTATAACTTTACTTTCTATATTTCAATTTCATCACTTCTTGGGTGTTTAAATTTGTTTCTAGCTTTCATGGTCGCATCTTGTATCAAAATTCCTCCACTGACTCACCCAAACCACCCAGATTAACTCCACAGCCCACATGGGGGACGTTGTGTGATTTTTTCCAAAAACTAGGTGCGTGCCCCTAGCCCACCCCTCGAACCATGGGCTAACACCCACCGAAAGTACCAAAAAATGGGTCGTTCCCATAATTTTACATATCTGACTTAGAAAATGGCTCCACCGGCCTTGTTGAACCATCTAATCCACACCTATTATGAGATCAACCTATGAAAGCTAAAACAAACACAACAACTAAAGAATCAACAAAATTGAAATATGAAAAGTAAAGGGATAAAGGAATAGAGATAGATAGATAGATAGCTTACTATCGAGACATATGGATAGATAGATGGATGGAAATATAGATGGATAGATAGATAAATGGATGGATAGATAGATAGATGCATAAATGGATGGATAGATGGATGGATAGATGGGTGGATAGATGGATAGGTGAATAGATGGATAGATGAATAGACGAATAGATAGATGGATGGATAGATAGATAGA
The DNA here is from genome assembly GCF_002878395.1 of Capsicum annuum. NCBI lineage: Eukaryota > Viridiplantae > Streptophyta > Magnoliopsida > Solanales > Solanaceae > Capsicum > Capsicum annuum. The sequence goes on along the minus strand of NC_061116.1, from coordinate 20,590,466 downwards.
TAGATAGATGGATCGATAGATAGATTGATGGATAGATAGATAGATGGTTGGATAGTGTAATACCCCAAACTTTCTTTAAGTCAAATCTAGTCTCCAGAAGAGTTATTTATGACTTCCTTAATGATTAATATTTAAATCAAATAGAATTTCCCCAATTTTGACTTTTTATCATATGGGAAATTGAATAATCTTTCCATCGATACTCATTTTATCAAAATCCGGTATCGGGATAGAAAGTTATGGTCGAAATACAAAAAGAAGTCAAAATTGCCCAGGTGCGACGGTGAGAGCCGATAGACCATCGACCTAGCGATGGACCATTGCCCAAGCTATCACAGCGGAGACAGTGAGACCACATTATGCTTAAGGGCGATGGCTCAGGCCGATGGACTATTGAGGTAGTGATGGACCGTCGCCCAAGCCATCGTAAGAGAGGTAGTGAACCCCTATTCTACCTAGGTGCTACGGTTAGGAGCGATGGACCATCGACCCAGCAACGGACCATAGCCCCCACCATCATATTTCTCATTCAGTTTTTTTAAGTCGTTTTTAAAAAGGGTTCTTCTGTCTTTTAGCACACTTTCTAATACCTAATAATATCACATCAAGGCTCATAAGTTCATTATCCATCTTCAACATCAAATTAGGGTTTTCTCTCAAATATAATCCTCAAGAAACAAGATCCAAACCCTTCTTCTAGAAACTAAGAGATTCCAAGTTCTTCAAGTCCAAGAACTTCAAGGAACTCACAACCCAGGTATGTCATATGTTGATTCATGGGTCCCTTTCACCCATTAAGCTCAAGAATCTCTTTTCAAAATCCAAGATTTGGGTATTTAAGAATGTTCATGATTTAAATCAAATTGAAATTTATATTCATGATGTTGTAAGGTTTTGATTCATGTTTGAAATTACATATTCCAATGATTGACCTTAGGATATGGTTATTTTCATAATAATTATGATAAACCCTTAAATTTACTCGTTGATTGATGTATTAATGATTATTATATGTGTTGATTGTATAACCCAAGCATGCTCCCCATGTGTTCTATTAGATGCCTATGTGAAGGAAAAGTGCCATACTAGTATGATAATATGAAATCCCCATCTGTGTACAAGTTTATGCATGTCTAGTGTTTGATTAAATGTCTTAGTCAATAAATTATGGATATATGTGTAGCCATTGGGGTACTTTAGAACTTGTACTTCATGAAATATCAAACTTATTGTATTATGGACTGTGATGTTGGTCATGTATTCAAGAAATTCATGCTTTGTCAGTTTTCTTCTATCGAGTCTTGGGGGTACTTGTATCCAAAAATTTAGCTATGTGCCTAGAATTAGTGTCATGTTTTCAAGATACTCTTAGTCAAGTTCAGTCAGTCTCATGACTCAGGAATACTCATAATCTCAGTAGTATTCCATCAGTTAACTCAGTCCAGTCAGTTTATTTAATCATGTTCAGTGTCAATTCAGATGAGAGTAGAAATTAGCACAGAGTAAACCCAAGGATGCGAACCTACCTGTTATATGAGGATGTGATTCTTTGAAGCAATCCTTGCATTCTATAACTATGTGTCCAGCATAGGTTAAGACATAATAACCTCTTATAGAAGGGTAGATGAGGTGTCTTAACCTGTTATATGAGGGGTCCCACCATTCTCACTAGAGTTGCCTGTTATATGAGGGTTACTCACAGATTGTCCATACCAGTGGCGCGGTATTGACACCCTTCCAATTGGGGTTACAGATTGGACCCTAAAATTGCTATATTGCATTATTTAGGGCTTTTTGGTTAGATGACTACATCCTACAGATTTACTTATATAATTAGGACTGTCAGATACAATTATTCAATCTCAGTAATAGAACTCCTATAGTTCTACGAAATTTAGGACCATCAGATGTAGTTGCTTCATATTAGTTATTTCAGTTATACAATTATCAGTATCTTATGTTATCAATACTTAGGCTCAGTAATCATGTTATCATGAACTTAGTTACAGTTTTTATGTATTCATGCATGGGTTCTCACGTTCATGGTATCCAGTCAGTTAGTATAGTTCATGTATGTGAACCCTTTGAATTCAACCTAACTCACATGCATACCAATATATTCACTCATACTGATGTATTTTGGGTATGGTGTTTTATACCATAGGTTCAGAAGTACAAGCTCTAGAGTATCAATAGTATTCTATTCTTGGTAGTCAGATTTAGCAGTGATTCCTTATCCTTCGAGAACATGACCATTGCTTTATCATCTCATTAATTAATTTATTTCAGTAGTTGGAGTTAATTGGGGACATGTCCCATCAACTCCTTATTCAGATAGCTTAGAGGCTTTCAGACTAGCATGTTTAGAAAATTATTTCAGTTGTTTTGGTATTGATATACCATATCTTCAGATGTTAGGTTTTATTAGATCTTTGAACCTTATGGCCTTTTAGCCTTTATTTCTACATTTATACAATATATCATGTAGTGTATAGGTACAAATATTAGTCATAGGTTAGCTTATGGTCCTTCGGGGTCATGAGCATCGTGTGGTGTTTTGGGTAACAGACTTAAGGCATTACAAATAGATGGATAGATGGTTTGACAGATAGATGGATGGATGGATAGATAGATAGATGGATGAATATATGGATAGATAGATGGATAGATAAATGGATAAATAATTGGATAGATAGATGGATAGATAGATGGATGGATAGATGGATGGATAGATAGATAGATAGATAGATGGATAGATAGATAGTTGGAAAGATAGCTAGATGGATAGATAGAGGGATAGATATATGGATAGACAGATGGATAGATAGATATATAGATAGATAGATAGATAGATAGATGGATAGATGGATAGATAGATGGATGGATGGATAGATGGATAATGGATAGATAGATATATGATAGATAGATGGATAGAAAGATAGATGGATAGATAGATGGATGGATGGATGGATCAATAGATGGATAGATTGATTGATAGATAGATAGATAGATGGATATATGGATGGATATATAGATTGATAGATAGATAAATGGATAGATCGAAAGATCAATTGATGGATAGATAGATAGACAAATGGATAGATAGATATATAGATAGATAGATAGATAGATAGATGGATAGATGGATGGATAGATAGACAGATAGTTATATGGATAGATAGATTGATAGATGGATGGATAGATAGATGGACAGATATATGGATAAATGGATGGATAGATAGATTTATAGAAAGATAGATATATAGATATATGGATAGATAGATAGATGGATAGATAGATGAATAGGTGGATGGATAGACGGATACATAAATGGATGGATGGATAGATATATAGATAGATGGATGGTTAAATAGATAGATGGATAGATGGATGGTTAGATGGATAGATGGATAGATAGATGGATAGATATTTAGATAGATAGATGGATTGATAGATGGATAGATGGATAGATAGATAGATGTATAGATAGATGGATTGATGGATGAATGGTTAGATACAACAACAAACACAACATACCTAGTGTATTCCCACCTAGTGGGTTTTGGGAATGGTAAATTGTACATAGACCATACCACTACCTCAAGAGAAGTGGAGAGGCTGTTTTTCGATAGACCCCCAACTTAGGAGCATTAACAGTATAACAAATACAAATAGTAAGTGAATACAAACTAGTATGGTACACAAAACAACCTAATAGTATAACAAACACAAAAGATAAGTGCATAATAAACTAGTGCGGGATGCAAAAAAGCCAACACCACTAACCCTAAAAACTACAGCCCCAACACTACTAACCAAAAACTTCAGACCCAATAGAGCACTCCCCTATTACTACCGCCGCGCTCCCACCCCCTAATCTCCATCCTCCATACTTTTCTATTAAGGGTCATATCCTCTGTTAGCTATAATTTCTCCATAGATGGATGGACGGACGGTCAGATGGATGGACAGTCGGATGACCGAACGGATTGACGGACTGATGGACTAACGGATAGACTGATGGACTAACGGACTAACAGACTGATGGACTGATGGAATAACGGAATGATGGACTAACGGACCAATAGATTAATAGTCTGACGGATAGACAGAAAAACTAACAGGCTGACTGATTGACT
>NC_061116.1:20493745-20583327 GCF_002878395.1 Capsicum annuum | reverse complement strand
ATGGATGGATAGATGGATGGATAGATGGCTAGATGGATGGATGGATAGATGGAAAGATGGATAGATGAACAGATTGATGGACGGATGGTTGGATGGATGTACGGACGGATGTACTGACGGACTAATAGATTGACGGACTGATGGACTGATGGACTAATAGACTGACAGACCAACGAACTAATGGACTAACAGATAGACTAACAGATTGATAGACTGAAAAACTCACTGACAGATAGATGAACCGACAGACGGATAGATAGATACATAGATTGACATAAGAAGATAGTTAGAAAAAGGAACTATTGAGTATATTAACTCAAAAACATCAAAGCAATTATCTATAAGCACCTAATATCTTTTATTGACCACAAGAGAATTGAAATACCCTTACAATAACTATAAATAAACTCCAACAAAACCTTTTCCAATTGATCACTCACTCTCTCAAAAGTTTTCATAGCTTCATTATCAAAATAAAATTAATAAAATAAAGTCTATGGTAACATATTAATAGCATAGGGTTTAACTTATTATAATGGGCCAAAAATTGACCCATTTGCATTAATGAAGCAAGGAATCCCGCTATAGCATCTTTGGAGAAGAGGTTGATGTAACACCCCATATTTTTTAGTTTCCTGTGTGCATAAAATTTAATCCCATGAGTCATATTTAAATTCATGTTTCATGATCTTTATCCTAGTGTGTTATGTGATTATGAGGTGAAAAATGTTCATGGCAATCACTTAGTGCAAATTGAGCTAAGAGCCTTTGAATTGTCCAATGTTTGGTATTCGATTCTACAAGGGTCAAGTTTGGGCATTTATAACATTTTATATATGTGGAGTTTTTCATATCAATACACACCAAATTGTATATATTTGAGTCATCTTTCCAACGATACCAATTTTGCCTTAATTCAATACCCGAGTGAAAAGTTATGATCATTTCCGTCAGAACTAGAAAGCCACTTCTATAGTTGTGCATTATGGTGAACTCCAAAAGAAGGAATCTGCTGAAAAATTTGATTCCGAAGGGCATTTTAGACTTTTCTATAGAACCCCAAGTCCTGTTAACAGCTAATTAAAATGTTATTAGGGTATTATATGCCAAAATTGCTCGAATCCATCAAGAAAAAAACCCCAACTTCACTCCCGAAAGATCAAGAATCCACCTCTAAGTTTAAGATTTTCAAGAAGAGAGTAAATATTAAGGTTCCAATCTTCAAACTAAATAACATAATGTATGTGGGACTACCCTAAACTCCATGGGCATAGGCTTTCTTGTTTTTATCAAGAACAAAATAGCTATAACCTTGTTTATAAAGCATGTTTAATATTTTTTTGAAAAGAAGGTATCATGGAATTGTTTTGATGGAAGCATATGATGTCTTGAACTAATTTTGATGAAACATACATATAATTTTGTCTATATATGATTTTGTTTGAAATGAAAAGTTTAATAGAGAGCATGATTTATGAGACCTCCCTTGCAAATATGGATTTTACATGATTTATGCAATATGTGCATTTGCTTGCATGTTTTGAACTTCATTGTCAATTGATTGTTATCTAAACTTTGGTTGAGGTTTTTTGTAGATTTATGAGAGGGATTCTTTTTGCCTTAACTAAAACCCTTGCATGAAAAAAAAGTATTACAGGAGATTAAATAATTGGCATGGCACCATATATTTATGTTGTAAATCATTTGGTTGGTTATTTGCATGTTTGAAACAAGAAGGGTTGTTGAATTAATATGAATGACTTGCAAGTATAGGCATGACGATACCCGGTGATAGCATGCCCGTAATAGAATAAGTGTTGAATATTGTGAAGGCATGAAAGCATAATTTTAAAGAATTGAAAATTTAGGCTTCATGGGGCTTAGATGGTTGCCCAAACAAAGCATGAGTCCTGGAACTCAATGCTGGAAATCATGATTTGCCAACACGGGGTTACGGTGCCCTACGTTCTGTTCTGTTGTACCTTGATTCATGTCATCCCAACCGGGACTAAGGTCAGGAGCCCTGCTTTGTGGACTGGTACACTAACATGACATATTGATTTGATTAGGAATATTACACTATGTTGTGTAGTCTTGCATGTCACTATTACTGATACACCAATCCTTGTGGCAAACTTAGATTGGGGGCTTGGTCTCCAAGTCAAGGGTGGATGCCATATAGCCCATGGGATGATTAGGGTTATAGTGTGTACCATGTAGCCTTGAAATAAAGTGAGAATGAGTCACAATTTCTAAGAAATTTCTACAGTTCTTATCAGTATGCTCATTGTTTTATAAAAATTCTCTTATTATGTTGTATAAAAACATGTTATTTTGGGTTGTTTCACATACCAATACAATTGTATTGACCCCCTATATTTCAAGATCTGGAGTTTAGTCCTAGGGTCTTGCTAAATAGTAGATTGATTTAATCAGAAGTTGCAGTTCGTGAGCCTCCCTTATTCCGAAAGGAATAGTTATGGAACATTGGTATTTTTTTGGTTTATGGTTTGACTGAGGGCCTTTTCCTAATTTTTATATAGATGTTGGATCCTTATTGTTAAAGATTTCGCAAACTGGTGTCATGTGTTTGAATATTATGAGCTAAATTTTGTATTTTTTAGTTGAATTAAGAGATTTACCATGTTTCCATTTTATTATGTTTTCCGCATTTCATATAATGGGGTGCATGATTTCCGAAAAATAAAAGGGCGCTCGGGGCTTTATGGTTCGGGATGTCCATCACGGCCAAGGCCTTAGTCTGGTTCATGACAATCTTGGTATCTTAACACGGTTCATGGTCCCATTTTGTCTGCAAAATTGGGTTGGGTAGAGTCCTTTTTATGAGTGTACAGCACGCCACACTTATAAGGAGGAAACGACTAAGCATTTAGGAATGTTTCACTTTTCTTTATGTTTTAGATCTTACCAGTGTGTTGTCCATTTGGAATTTATCCAAATTCCTTGTTTACTCTTAGTTTATTAACTATGTCTCATTGTCGAGTGGGATTGATAGGGTGATAGCTATAGAGGCTTGCAAAAGTTAAGTGTAACATTTTTGAAAAGTAATTCTTTCAGAGTATAGTTTATTAGGGGGAGTTTAGTGGTTACGTGTATGGAGATACCTCATTGTGTTGAGTGTTGTGCTCATAGATTTAGTGAGAAGATATGTCCTCAAGTCTAGGATTGTGACTTTGATATAAAGGGGAGATGGTGAATTAAGGTAGTTCCTGAATTTTCTTGAGGGTTCCAGTTTTAGGAAGGTGTTAAGACCAAATCTATTCCTATCCAAGAAAGCTCATCCTATTTCAATTTAATGAGGATATTATACCAATGTATTATATATTAAATTCGTGGCTCTGCCACATGTAACTCCCTGATTATTTAAACCAAAATGCTACACGGTGCTCATGACCCCAAAGGACCACAAGCTAACCCATGATTGATATTTTTACCTGTACACTGCATAATATATAAATATAAATACAAAAACATTAACAGAAGGCCAGAAGTTTCAATACCGAACATAATCTGAGTAATCAAAATGTCTGAATAAAGAGGTATCAAAATACCAAAATAGAACTGAAATATTGAAGTCCAAATCTAGTCTGCAATCCAGTCTGCGTCTAGTCTGAAAGCCTTTATGTCTGAATAAACTGAATAAAGAGCTCATGGGACATGTCCCAAACTAACTCAAACTAATGAACTAATCAATGAGAAGATAGAGAAATAATCATGTCCTCAAAGGATGAGGACTCACTTCTAACTCTGACAGCTAAAATCTGCAATACTACTGCTGCTCTGGAACTTGTGCCTCTGAACCTATGGCGTAAAATTAAACACCATAGTGCAAATGTCTCAGTACATCTGAATTTATTCAGTATACGAGTGAGGCAGGCTAAATATAAAGGGTTTATATGTATGAACAGTGCTAACTGATATGAACGTTAGAATACATACATACATAAGTAACTATAACTTAACTCGTAGTGATACTGACTACTGAATATGAATGCTGACAACATGAGTTTACTGATACTGAGATACTAAATAGAGGAATGACTATTTTTGACAGTTCAAATTATGAAGAACTGGTCTGATTGACTATGTCTAATAGTCCTAAAATTGAAAATTGATAACATAAGCTATGATGACTGATCTATCTGATGTAACTGTGATGATCGGCCTATAGATGTAACTGATACTGAGTGATTGTGTCTGACAGTCTAAATCTTCTAATAATGATTAAGAGTGACTAAGCTTGAGATCAGGCCTAACTAACGGGTGATCTCTGGAACTGATATTGCGAATACTCAACTGAATATAAGACTGAGATCAAGCGTATCTGATAGGTGACCTCTGTATATACTGATACTGAATAACTTTATTTTAGACCAAGCCTATCTATCAGGTGGTTGATGAATCTGTGGAACTATCTGAGTTCCTTACTGAGATTGATGACTGTATCTGACAGTCCTGATTTTTGAGTTCTACTCTGAAGACTGATACTAAAACTGTAACTGTGGGAGTGCTCACTTAACCGACATTCCTTGAATCTGAACTGGTGGAGTCCAACGTGTAACCCCAACTGGAAGGGTTTCAATATTGTGCCACGGATAAAGACCTCTCTGGTCAACTCTATCTGATGGGTGATCCTCGTAAGAAGTCAAGCCTAAGGCAGTATAACAGCCAAGCCTCTCTGATGGGTAACTCCTACATCCTATGTTGGCTACATAGTTCTGGGGTTCAGGGATTGCTCCTAATGACTCTACCTCTCTGACGCAGAGCCGCCATCTCTACACTCGCTCGGTGCTAGCTCCTACTCTTAACTGAAAGACTCTGAACTGATTCTTAAAACTTGTACTTAAACTAAACTAAAGCTGTTACTGAGTTTCTTACTTGACTGAGCTGATTGATTTCACTTGGTTTTATTATCTGACGGAATACTATGAAATCTATTATTTGACTGAATGATACTAAGTTCTGAATTGATTTCTTGAATTCTACTGAGATGATAACTGAGTACTGAACTGAAGTTGGAATGATAAAGATACTCAGATTACTTTTCTTAAGTTCTATAACTGTCTGATAGTTCTGAATTCTATAACTTACTGAGTTCTACTGATCATAGCACGGCTGAGATTATCTTGAGACTGACTCGGCTCTAGGCACAAAGTTATATTTTTTGGGTACAAATACCCCCAGGACTCGATGGAAGGAAACTAACACACATGATACTTCTTGATCATAGGAATAACATCTACAATTCATAATTCCATAAGTAGGGGATTTCATACTACATATGGTTCTCAACACCTTATACATGAAAGGGAATACATATAACATGGGTATACTTGCATACCTCAATATCATGGACATTCCATATCACAACAATAACTCATAACAACAACACATATAAATAACCTGCAATTCATGTGGAAACATAAGGAATAGAACATAAACTTGTCATTTAAGAACTATTAAGTCATAAAAGCATGGATTCTACCATTCTTGGCAGTTTATCAAACACCTTACATGCTCAACTTTGCGCATAGGCGTACTTATCAATTTGACAATCTTAATCCATCAAAAATTCATGGGTTTCAACTAACCTACTCACATGCTTCATGAAAAACACATCAAGATACAACCTTGAATCCAAACAACAATCACCAACATAAATATGGTCATAACACAACAAGAAAATCACAATTTATAATTTAAAACATGATTCTTGAACTCCATGGATGAAAGGGATCCATGGATGAACACTACGCATACCTTAGAAAGAAAACTTTGATGAGTCGCTGGAGAGTTCTTGGATTGGGAAACTTAATTCTTGATTATTTTTGAAAAAGGTCTTGAATCTTTCTTTTGAGAGATGATTTTTATAAAAACCCTAATCTTGTGGTTGGAAGTGTAAAAGAGGATTTTTGAGACATTTAACTAAAGAAAAATAGGAGAAAGTTATGTCCCTCGAGGGTTTTAAGTGATGGGAGGTGAAGGAAAACTACCAAAATACCCTTACTAAACTGCTTCCCAGTTGCTGAAATTCTAAGGCTGACAACATTTGTTATAGGCCATCAGATTTGTGATAAGTCATCACAAATGTCGTCATTGGGGGGATGAAATTGATGGATTTCTGCCTAAGGCTGATGACATTCGTGACAAGTCATCACACTTGTGATAACTTATCAGAAATGTTGTCACTGGAGGCTAGATTCTGCCGAAGGCTGACGACATTTGTGATAAGTCGTCACACTTGTGATAAGTTATCACGAATGTCGTCACTCAGTTTTCTAGGCTGACATATTGGAGTAAAATGGGTATAACGTTTTTTTCCGATTTCAGATTTCAAAAAAATTTGTATAATTCAAAGAGCTTTCATTTGACATATAGTTGGTCCTATTATTCGATATGTAAAAGTTGTTATTGTCGATTGAATTTGACCTAAGTTTTGACACTCACTAAACCTTGAACAGTAGGAAAACTTTCATCTTGTCCTTGAGTTAGAGGACATATATAATCTTAATTCATGCTCAAATATATTACCACTCTACATAATTGATTAACTATCTAAATATACATAGGATTCGAGGCTTTTGGAACATCTACGCATATGAATAAAGGATTTTCATTCTAGTGCGAAATGTGGGGTGTTACATTATCTCCCCCTTGGAATCATTCCTTCTTGAATATCGATTGATAAGTTATGACTAGTGATCAAATGAACTTACTAAAGGGATGCGAATATCTAAAACATTACTATATGATGGAAATTACTGACACACTGAATTTTCCACTAGAGTATGCATGCATAGCTGATGCATAAAATACACGGATGTGACTATTTATAAGCTGAATCATCATGACGGACATGCATATCGGATGGATGGATACTTGATTGAGTTGTTCTAATGAACGCATGACTAAATATACTGATAAGCTGAACTTTTTCTATTGAACATGCATATCTAATGCATGGAGGTCTGACTGAACTTACTCTTCAAAGCATGACTGACTGTGCAATGATAACTGATGCTAACTTGTAATAGGAATCTATGCATGAAATTGAATGGGTTTATGGAATTGATAAATTCAGGGAGTTATAGAGAATCTCCCCCTTGGGACACTACGTCCCTCTAAAATCAATTGCATCAATGGAATACTTAAGGACTACTGAGGCGGTGCACAAGGCATTTATGAATTGGATCATATCTAAGCATCTGAGAGCTGAAGATAATGCATGATGCTTAAACTTAGTTATACTTGCAACTACTAATGTACTCTGTCTTGGACTAGTTACCTTACAGAGATTTATGATATTATGACTAGATGGAAAGATATGAAAACAAACTATAAGAATCTGATTGTCTGACTGCTCTGACTAACTTATGCTGAAAACTTAAGCTTAACTGAAGCACTGCTTCTGCATTCTTTCAACTAAACCTTCCACCTTAGCCTCAAGTCATCATCATAAGTCTGGGAACACTTCTCTAAACTCAGAACTAAACTAAAATCAATTTGCTCTAGGGTCTGCGATACAATAATGTACCTAAATGATAACTCATCCTGCAAGGCTTCACCTGAAAGTAAAGCTCACTGCTAATACTATCCCTTGGGGTACAACTCTTAACTTCCTTTAGTCTCCACAATCATCAAACTTAAATTCATGCATGCATTGTTCAAGCCTACTGAAATCTCTAGAACATGTCTAGCCACTTATACATAAACATAACACCTGCTACTGTCTTGGGCTGCTAATATCACATCTTTTAACTTACATCCACACCTTCATACTTGGTCTAAAATCTACCAACTTAAATTTGTGAAAGATTCAAGCTTAGTCTTTAAACCATAATGTGAATATCCATAATTCTTTAATAAACTTGCTACTCTCATCCTAGCCTTCAAATGTTACCTCTCCAAAACTTATATTTTCTCCACACCATGATAATTGCCATTATGCTTCCATCAACAACACATATAACTTTGAATCACCAAACTTTAACTCTTGCATACATTGTTTTAAGATTACTGATTCACCTTTTACACAACTAACCCCCATGAAACATACTCTGCCTAACTTTTGATAACATTATCCTGAACTATTTGCAGGGACGGTCTGGGAAAACTCTATCTATAGGACTCTGGGCCTAACTACTTCTGCTACCTTAAGAGAAAGGCAAAACTGACATGAGTGGAACATGATGAGAATCTACTTAAGTTTCTTATTGAACCTTTCTATAGCATGATCTAAGACATGAAAAAAGGGAAACTGTTCCTAAAACATCTTATAGCCTCCTGAACATAAATATGGTGCACAACACACGTAGGTACAAGACTCTACTGGATGCGACTTTCAGACATCCTAGGACACTATTAAACCTTAGGATCTGATACAAAGTTTTTTGTAACACCCCGATTATCTGAACTGGAATGCTACTTGATGCTCATGACCCCAAAAGACTACAAGCTAATCCATGACTGACATCTATACCTATACACTGCATAATATATAAATATAAATGCGAAAATATGAACTGAAGGCCATAAGGTTCAATACTAAACATAATTTGAGTAATAAAAATGTCTGAATAAAGAGGTATCACTATACAAAAATAGAACTGAAATACTGAAGTCTGAATCTAGTTTGTAATCTTGTCTGCGTCTAGTTTGAAAGCCTCTACTATCTGAATAACCAGAATAAGGAGTTGATGGGATATGTACCCAACTAACTCCAACTAATGAACTAATCAATGAGAGGATAGAGAAATAATTATGTCCTTGAAGAATGAGGACTCACTTCTAACTCTGACTGCTGAAATTTTCAATGCTACTACTTCTCTGGAACTCATGCCTCTGAAATTATGGCATAAAATAAAACACCATAGTGCGAATGCATCAGTACTTCTGAATATACTAAGTATACGAGTGAGGTAGGCTAAATGAAAAGGGTTTATATGCATGAACAATGCTGACTGATATGAATGTGAGAATACATACATGTATAAGTTACTATAACTGAACTCGTAGTGGTACTGACTACTAATCCTGAATGTTGACAACATGAGTTTACTAATACTGAGATACTGTATAGATGAATGACTATTTCTAAAGTTTGAATTATAAAGAACTGGTCTGATTGTCTGTATCTAAAAGTCCTGCAACTGAATACTGATAACGTAAGCTATCACGACTGATCTAACTAATATAACTGTGATGATCGGCCTAAACGATGTCATTGATATTGACCAACTGTATCTAACAGTCTAAATCTTCTAATAATGATTAAGAGTAACTAAGCTTAAGATCAAGCCTAACTAACGGGTGATCTCTAGAACTGATATTGAGAATACTTAACTAAATCTATGACTGAGATCAAGCCTATCTGATAGGTGACCTATGTAAGTACTGATATTGAATAACTTTATGTTAGACCAAGCTTAACTAGCGGGTGGTCTATGAATCTGTGGAACTATCTGAGTTTCTTACTAAGATTGATGACTGTATCTGATAGTCCTAATTTTTGAGTTCTACTCTGAAGAATGATACTGAAATTGTAACTGTGGGAGTGCTCACTTAACTGACATGACCTGAATCTGAACTGGTAGGGTCCAACTTATAACCCCAGCTGGAAGGTTGTCAATACCATGCCACGGGTAAAGACCTCTCTATTCAAGCCTATCTGACGGGTGACCTTCAAAGGAAGTCAAGCCTAAGGCAGTATAATAGTCAAGCGTCTCTGACGGGTGACTCCTACATCCTGCACTATCTACAGAATTATGGAGTTTAGGAATTGCTCCTAATGACCCTGCCTCTTTGATGGGGAGCCGCTATCCCTGCACTCACTCTGTGGTAGCTCCTACTCCCAACTAAAAAACTTTGAACTGATTTATAGAACTTGTACCTGAACTGAAGCTGATACTGAGTTTCTTACTTGAATGAGCTGACTGAGTTTACTTGGTTCCGTTATCTGATGGAATATGACTGAATCTATTATTTGACTGAATGGTACTATGTTCTGAATTGATTTCTTGAATGCTACTGAGATCTGAGCTGAGTACTGAACTGAAGCTGGAATGATAGCGATACTTAGATTACTGTGATTTCTTTAGTTCTATAACTTTCTGAGAGTTCTGAATTCACTGAGTTCTACTGATCATAGCATGACTGAGATTATCTATAGACTAAATCGGCTCTAGGCACACAGTTATATTTTTTGGGTACCAGAACCCCCAGGACTCGATGGAAGGAAACTGACACACATGATGCTTCTTGATTATAGGAATAACATCAACAATTCATAATACCATAAGTAGGGGATTTCATACTACACATGGTTTTTAACACCTTATACATGAAAGGGAATACAAATAACATGGGTATACTTGCATACCTCAATATCATGGACATTCCATATCACAACAACAACTCATAACAACAACACATATTAATAACATGAAATTCATGTGGAAACATAAGGAATAGAACATGGAGTTCTAATTTAAGAACTATTACGTCATAAAAATATGGATTCTATAATTCTTGGCATTTTATCAAACACCTTACATGCACAACTTTGGGCATAGGTGTACTTATCAATTTGACAATCTTAATCCATCCAAAATTTATGGGTTTCAACTAACCTACTCACATGATTTATGAAAAACACATCATGAATCCAAACAACAATCATCAACATGAATATGGTCATAACACAACAAGGAAATCATAATTTATAATTTAAAACATGATTCTTGAGCTTCATGGATTAAAGGGATCCATGGATGAACACTACGCATACCTTAGAATGGAAACTTTGATGACTTGTTGCAGAGTTCTTGGATTGGGAAACTTAATTATTGTTTATCTTGGAAAAAGGGCTTGAATCTTGCTGTTCGGAGATGTTTTTTAAATAAAACCCAAATGTTATGGTTTAAACTTAAGAGAGGATTTTTGAGTTGTTTTACTAAAGAAAAATAGTAGAAATTTATGTCTCTTGATGGTTTTAAGTCGTGGGAGGTGAAGGAAAAAGACCAAAATACCCTTACTAAACTGCTTTCCAGTTGCTGAAAATCTAAGGCTGACGACATTTGCGATAGGCCTTCAAACTTCTGATAAGTCGTCACAAATGTCATCACTGTGGGGCTTGAATTGATGGATTTCTGCCTAAGGCTGATGACATTCGTGATAAGTCGTCACACTTGTGATAACTTATCAGAAATGTCGTCACTTAGGGCTAGTTTCTGACTAAGGCTGACGACGTTTGTGATAAGTCGTCACACTTATGATAAGTTATCACGAATGTCATCACTCAATTTTCCAAGCTGATATGCTGGAGTAAAATGGGTATAACTATTTGTTCCAATATCAGATTTGGGGAAAATTGATATCGTTGGAAAGATAATTCAAGGAGATTTCATTTGACATATAGTAGGTCCTCTAATTAGATATATATAAGGAGTTATGGTCAATTAAAGTTGACCCTTATTTTGATGCTCACTAAAACTTGAACTATAGGAAAGATGTCAATTTGTCTTTGAGTTACAGGACCTATATGATCTTAATTCATGCTTAAATACATTCCCACACTAAATAATTTATTAACACACAAAATTTACTTAGGATTCGAGGCTTTTGGAACATCATCGCATATGAATCATGGATTTTCATTCTAGTACGAAATATGGGGTGTTACACCCAAAGTCTGAGTTATCTATGCAACTTATGTTATGATCTGACTGCGAAACTAGAAGAAATGATGTCTCAGTAACCCAATCATTCAAGTATTCAAGCCTTATGCTATGTTGCTCACGATCTATAAAAATTCATGCCTTGCATTATGCTTGGACCTAAGAATATTTTTTTTATATGTCACCGAACCATCCTATGTCAGGTTTAACTAAAGAGATAAAGTTTATACAAACTCATGGCTATTGTAACTCAAAAAATGAGAAGCAATGGCTTCAAATGGTAATCCTTGTCTCAGTCATTGACCCCTTGAGTTGTGCCTTTATGTTATACCACTTATGATATATGCTCATATATTTCACATTGTACCCAGTCCTAGGAACTCACGTTGTGTAAGTTTATGTCTGATCAACTCTCTGTTTATGATCTAGACACTTTACATATGGAGCACTTCGTGTCTATTGTATTGTATTTTCATCTCATATCCCAGAGTATTGTAATAAGTATATGTTATAATCGAATAATGTTACTCCTTTTCTTGATGCATAGGCTTGAGTCCCTTAATGACCCTCCGAATGATAGTGATAGTATGATAGTTATTATAGAAGAGTAGTGACGTAGAAAGGGGAAGTAGATGTTCTTGAATATGAAGATTTTGATTTTATCTATTCAGCTAAGGTTTTTGGTGATGGGTGAAAGAAGGGGATGGACTTTCATTATGAGAAATAGTTAGGAAGGAGATACATGGCGAAAATCATTGTGACGGTGATTGAACTTGGTAGTCTTAGTGGGGGAAATCCATGAAGTGGGTGTAGTAATGATAGGCTTGAATTGTGATTGATGGAAACACAACCCATGTACGATGTGGTTAGTATTCCTTGAATTAAAACCCGATGATTTTTTATGATAGTGATAAGGTGAAGTAATTTTCTTATGTAGAGTTCCATAGCTTAAACTAGCACCTCTTTCCTTCAAGTTAGGCTTCAACCTATAAGTACCATGCAGTAGGACTAAAACACTTGTGGTTAGATGTGTGATAGTATAAATGTAAGATGGAAAGAACGAAGTATGTTGTTTAATGTTGGAGCATAGCCGAGTAGGGTATTTAAGTTTAAGTCTATTGATTGCATCATGAAAGGTGGAGAATGCTTCTATACCTATCTTCTGTGAAACCTTATTTAATGACTAGGTACCAAAGGCCCGTATCAACACGGTCCAATATATGTTATTTTTAAGTTATTAACTATTGTAATTTATAATACTTTTTCGACATCATAATTCACTATTTTAAGTTGTTTCTTATTGTAATTTATAATACTCTTCTTGTCTTCTTGTTCAAACTTTTGTAATATTGACAGCCAATTTATTTTTAATTTAACTTAATTTTGTAAGTTATTGTGATTTATAATATTTTTTATATTTCAATTTAAGCGACACTGATATAATTTCGAGAGTCAATCAAATATCATGATTGAAGTATCAAAACTGGCATGTCTTGAATGACACATAATAATTAATTAGTAATGATATAGCAAAATTATTATAAAAAATACTTGTGAAATTTTTAAGTGGGCCTTATATGAGATGTCAAATTAATTTAAAATATCTAGAGTTAATTTATCATTTTATGTTTATTTTACCTTTTTTTATAAAATATTATTAATTTTTAATACCTAGATGACTTATAATAATTACTTAGGGGTGATATAGTAAAAATTACCATTGAAGCAACTGAAGTAGACATGTCCTAAATATATATTTTAGTTTTTTTGAAAAAGAATAAATTTTATTAATTTTCTAATAAGTAAATTTCATATAATAATTAATTAGGGGTGATATAGTAAAATAACGGAGCAAGAAGGTAGCTGAAAGAAAGCATGACAACCACTAACAATTTGCTTCCAGCAACTGCTACTCACACTTATATATAGTAACACGATTTAAGTAGCGAAACCTATATGTCTTAAATGATTCATAATAACAAATTAGAAGTGATATAACAAAGTTTCTATAAAAAATACTTCTGAATTTTTTTTAAGTTTGCCTCTTTAAGATGTCAAATTAATATAAAACATCAGGAGTTAATTTATTATTTTATATTTATTTTAATTTTTATTAAATATTATTAATTTTTTAATATTTAGATGTCCTATAATAATTACATATGGTTGATATAGAAAAATTACGATTGAAGCAGCTGAAGTGGACATGTCATAAATATCTATTTTATTTTTTTTTAAAATTAAACTTTATTTATTTTCTAGTACTTAAATTTCATATAATAATTAATTAGGGATGACGTAGTAAAATCATGAAGCAAAAAGGCAGCTGGAAGTAGGCATGTCGACCATTAGTTGCCTGCTTCCAAGAGCTGCTACTCGCTCTTCTATGTAGTAGCAATTAGTACCAATGTGAATTAGGCCCATTATCACCAAATCTACTCATGCCTTATGTTGTGACGATTATGATTCATAAAATTCACGTTCAAGATCATCTCTATGTAAAGTTTCATTACCTCATGCTTCGTGCTTACACGTTTTACTAAGAATAATTTTGTAGCTCATTTGATTTCATTGCATATTTTGTTGAGGAAAAATGTTCAATGCAATATTAGATTATTATTCTACAATTTTATAGATTCAACAAGTCCCTACCCATTATTCGAGGAGAAATGATCCTAGGGAGAAGATTATGTAGCACCCCGCATTATCGAGCTAGAAATCAGACCATCATTCCTGCGTGTGTACACTCTAATACCATTACTCTTATTCTTTATCCTAGTTTATTAAGTGATTATGAGGTGGAAAATGTTCATGAAAATCACTTAGAGCAAAGTTGAGCTAAGAGCCTTTGAATCGTTCAAAGTTTGGTATTCGATTCTACAAGGGTCGATTCTAAATATTCCTAACTTTTGATATATGTGGAAATTTTTAGATCAATACCCTCTAAATTGTTGATAATTGAGTTAGCTTTTCAACATTACCAAATTCACCGTAATCCAATATTCGAGCGAAATGTTATGATCATTTTCGTCAGAAATAGTAAGCCACCGCAATAGTGGCGTCTCGCGGTGATCTCCAAAAGCGGGATTCTATTGAAAAATTTAATTCTGAAAGGTACTTTAGACTTTTCCCCATAACCTCAAGTCGTTTTAACAGATGATTAAAACATTATTAGGGCATTATATGCCCAAAATTGCTCAAATCCATCAAGAACAAATCCCTAACTTCCCTCTCAAAAGATCAAGAATCCACCTCTAAGTTGAAGATTTTCAAGAAGAGAGTCAAGATTAAGGTTTCAATCTTTAAACTAAATAACATAAGGTATGGGGGACTACCCTAAACTCCATCAGTCTTAAGTTTTCTTGTTTTTATCAAGTTCAAAGAACCTATAACCTTATTTACAAAGAAGGTTTGATATTATTTTGAAAAGCCGGTATCATGGAACTGTTTTGATGTAAGTATGTGAATTATTGAACTGATTTTCATAAAAATTAAATGTAATTTTGCATTTATATGATTTATTTTTAATGAAAATTTTAATGGAGAGCATGATTTATGAGACCTCCATCGCAAATGTTTATTTTACATGATTTATGCAATATGTGCATTCACTTGTATGTTTTGAACTTCTTTTTCAATTGATGGTTATCAAAACTTTGGTTAAGGTTGTTTTTAGATTTTTGCGAGGGAGTCTTTTTTCCTTAACTAAACCCATTGCATGAAAACGAAGTACTTCAAGAGATTAAATAATTGACATGGCCACCGCATGTTTAAGTTATAAATATTTTGGGTGGTTATTTGCATGTTTTAAAAGAGAAGGGTTATGGAATTGATTTGAATGACTTACACGTCTGGGTATGTACCCGATGATATCATGCCCTAAATAGAATAAGTGTTGAATGTTGTGAAGGAATGAAAGCATATTTCGAAAGAATTGAATATTTGGGCATAGAGGTGGTTAGACGGTTACCCGAAGAAAATATGAGTCGTGAGACTCAATGCTGGAAACCGTGATTTGCTGACACAGGGTTAAGGTACCCTCCTTTGTGGTCTGGTGTACCCTAATTCAAGTCATCCCAACTTGGGACTAAGGTTAGCAGGACTGTATTGTGGACTAGTGCACTACTATGATATGCTGATTTGCTTAGGAATATGATACCATGTTGTGTAATCTTCCGTGTCTCCCATACTAATATACCAATCCTTGTAGCAAACTTGGATTGGGGGAATACCCGCTGATTCAAGGGAGGATCCCATATAGCTCGTGGGATGAATAGGATTGTAGGGTGTTCCATCTAGCCTAAAAATAAATAGAATGAGTTATGATTTCCAAGAGATTGTTGAAGATCTTATCAGTATGCCCATGTGTTTTTACTTATGCATTATGCTCATTGTTATATAAAAATGCTCACACTATGTTATATAAAAACATGCTATTTTGGGTTGTTTCACATACTAATGCAATTGTATTAACCCCCTATATTTCAGGATCTGGCGATTAGTCCTAGGTCCCGCTAAATAATAGATTTATTTAATCAGAAGTTGCTGTTGGTGAGCCTCCCTTATTCTGAAAGGCATAGTTATGGAACATTGTTATTTAGTGTTTAATTCATGGTCCGACTGAGGGCATTGTCCCAGATTTTATATAGATGTTGGCTCCTTATTGTTAGAGATTTCTCAAACTGGTGTCATGCGTTTGAATGTTATGAGCTAAATTTCGTATTATTCAGTTGAATTAAGGGATTGGCCATGCTTCCATTTTATTATCTTTTCCTCATTTCTTAATAGTATATAAATGTCATGCATGATTTCCATACATGCCTTCATGGTTCGGGATGCTAGTCATGACGAGGGCCTCGGTTTGGGTCACGACCCAAGCCGAGAACCTGGCTACGATGCACATCCCAAACTATGAAGGATGGAGCGCCACTTACTTTCTTCTAATCATGCATAATATTTAAAAAATATAAAGAAATGTGGAAGTTTAAACATACGGAAACATGTCAGTTTCTTAATTCAGCTGGAAATTACGAAAGAAAACTCTTAACATTCACAACATCTAACACCAGTCTGCGAAATCTCTGCCAATTTAAATAATCAATATCTATCTAAAAGAAAAACTAAGAAAAGGCCCCCAGTCAGATCATGAATCAATATAAATAACAATGTCTGATAAACCCGTCCTTCCGAAATAGGGGAGGCTCACTAACTGCAAATCTCACACACACTAATCTACTACTTAGCGGTACCCCGGGAGTGAGCCTCAAATCCAAAAATATATGGGGGTCAATGAGACTGTATTGGTATGTGAAACAACCCAAAATTTCATGTTTTTATACAATATTATGACAACATTTTATAAAAAAATGAGCATAATGCACAAGTGAAAATACATGGGCATACTGAAATGAACTTCAAAACTCTTGGAAATCGGGACTCATTCTCTATAAACTTCTGGGATAGATGGTATGCCCTACAATACTAATTATCCCACAGTTTATTTGGGATTCACCCTTAACTTGGAGGCCAATGCCCCAATCCAAGTTTGACACAAGGATTGGTGTGTTAGTAAGGGAGACACGCAGGACCACAAAACATAGTGTCATATTCCCAACCAAATAGACATGTCATGGTATTGCACCAGTCGACAAAGCAGGGATCCTAACATTAGTCCTAGGTTGGGATGACATAAATCAAGGTACACCAAACCACGAAGAAGGGTACCATAACCTCATGTTGGCAAATTACGGTTTCCAACATTGAGTCTCACGACTCGTGCATTCTTCAGGTAACCATCTAACCCCCTCTAAGCAAAATTTTCAATTCTTTGAAACCATTTCGTGCCTTCACAACACTCAACATTTATTTTTTTTAAGGGCACACTATCACTGGGTATCATCATACCCAGACTTTCAAGTCATTCATATCAATTCCACAACCCATTTTCATTCCAAACATGCAAATAATGACCCAAAATATTTATAACTTAAACATGTGGTGGACATGCAAATTATTTAACCTTATGCAATTCTTCTTTTTCGTGCAAGGATATAGCTAAATAAATAACCCCTTCTCATTGATTCATAAAAAATCTCAACCCAAGTGTGGATAACCATCAATTGACAATGAAGTTCAAAACTTGCAATTGAATACCACATATCATATAAATCAAGAAAAATCCACATTGAGAGGAGATCTCATAAATCATGCACTCCATTAAACCTTTCACTACAAATGAAATCATATATATATACCTAATTACATTTAAATTCCACGAAAATTAGTCAAAAACAACACATGTTTTCATTAAGACAATTCCATGATACAAGTTTTTTGAAACATTCTCAAACTTTATTTGCCAAAAAAATTATAGGTCTTTGATCTTGATAAAAACAATAAAAACTTATGCACATGGAGTTAAGGGTAGTCCCATATGCGTTAGATTTCTTAGTTTGAAGAATAGGACCAAAATATTGACTTGTTTCTTGAAATCCTTATCTTAGAAACTTGATTCTTGATCTTTGGGAAAGGGTTAGGGTTTTATTTTTGAGGAAAAACTTATTACGTTTGAGCCTATAATGCCCTATAAACGTTTTAATCTTTCGTTTTCATGAATTGGGGTTGTAGGGAAACGATGAGACTTCCCCTTGGTTTTAAAATTTTTAGCAGAAACCCAATTTGGTGCCCTACCGTGACACGCTAAGAGGCTTACCACTATAGGCACCCTGACAAGGTGTAATTGCAGTGACCTACTAATTTAGGAATCCAAACACATCTCAAACCTAGTCTGAAAAATATGAAACTCCTCTGAGACATCCCCTTTACACCCCTAAACATGAATCAACTCAAAAATCTATGTCTTTGGGTCAGAAAGATCAATTTAGAAATCATTAAATTATGGTCCTAAAAAATGACTAAGTCCTTTTTAACACTTAGAAAAAATTCAGGTTGCTAGCTCTTTAAATATTCTACTGAGTGAGCTACTAAGTCGAGAATGTTACAAGTTGTTACATGATCCCCCCTTGAGATCATTCATCCACTAATGATGGTTCCTAATACAGACAAACACGAATTCAAACACACAAGGAAAAGATAAGGAGAGTACCCAAAGATTTGTACCTTCTATGTCATCATCCACGGTCTCAAAAAGGTTTGGGTATCTAGTTCATATGTCATCTTCTAATTCCCAACTAGATTCCTCACTTTATGATTCTTCCACACCACTTTAACTGAAACTATCTCTTTATTTCTCACTTTTCCAACTTGCCAATCGAAAAGGGCAATGGGTTATTCTACATATGACGGGTTGCCTTTCACATTTATCTCTTCTACACGAAACACTAGGAAATGATCTCTAATGCACTTTTTGAACATGGACACATGGAACACTGGATACAAGGAGGCCAAACTTGCAGGTAAATCTGACTCATAAGTAACCCCACCTATCTTTATCACAATATGATATGGTCTTATATAATGAGGACTAAGTTTCCCTTTCTTTAAAAACCGCATGAATCCTTTCATAGGAGAGATCTTTAGGAATACTGAATCACCATTCTCAAATTATAAATCTCTCCTTCGAACATCGACATAAAACTTCTGGAGATTCTGAGCAGTCTTAAGTCGCTCACTAATGACCTTTACCTTCTCCATCGCTTGATGAACAAGGTCAGACCCATACAACCGAGTTTCAACCACTTCATACCATGTAATTAGTGACCTACATATTCTCTCCAAAAATGCCTCAAAAAAGGCCATCTGAATACTAGGATGGTATCTATTGTTGTAGGTAAATTCTATCAACGGCAAATTATCCACCCAACTACCTTTGAAGTCAATAATACAGGCCCTCAACATATCATCAAGGGTCCAAATGGTGCGTTCAACTTTCCTATCAGTCTGATAGTAGAAGGTAGTACTCGGGTTCACTTGGATGCCTAAAACCTTTTGGAAAGACCCCCAAAACTACAAAGAAAATTGTGTTCCTCGATCAAATATAATGGACACAGAGGCACCATAAAACAAACTATTTCTCGAATGTACAGCTTAGCATAGTCATACCCCAAATAATTAATCCGTACAAGAAGAAAATGAGCAGATATGGTCATTCATTCCACAATCACCTAAATAGAGTCATATTGGTTTTGGGACTTCGGAAGTCTCGTAATAAAGTCCATATTTATCTCCCATTCCACACAGGAAAATCTATCTTTTGACAAATGCCATATGGCCTCAAATGTTCTACCTTAACTTGTTGTCAATTCAAACACTTATAAAAAAAATTAGCAACATCTCTTTTCATATTATTCAACCAATAGATAGTTTTAAGGTCATGATACATTTTTGTAGAGCTTGGGTGAACAACATACCTCAAAACATAGGATTCATCGAGAATTCTCTCTAGCAACCTATCCACATTCGTTATGCATAGCCTACCTTGAAATATCAAGATACCATCTCCTCCAATTTAAAATGCCGTTACCTTTTATTGACCCATATCCTTCTTAATATGTAATAGGATAGGATATTCGGCCTACTATTCCTTAACTTCAGCATATAGGGAGGATTTTGCTATCTCATGAATGATTACTCCTCCATTTTCAAAATCTAGAAGTCGAACTCCCAAATTTACAAACCAGTCAATATCTTTCACCATCTTTCTCTTTCCTTCCTCAACATGAGAAAGACTGTCCATGGACAACTTGCTAAGAGCGTTGACCACCACATTGGCCTGGATAATAGTGTATGCTCAGGTTATAATCCTTCAAGAATTCCAACCAATGCCTCTGCCTTAGATTCAGTTCTTTCTGCATGAAAACATATAACAGGCTTTTATGATCAGTGAATCTATCTACATGTACCACATAAAAATAGTGTCACCAGATTTTGAGTGTAAATACCACAATTGCTAACTCTAAGTCATGTGTGGGATAATTTCATCCGTATGCATATGAAGACGTCCAAGTCCTACCCCGGATGCATCACAGTACACAACAAAACCCTTTGTGCCCTTTGGTAGCATCAAAACTAGTGCGGTAGTCAACATTTCTTTCAGTTTCTCTAAACTATTTTCACAAGAGTCAATCCACAAGAATTTTGCCTTTTTTGAGTCAATTTAGTAAGAGGAGAATCTATGGAGGAAAATATTTATACAAATATTTTGTAAGACCCTATCAAACATAATAAGCTCTGAATATCGGTTGGAGTTGTGGGTCTGGGCCATTTTCTCACAGCCTCACTCTTTTGGGGGTCGACCTTAATCCCTTTACTAGAAACAATGTTCCACAGGAAAGCAATAACACTAAGTCAGAATTCACATTTGGAAAACTTTGCATACAATTCATGATCTTTAAGGATTTCTAGGATGATTAGGAGGTGACTAGCATGATATTCCTCATATTTAGAGTAAACTAAGATGTCATCAATTAAAACTACGATGAGCTAGTTTAGAAATAGATGAAATACCCTATTCATTAAGTCTTTAAGAGCTCTAGGGTCATTTGTAAGTCCAAAGGGTATAACCAAGAATTCATAATGGCCATATCGAGTTCAGAAAGCCATATTGGGAATGTCAGCCTCCCTAACCTTCAACTGGTAACACCCGAATAAACAATGGAGGTCTATCTTAGAGAAACATTTTGCACCTTGGAGTTGATCAAATAAATCACAAATTCTGGGAAGAGGGTATTTTTTTTAACATTGACCTTATTGAGCTGACGACAATCTATACACATACGATGGGAGCCATCTTTCTTATGCACGAAGAGCACCAGAGCACCCCAGGGAGAAATATTTGGACAAATAAAGAGTTTCTCAAGAAGATTCATTAACTTTTTCTTTAGCTCTTTCAATTTAGCTAGAGCCATTCTGTATGGCGGAATAGAAACTAGCAATAACTCAATGCCAAAATCTATCAACCTATCTGGTGGTATCCCTAGGAGATCATTGGGAAAGACTTCTAAGAATTCATTAACTAAAGGGACAAACTAGAGGGAAGGACTTTCAGTACTAGAATCTTTGAAACGAATAAGATAATACAAACAACCCTTAGATATAAGTTTTTAGGGTGTGAGATAAGATATGAACTTCCCCCTAGGTGCTAAAGAATACCCCTCCCACTATATCACTGGTTCATTTGTGAAGGAGAAAGTAACTTTTGGGGTTCTACAAACTAGTGTGTCATAACAAAAATGGATCCAGTCTATTCCTAAAATGGCATCAAAGTAAACATACCAAGCTCTACTAGATCTACCATAGTATCACGATTACAAATAGACACAAAAGAGTTTCTATACAACTTCCTAGCCACAATAGAGTCCTAAATAGGAGTGAAAATAGAGAAAGGTACTGGAATAATTTTAGGCTCAAAATCGAAACTAATAGCCACATACGGGGTCTCATAAGACAAAGTTGACCCTATATTAAGCAACACATACATATAATGGAAGAAAAATTGTAATGTACGCGTCATAACATCTTGTGAAACCTCTGCATCGTAGTGGTTGGATAAAGCATATAACCGGTAGTG
Organism: Capsicum annuum; assembly: GCF_002878395.1. Taxonomy (NCBI): domain Eukaryota; kingdom Viridiplantae; phylum Streptophyta; class Magnoliopsida; order Solanales; family Solanaceae; genus Capsicum; species Capsicum annuum. The sequence continues at coordinate 20,561,103 of NC_061116.1, read as the reverse complement.
ACCGCCCCCAGTACCTGAAGTGGTACCCTTGGGTGGTGATGGTAATGATGAGGAATTTTCTTGGGACTTGGCAGCACCAAAATTACCTCTAGCTAAAGGAAAGTCCTTCTGAAAATGGCCCATTTGTCCATATGAACAACGCATATAAATCTCTGAATAACACTTTCTAGAATGGTTCCTACTGCAATTACCACATTGAGGATGTTACGTAAATGACTGAGTTGCACTCTCCTGGGACTGAGTACCCTACACCCCCGAGCCATTATTGGGATAAAAATTCTGAAACCACCAATCAACTGAAGGTCTGGGCACTGGCTGAAGACTGGGCATTACTCCAAAAAATTTTCTTCGACCATTTGTTACCCCAGTTACCACCCTAGTGATGACTGTTATTATGGTCTGTAGACCTGGCTCTCTTGGCCTACTTGTATTTCTCCCTTTCCTCTACTAGCCGTTTCTTCTGCTCTTCAAGCTTCTGCATGTGAATGGATAATCGGGAGAAATCCATATCCTTATTTCATTATTGCTCCCTTGTATTCCAACACAAGATCATCAAAGAGGCCGGATGCAAACTTTGTCATTCGGGCTCTCATGTTACCCACCAATTATGGGGAATGAAGGGACACCTGGGGGAACTTCAACATTTTCTCTTTAACATGTATTTTACCTTGATTCAAGTTCATATATTCTTCAACCTTTGTTTCCCTTAATTCCTGGGGAAAGAAGCAATCAAGGAAAGCTCCCACAAACTCATCCAACACCGAAGGCTCAGCATCTTTACCTTTACAATCCTCGCATTCATTATACCATTGATTGACCACATACTTCAACTGATAGGCCACCAGTTCAACCCCTTCAACCTCATTTGCATACATAGCACAAAAATTTTCTCTAGTTCAGCGATAAACCCTTTAGGGTCCTCCTTAACCTTCGTACCAGTAAATATATGTGGGTTTAGCCTCATGAATTGGCAACCTGGGTAATATTAGATAAACCAAACATAGACCCCACATCTTTAGACCTACGGTCCTGAGACGCCACAAACTAAACTATCATATGCATAGATTGTTAGAACTCAACATGTAACCCCCTGCAATATTCTCGACTTAGTACCTCGCTTTTTTAAAGAGATAGAAACCTGATTTTTTTTTAGTTTTCAAAAGGACTTAGTCATATTTTATGTCCTTAACTTTAGTGAATTCTAAATTGATCTTTTCGACCCTGAGACATAGATTTTTGAGTTGATTCATGTTTGAGGGTGTATAGGGGATGTCTCGGGGGAGTTTCATATTTTTTTGATGAGGTTTGAGACGTGTTTGGATTTCCTAACAAGTAGGTCACCGTGATTGCACCGTGTCGCGGTACCTATAGATGTAAGCCACTTGGCACGTCGCGTTAGGTCCCAAAATTAGTTATTTGTAGAACGTTTTAAAATCAAAGGGCACTCTCATCTTTTCCTTATATATCCAAATCATGAAAAAAAGATTAAAACGTTTATAGGGAAGTATAGGTTCAAAATTAATCCATTTTTCTCAAAAACAAAACGCTAACCCTTTCCCAAAGATCAACCATCAAGCTCCTAAGCCAAGGCTTTCAATAAATAAGTAAAGATTAGGGTCTTATTCTTCGAACTAAGTGATCTAAGTTATGTAGGACTACCTTAAACTCCATGGGCATAAGTTTTTCTTGTTTTAATCACGATCAAAGACCAATAATTTTGTTTACAAAGAATGTTTGAGAATATTTCGAAAAGCTTGTATCATGTAATCGTCTTAATGAAAGCATGTGTTCTTTTGGACTGATTTTCATTGAATTTAAATGTAATTATGTGTATATATATGATTTCATTTGTATTGAAAGGATTAATGGAGAGCATGATATATGAGACCTCCCTCTTAATGTGGATTTTTCTTGATTTATGCAGTATATGGTATTCACTTGCATGTTTTGAACTTCATTGGCAATTAATGGTTATCCACACTTGGGTTGAGATTGTTTGTAAATTGATGAAAGGGGGTCATTTTATTTAATGTATACCGTTGCATGAAAATGAAGAATTGCATAGGATTAAATAATTTACATGGCCATCACATGTTAAATTTATAGGTCTTTTAGGTGGTTATTTGTATGTTTAGAAAGAAAATGGGTTGTGTAATTGATATAAATGCCTTAGAAGTCGAGGTATGAAGATACCCAGTGATAGCGTTCCCTTAATAAAATAAATATTGAGTGTTGTGAAGGCATGAAAGGATGGTTTTAAAGAAATAAAAATTTGGGCTTAGAGGAGGTTTTATGGTTACTCGAAGAAAGCATGAGTCGTGAGACTCAATGCTGAAAACCGTGATTTGCTGACACGAAATTATGGTACCCTGCTTCGTGGTCTGGTGTAACTTTATTCATGTCATCCCAACCTAGGGCTAAGTTTAGAATACCTGCTTTGTGGGCTGGTGCACTACCATGACATGTTGATTTGATTGGGAATTATGGCATCATGTTGTGTCGTCCTTCATGTCTCCTTTACTAATACACCAATCCTTGCGGCAAACTTGGATTGGGGGCTTATTTGTCGAGTTAAGGGAGGATCCTATATAGCCCGTAGGATGATTAGGATTGTAGGGTGTACCATCTAGCCCAGAAGTAAACAAAGAATTAGTCATGATTTCTAAGAGTTGTTTTTCATTTAAGTATGCACATGTGTTTTCACTTATGCATTATGTTCATTATTTTATAAAATGCTTTCATTATATTGTATAAAAAATGTTATTTTGGGTTGTTTCACATACCAGTACAATTATTTTGACCCCCTATATTTCAGGATCTGAGGCTCAGTCTCGGGGTCCCGCTAAGCAGTAGATTAGTGTGTTTGAGATTTGTAGTTGGTGATCCTCCCTATTCCGGAAGGCCAGGTTTGTAAGACATTGTTATTTATTTTGATTCATGGTCTGACTGGGGCCTTGTCCTATGGTTTGACTGGGGGCCTTGTCCTATGGTCTGACTGGGGGCCTTGTCCTAGTTTTTCTTTTAGACAGATGTTTATTCTTGTAATTAGTAGAGATTTTGCAAACTGGTGTCAGATGTTGTGAATGTTAAGAGTTTCCTTTCGTATTGTCCAATTGAATTAATAAATTGACCATGTTTTCATATGTTAAAATTTCCGCATTTCTTTATATTGCTTGATTATAGTGCATGATTTCCAGAAGTAAAAGGGTACTCGGGCCTTCATGGTACAGGATGCTCATCGCGGACAGGGTCTTATCTAGGGTCGTGACACAGCGTTAGATACCTCTCTCTAGGAAGGTTGTGTACAGTTATCTCCAGACCGAGGAGCCTTAGGTGGACTAGTCTTAAGTGAAGGAACTCCTAGAGTAGCAACAAAATTTGGAGTATGAGCTCTATTACGGGTCGTTATACCATGGGTAGGGTAGAGATCCTCAGCTTAAGCATTCTATTAATTGGATCGACAGGGAGGTATGATAACTTTATAAAATATAGGAAATCATTTATTAGAGGACATTCAGGCTCTATAGCACAAACTAAATCACAAAAGGAAGGGTGACATTTCTAAATGCCTTATAGACTCCTGCTTATAAGTATGGCGCGCTACACACCCATAAATAGGACTCTACCCAACACGATTTCACAGATACCCTGTGACCATGAACAGTGTTGTAATACCAAGTTTGCACTTCAAGGGAATTTCTAAAGGAGATAAAACTGTTTTGACCTGCTCTTGATCTACTAGCGTAGGTTGGGTGCACCTCCAAGGAAGATTGGGCGCACATACCTTCCTAGGGTCCTTTTATACCCTTCTCACATTACCTCGACTCATCCAAAGACCCTTAACAAAATATATGTGCAATCACCATCACATGACAGTCTTTTGATGACAATATGATGTCTTTATGCACTTCTAGCACCATAAATATCCCATCCAAAGATCTTGAGACAATTTGTCTTGTATCATCCTCCTCTTCCTGAAAAGAATTAGTCTTCGATCCAAACATTGCAAAACCAAAGGAAGGACAAACAAATACAACATCCTTGAGACATAAGGGTTAGGGTTAGCACAAAAAATCATAACATCACGCCAAGGTTGCACACACTTAAGATATAACGAAGGATCCTTTGTTTTAATCATGAAAACCTTATTGAAAAGGTTGCAAAGGAATTGGCTACGACATTTACTAAGACATAAGGAAACCATAAAGGTTATAATGATATAAAAAAGTAAGAAGGTGAAACTACATTCATCTTAGGATCCATAAGACACAATTGCTTCATTTTATCTTTATGAGACCACTCCCAGAGTGGTACCTCCAATGGTTCAAATTCCACAAGGATTTTCCGGGGTCAAAGATGTGAATGACCCATAAAGCATTATTACTCAAAATGGACCAATCATTAAGTTTTCTACCTCCTCATACAATATTTCCGTGACAAGCATGGAAATAGCCATAGTCAAAGAGGTATAATAGAAAAGAATCAAGCATAAAGAATCATCCAAGGTTATATTATTATAAGAATGCCATTTTACTCGAAAGATTTAGCACATAAAATGATTTTACTACGCACAGAAAACTTTAATCTCTCCTTTCTTGGCAACAACACGTCTGCAGATGGCTTAGCATGGCATACTATGTTCATTTAAACAGAAATCACCATGATTTTGTACTGATATCAATTAAAACTGTTCAGCCACTCCATAAAGTTTACCAAACCGAGCACCAATTTTAATTGGTTGACATTTACTACATGATCTGGAACCAATTGTCACTTTTATTTGACCGATCGCGGTGAGAGCCCTCACTTTTCTTTCATAATCAACATCATTTTGTGTTTTTGGAAAATTTATCCCAAGTCACAAAATTATATGAATAACAACACAATGATGAAGGCTTGATTATATGAACATCGATCATAGATTTGAGGCTTGAAACACGTGCGAAGCACTTCCCTGAAAATTATTTTTGCTCCCTCTTCTCCATGAGATAATTATGTGATTATATGAGAATATTTTTAGTGGATATGACAAGTTTATAAAATTGTGTGCTAAATAGTGACAAATTTCTTCTAAAAATCAAGAACTTGAACACGATATTTTTTGAAAGAAAATAACTCTTTGGGAAATGTTCTAAGAAAAGATACTCTGTAAAAAATTAACATAGAAATCTATTGACCTTGGATATAAATAGAATAGATAACCAAACATTGGAAGGACACAACCTTTCACTAAAAGCCGCCTTTGCATGACATACTTATAGATAATTTATTTGAAACAAATGTCCAACAGTTTTGTAGCTTTAAAACATATGAATTGAATTTTTAGATTTTCTGGTATTAGTGACACTAGATCTTTGGTGTATTTTGTTATTTCTGTACTTCTATTATATTTATGATAGTCTAAATTTCGAAGCCTACAAGCTATTTTAAGTCCAATCTCAAGCTTAGAATGTTGACATTGCCACAACCAGATGCCATTTTTGGCTAAGTGAACCACCATTATTAATGCATGAGCATTTAACCAGAACATTAACACAGAAACTTTTAAAGCATTTACTGGGAAATACAATTTAAATCATAAAAATAATTAGATTTATAGTCAGACTACATTCTTAAATATAAGACTGAAGTGACAAACTGAATATCTATGATGCCTCTACTAACATAACTAAATAATATTTTGGGGGAAAAAGCCCTAGATCTACCTTTATGCAAACAAACAACACTCTTGATCTAGACTACAAACTAGCCCTCAGGAAATAATGAGGGCTTAGCCAATGCTATGGAGAAGGAGCCTACTAAAGTGTCTAATCATGAATCTGGGTACCTAAAGTTGCATAATTTTCCCTTTATAATTAATGAGGGCTCACCAAAAGTTGTGGATATGGAGCCTACTGAAGTGTCTAAAACCTGTACCCAGGTACCTAATGCTGCATTATAAAATGATGCAGTACAAATTGAATAGCTGATAGTTGAACACTAGAAACGTGAGTATGATATGAAATCAAGATCATGAAGTAATTGAAGGATAAGATAAAAGCATCCCGATTATTAAAATCACAACAAAATTGAATGTCCAGAAAGATTAGATAAATCGGATACTGCATCATAAGGAACTAGAAGTAAAAACAATGTAAAAACTTTTATCTAAAACTAAAAAGTAAGTACCTACTAAGATGTATAGTTGAAATTGAATATGGGTAACTCAATAACTAAATAAGCTGTATATAAATAATCATGAAACACTTAATAAACTAGTGGTCTCAGCCAAATTCATACTATCTGAAAATAGCTAAGTTTTTATTTCGGTGTTTTGATGTTTGGCTTTGGCAGCACATTTGAGACTTTTGAGTATAAATAATTGTAAGTTCTTAAGAAATTTTTGTTATTTTTAATCGTGTTTTACTTTTTCTGCTGAAGTAGGTAAAAAGCAGCAACACAAGAGAAACTGAAGTAAAGAGCCAAGTGACAACCCAAATTGATAAGTTGTCACTCATCTCGTCAATTGAAACTGGAGTATGAGATCTTTAGTAGTTGACTGATGACCCAAGGTTACAAACTGTCGTGTATGTGATGATCCATCACTCGAGATCATCAGTCGTAAGTATAAACAAGCACAACATGGAAACAAGTGATGACCAAAGTGACGAACTGTCAACCTTGTGATGACTCGTCACCATAGATCGTCAGTGCTAGACAGGCAAGCTCTGACCTTTAATTTAAATCTGAAGTTTCCTGTACTACAAATACCTGCGACTAGGGCTTTTTGACACATCTTATGTTACATAAAAATACACTAACTTCTTATCTCCTTTGAAATTTTCTTTTTACTCTTGCAAGACAATTAATCATTGAATTCATCTTTTGCAAGGGTGAATTTTCTTCTATGACTTCTTTATCTATATTTTGTTTTATAGTTATGAGCAGCTAAAACTCCAAAACTAGAATTGTGGGATCGTAGACAAATAATAATTCTCGAGTTGATTTCAATGTCGATTTCAATAATATATATGAATGAATTGTTATTGTTTTCATTTCAATAGATTTCTAATGGTTGCAAACATTTGAACAAGCCCTAGGTTTAGCTTGCTCTAAATAAAGGATAAAAATGAGAAAATGAATAAACAATGAGGATTCAGAGTTTTTAACTTCCATCTAATAGAAAATATCCTTGCGAGATTAATCAACTTGACGCTAAAATTGAGATTCCTATTTCCATCTCTTAATGTTTGAAAGAATTAATGGGATAATCATCTAAGTAGGTGGAGAAATGTTTAGATATATGTTTGAATTCAATTATCTTGCATTACTTAGAACTAAAAGAATCTAATATATATATATATATATGTTAGAGTTGTGACCCAAATTTTGTTGATTCGGTCCAGAAAGTCTTGCGGTGCGACCCATGTTGATGATTTTCAATGGGGTTAGTGGTGGTAGCTTAGGGATCGGCCCAATAGGTCCGATATGGACCTTCATATTTTTTGGCCTAGGATTTATTTGTATGAACATATTATATAAGTGCATTTAGTGGGTTGTTTTGGGTATTCAGAAAACTCAGTCTTCTTCACATTGTACTCTTTCTCCATTATACTGAAACTTCCTTTGCCTTTTCCCGTGGTTTTTTTGCAAGGGTTTTCATGAAAATCTATGTGTTTTTCTTATTTTTCTTTCTGTTTGTGGTTTGCTTTATTTTTACCCAATTCCTAGCAAACTAGTATCAGAGCATGTTCGATTATTTTCTCGAGGATGGAAACTATGATGTATGATATTCTGCTGTTGGATCGCAACACCAGATTTTCGTTATGGCAGGCTAAGATGTGTGTTGTACTCGCGCAAATGGATTTGGATGATGCTCTATTAGGATTTGATAAGATGACCTCATCGTGGACGGATGAGGACAAATGGTGCAAGGATTAGAAGGCTCTATCTCAGATCGACCTTCATTTATCCAATCAAATTCTAAATGATGTTTTGATGGAGACCACTACTTTTGCATTGTGGTTGAAATTAGAATTGTTGTGTATGACAAAGATCCGAATAAGTAAGTTTCATCACAGACGAATTTATTCCCATTGCGTGTTTGAGGGGGCATCCTTAGAGGATCGCCTGTCTCTGATTTATAGACTCTGGAGGTTAAGTACGATGAGGAAGATCTAGGGTTGATTTTGTTGTGTTCGTTGCCTTTATCATACACGACCTTTAGGGATACGATTTTATATAGTCGTGATACCCTAACCATAGATGAAGTCTATGATGTGTTATTCATCTTCTTCTTATGATGTGTTATTCTCTAAGAAGAAGATGAAACATCTTATGAATGGGTTGGAAACTCAAGGAGATGGTCTCTTTGTTGGAGGAAGGAATCGTGAGAGGAACTCTAGGGTTATGATAGAAACAGATCAAAATCCAGAAACAGAAACAAAACCTGTAAATACTACAAGAAAAAGGGCTATATAAAATCCGAGTGTTGGAAGTTAGAGAATAGAGAGAAAAAAAGACCCAAAACCGAAGGGAAACCAACCATAGAAGTCCGTTGAAGCTAGTTTTGTTGAAGATGATGGTAGTGATGGAGAACTCTTAGTTGTTTCTGATGGTAACTCTAAACCCTGTAAGGGTTGGATTCTTGATTCAACTTGCACGTTTTATATGTGTCACAATCGAATTGGTTTACAACATATGGAACAGTCTCTAAAGGTGTTGTGTTGGTGGGAAATAACGCACCTTGCAAGATAGTTGGTATTGGAACAATCATAATTAAGATGTTTGATAGGGTTGTAAGGACACTTGGTGATGTGTGGTATGTCCCAGACCTGAAGAGAAATCTTATTTCCTTGGTTACCCTTGATTTGAATAGATATAGGTACACTGGTTAAGGTGGAGTCCTAAAGGTTACTAAAGGTTCTCTTGTTGTGATGTAGGGATAGAGAAATTCTACTAACTTTTATGTCCTGGAAGGCTCTACTGTTACAGGTGATGCAGCTGTTTCTACTTCCTCTCTATTAGAAAATAATATTGCTAAACTTTGGCATATACGTCTGGGGCATATGAGTGAAAAAGGGATGGCTATACTAAGCAGAAGAGGATTTCTTGATGGGCAGAGTATTACCAAACTGGAGTTCTATGAGCATTGCATTTTTGGGAAGTAGAAGAGAGTCAGATATAGTAAAGGCATCCACTCAACTAAAGGTACACTTGATTACATTCATTTTGATCTCTGTGGTCTTTCTAGAGTACCTTCTAGAGGAGGTGCAAATTATTTGTTGACTATTATTGAAGACTATTCCAAAAAAGTTTGGGTATTCCTCTGAAGCAAAAGAATGATATGTTGCCTACTTTTAAGGAGTAAAAGATTATGATTCAAAAGCAAACAGGGAAGTAGGTAAAATGCCTTCGGACTGATAATGGTTCACAGTTCTTCTCTAATGAATTTATTGCTCTGTACAAGTCAGAAGGAAATGTGAGGCACTTAATAATTCATCATACTCTGCAGCAGAATGGTATGGTTGAATGAATGAATAGGACTATAATAGAGAAGGTGCATTGTATGCTCTCTAATGCTGGTTTACCTACGTCTTTTTGGGACAAAGCTGCTTCCACAACTTATTTTTTAATTAACAGCTCTTTCTTAGTCGCAATTGATAAAAAGAATCCATAAGAGGTATGGTCTGGTACTTTTGCTAGTATTCTGATTTGAGGATATTTAGATGTCATGCCTATTCTTATGTTGATAATGGAAAGTTGGAACCTAGATCTGTCAAGTGCTTATTTATGGGTTATACGCTTGGTGTTAAAGGTTGTAAGCTTTGGTGTCTAGAAAGCAAAAGTGTTGTAATTAGCAGGGATGTTGTGTTTGATGAAACTGCCATGCTTCGGGCTCCCTCAGAATCTAGTGCTTCCCCCAAATAATCTTAGTGGCATGAATCATCAAAATTCATTCACCCACATTGAATTGCAAATTGGAGCACATTCTACACCAGTGCCTAATTCTCAGTCTAGCCTGGAGATACGAAGTGGTACTATTTCTTCTTCACCACCAGTGAAGCCACAATATTCTATTTCTAAATATAGGCCTTGAAGAGATATTAGACCTTCTCATAAGTATGCTGAAGCTGATTTGGTTTCTTATTCATTGAATGTAGCAAAAGGTATTAATTCTGATGAAAAACCTTCTTCTTACTCAGAGGCAGTTAGTTGTGATGATTCTGGCAGATGGATGATTTATATACATGAGGAGATAGAATCACTTCACAAGAATGACATAAAATTTGGTGAGATTATCTAAAGATAAAAAAGTTGTCTGTTGCAAGTGGGTATCAAAAAGAAAGAAGGAACATTCGGAGTTGAAGATGCTAGGTACAAAACAAGACTAGTTTCTAAAGGTTACAATCAAGTTCCAGGTGTTAACTTTACAGATGTGTTTTCCCTAGTTGTAAGTTATAGTTTGATTCGATTCTTTCTTGGTATTATGGCCATGAATGATCTTGAGCTTAAGCAGTTGGATGCCAAAACTGTATTCTTATATGGAGAACTTGAGGAGGATATCTACATGTAGCAACCAGAGGGTTTTGTAGTCTCAGGAAAGGAGGACTATGTATGTTTGCTGCAAAAGTCTCTTGATAGCTTAAAATAGTCTCCCAGGCAGTGGTATAAGAGGTTTGATTCTTTTATGGCCTCTTATATGTTTCAGAGAAGCAACTATGATAGTTATGTCTACTTTAAGAAGGTATGTGATGGTTTATTCGTGTATCTTCTCTTGTTTATTAATGATATGTTGATTACAGCAAAGGAATTGAGAGAGATAATAAAAGTTAAAGCCCAGCTCAGTAAGGAGTTTTATATGAAGGATCTAGGAGAAGTAAAGAAGATTCTATGCATAGAGATTCTAAGGGATAGAAAGAATTGTAAGTTATACTTGAGTCAGAAAAGATATATTGAGAAAGTTCTTCATAGGTTCAATATGGAAAATGTCAAACCTGTAAGTACTCCATTGGAAGCTCACTTCAAACTCTTGGCCACTTTATCTCTAAAGATAGATGATGAGCGTGACTATATGTCTCGAGTTCCATACTCTAGTGCCGTAGGGTCTCTTATGTATGCGATGGTATGTTCCAGAATAAATTTATCTTATGCCATCAGTGCAGTTAGTAGATACATGGTAAATCCTGGAAAAGAACATTGAAAAGTGGTTCAGTGGATTTTCAGATACTTTTAAGGATCTGCTGATATTTGTTTGCAGTTTGGGCGAAATAGAGATGGAGTAATCGAATATGTTGATTCTGATTTTGCAGGAGATCATAATAAAAAGAGGTCCCTAATAGGCTATGTTTTCACCATTGGTGGTTGTTCTATTAGTGGGTAAGCTACTTTACAGACTACCGTTGCTTTATCAACTATTGAGGGAGAGTATATGTCTATTATTGAGGCTTTCAATGAAGCTATTTGGTTGAAGGGTCTATTCTGTAAACTTTGAAAAGACCTGCAGATTACTACATTTTTTTGAGATATTTAGAGTGCTATCTTTCTTACAAAAGATCAGATGTTTCGCGATAGGACAAATCATATCGATGTTCGATATCATTGTGTATGTGAAATTATTGCTCTTGGTGATATTGTAGTGAGCAAGATTTGTACTCATGATAATCCTACTGATATGATGACCAAGACACTACCAAGTGCCAAGTTTGAGCATTGCTTGGATTTGGTTAGTGTTAGCTGTTAAGATGTGCCCTTAAAGGCTTTTGTGGAAGAGGAGGGGAGTTTGTCTTGTAATGGATTTGATTTGTGAATTAAAATTCGTGACAAGGTGGAGATTGTTAGAGTTGTGACCCGAATTTCGTTGATCCGATCCAGAGAGTTCCGCCAATGCAACCCATGTTGATGATTTTCAATGGGGTCTGTGGTGGTAGTATAAGGATCGGGCCGACATTCCCGATATGGACCTTTATGTTTTCGGGCCTAGTATTTATTTATATGCATATTTTATATAATTTTATTTAGTGGGTTGTTTTGGATAGTCAGAAAATTCAGCCTTCTTCACATTGTACTCTCTCTCCATTATAGTGAAACCTCTTTTACCTCTGCCCATGGTTTTTCCCGCAAGGGTTTCCCCGTAAATCTGTGTGTCGTTCTTGTTATTCTTTCTGCTTGTGGTTTGCTTTATTTCTGCCCGATTCCTAACAATATATATATATATATATATGTAAACCCATAAGTGTTACAAAGCAATGGTTAATGCAATCCTAGTTTAATATCTGTACTGATTTATATTTTCTTAAGTTGAAGCTCTTTAATTGAAACAAGTTATGAAACAAGTTAACTATTAATTTCAAGACATTCATTTAAAATCCTCACTTTTATGGAAATTATATACTAAAATTCCTCACACTAGCATATGTCTTAGTGGTCACTATATTCCTTGTGGAATTTGATGTCACGATCCGAGCCGGGGCCCTGGCCGTAACGAGAATCCCAAACCTTGAAGGCCCGAGCACTCTTCTAAATCTGGTGATCCTACAAAATATTCATATTGTATAATAAATTTTGTGGAAAACAATACATGACGGAACCATGGTCAATCTCTTAAACTTGAACAATTTAAAAGGGAAATTTTGAATATTCTAAACATGTGACAACCGTCAGTGAAATCTCTAACATTACAATAAGCATCATACGTCTGAGACAAAACTGAGACAAGGCCTCCAGTAGATCACAAGAAGAAAGAAACAATAAAATTTGAAAATCAAGCCTTCCGGAATAGAGAAGGCTCACCAACTGCAACATCTGACAAGTCAATCTACTGCTTAACAGGATCCCAGGACTGTGTCTTAGAATCCCAAAATATAGGGGGTCAATACAGATGTATAGGTATGTGAAAAAACCCAAAATAATATGTTTTTATACAAAATAGATGAGAGCATATTGTAATGAATGTGAACATTATGAAAATAAAAATACATGGGCATATCAATTAATTTCAAAGCAGTTCTTGAATACCTTGTCTCACTCTTTCTTATTCTTCTGAGCTATTCAGTACATCCTACAAATTCGAAATTCCATGGACTATCTGGAACTCGTCTTTGACTCGTTGATCGAGTCTCCAATCCAAGTAGCCTCTAGGATTTGGAGTAGGTGATAACCTCTTAGTGGGCACACCACATGAATCCCCCCATGTGAGATGTCCTAATCATTTAGTTATCCTCCCATGTAGGATACAATATCATAATAACCACATCGGGAACTACGGTTTCTAACGATAAGCCCAATTTTTAGTTCTTTAAAATAAACATGCTTCATACTTTCAAAACATTCAATACTCATCTTGTTAAGGGTACATAATCACCGAGTATCATCATACCCTGACTTTCAAGTCAATATCACATCCATTCCTTAGCCCATCACATTCAAAACATACACATGACCACCCAAGGTTTATAACATCACAGTAAAATCATCACTTTTAAATCTCAAGAACACTTATGTATTCCTACCTCTCTTTGTAATATTCAAAACATGTGGTGGTCATGTCAATTTGTTTAATTACATGCAATTCTTTTTCTTTAAAGAAAGTATATATTTTAACAAGAAAATCCCTCTCATCATCTATAAACCATGTCAAACACCATGATATTTAGAAGATCACTTTCAAAATCAAGGAAAACATGCATTTCAAATCATTCATAATGATTATATAAACTTTACTTCGCAACAAGATAGGGAATTCATACACATGCTCTCAATAAATCTTACAATTCACACAAAATCACACTCTCTCTCACAAACACATACATATATATAGAGAGAGAGTTGTAATTCAATTCCCATGAAAAGTAATTATAGACAACATATATTTCCATCAAAATAGTCCCATGATGCATAATCTTCGAAAATCATATCATATGCTTCATTAAAAATCATAATTGGAGATCTTAAATCTTGATATAAAATTTAAACTTATGCCCAAGGTTTTTAGAGTAGTCCCACATTCCTTAGGTTATAAAATTATAAAGATGCAACCCGGATCTTGATCCGTTTCTTGGAATTCTTGATCTTTGGGGATGAGTTCTTGATTTGAAGAATGAAGTCCTATTCTTGAAACTTTCATGAGTTCTTGATTTTAAGAGTGAAGTCCTATTCTTGAAACTTTATTGAGAATCTTGAACTTGAAAGGATGGACTTCTAGATTACTTGGAGAAGAAGGGTTGAATTTTGTTCTTGGGGAAGGGCAAGGTTTTTACGTGAGTTGATTTGAAGAAAAATGGGCAAATAATGCCCCTCTTTGGGTTATAATTCGTGTTTGGACATCTGGGGAAGGGGAAAAGGACTAAACTACCCCTTGACCTCTCTTTCCCGTGTAAATGACCAGCATGGCGAATTTCCTAGAAATGGAAATGAAACCCTCATCGCGGCTCCCTCAAATAGGAATGAAACTTGCGTCGCGATCCTATTGCTACATCTCACTGCCTCACACGAAAAATGACATAACTTTTCATTCGGGTATCGAATTTTAGTGCAATTTATATCATTGAAAAGCTAATTCGATTATGTACAATTTGGTGTATCTTAATATGCCAAATTCTATGTATATAAAATGTTATACTCGTTCAAAGATTACCCTTGTAGAATTAAATTCCAAGCTTTGGGCGAATCATAGGATCTTAGCTCAACTTGGTTCTAAATGATTTCTATGAACACTTTTCACCTCATAATCACTTCATACACTAAAAGAAGGATAATGACACATGAATTTAAATATAAACTTTTGAATTTGAGCTTACGCACATAGGAATGACTGTTTGCTTTCTAACTTGAAAATATAGGGCGTTACATTATCTTCCACTTGGGATCATTCATCCCCGAATGAAGGGTAGGGACTTGTTGACACCATAAAAGTGTTGAATGAAGAGCGAAACCTATCATTGAACATTTTTCCTTAGAAAAATATGCAATGGCATTAAACGAGTTTCATGATTACCCCTAGTGAAACGTGAAAGCACGAAACATAGGATAATGAGACTTTACATAGGGATGATCTTGTACATGAGTTATATGAACATAATCATCACAACCTAAGGCAGAGGTTTATTTAATGATCATAGACCTGATTTATATTGGTACTAATAATGAAATAAGATTTCACGGACGATAGGAGTAGGAACATTCTATACTTTACAAAGTACCACGAAAAGTCTTAAACATAGAGGCACTAATCGTCTACACCCCAAACAATCAAGAGCATACTTCACACTCTCCAACTTACAATTCTCCAACCACACATCTAGCCACAAAAAATTTAGTCCCACTACTTAGTATCTCTATGTTGAAGCCAAATTCAGAGTAACAAGGTGATAACTTAAACTATAGTACCCTGTACTTTACATTACATTAAGAATATTTCCTCACCTTATCACTATCGTCAAACACCCTCGGGTTTTAATTCAAGTAATACTAACCATATAGAACATGGGTTGTGTTTTCCCCAATCACAACATTCATGCCTATCATTACTACACCCACTTCTTTGATTTTCCCTACTAAGATCAGCAAATTCAATCACATTCACAAAGATTTTCACCATATATCTCATTCCCAACTATTTCTCATAATAAAAGTCCATCCCCTTCATAGCTATTTCACACAACACAAGTTTGTTTCCTTCTTTTACCTTTCACCTATGACCTTAGCTCAAGAAATCACATAAAAAATTTCACCTTTAAGAACATCTACACCCCTACCTAAAACATTACTACATTTCCACAACCATGATTATACTAACTTACGGAGAGTCATTTTGGGACCCGAGCATAAATGTCATGAATGGGAGTAACACTATTAGACCATAATTTATACTTATTGTGCTACTCAAGGAGGTACATGAAGTGAAGATACAATAAAATAGATATGAGGTGCTCCACATATCAAGTGTCTGGATCATAAGTAGAGAGGCATTCATAAGAAACACCATACAACATGAATTATTAGCATAGAGCACAGCGAGAAAACATTGGTGTACATATCAATACAAGACGAGGGAAAGAAACTGAATTACCCTCCCGGACCAAGAAATTAATAAGACAGACTGGGCACCCTACGTGTTAAGTAATGCACCGCGTCGGTCCCTATCGATGTAGTTCATGACACGACACATCGATATCGCATTGGCACACTATTTTGGATCATCCAAACATTCCTTAAACGTTGTCTAAAAAATCTAAAACTTTCCTAAGACACCCCTTTTTCACCCCTGATCATGAATCAACTAAAAAATCTACGTCTTAGGGTCAGAAAGATAAATTTGACAATCATGGAAGTTAAGAGCTCATAAGTATGACTACATCATTTAAAAACTAGAAAAATTTTCAAGTCATCAGTTCTCTATACAATCAACCAAGAGTTGTATTGGTTTGAGAATGCTACAGGTTGTTACATTATGACTAAGACAAAGATTTCGGTTGAAGCGATTGTTCCTCATTTAAGAAACTGAGATTAGCCACGAGTTTTCATAAACTTTATCACTTTGGCTAAACCTGACAGAGGATGAATCAGTGTCATATAGCAACATATTTTATTAGGACCTAGCATGCTGAGAGACATAGATTTTCATGGATCATGAACTACATAAAATATGGCTTTAATACAAAAAAGACTAGATTACTGAGTGACATAACTGCTTCTAGTTTGGAGGTCAGATCATAAGCATAAGTCCATAGAGAACTCGAACCATAGGCATAAGCACGACTTGAATAGATGACGTAAGGCATTACCAGGTTACTCTCCTGAATTAAAGTAGGAGGATTGTGCTTGAGTAGAATTTGGTCCATCATGGTTCCTTCTCGTAACTTGCCACACTCAGAACATGCGGGAACTCTCTTAACTCACCATCTCCCCCTTAGATAAAAATCACAATCCTAGACTTACAGACATATCCCTTTATCAAATCAATAGCCACAACTCTCAACATAAAAGAAACATCACCACATATTGAAGGCTTTGATTTTCAATAAATGCTACTCTTACTTTCGCTAGCCTCTATAGCCTGCACTCTACAACTCCCACTATCATGAGCGCACGCATCCACACTCCTTATCATAAAAGGTGGGTATCAATATACTTATAAACATAATTCCCATCAATAATTTTGATATAAAGACAATAAATTCTTTCTAAGACTCCCCCTCCAGGGGCACTAATCATAACTTTGTCTAACTCCCAAAGTCATCAACTTATAGCAAATATTTTCATGGGCATAGACACCCATGCCTCTAAACACTTAACGCTCTATCTTCAATTACTTAGAATACTTACACCTCTAATCACATAACTTACAACACAACAAAATTTGTAAAACTATACCAAAGGCGCACATAGTTTACCTATATTTCCTCAAGTTTAACTTTAATGAACACTATACAACAACTCCCCAGACTTCTCCGTACTACATAATTCAAAAACACAAGTTGGGTACACCTGACATTTATACCATACAACCTTATCTAACAACATGCTATATAGGGTTCAACATATTCTTATATGACTATCACTCTTATCATCTTAATGACTAACCACAATTCATCATTTTTAACATTATTCCTCAAGTATATATATATCACCATTTATCCGCTCTTTTTTTCACAAATTGCCAACCTAGGAAATTTCATACATCACATCAAGGCTACTAATTAATTCTCACAAAACATGCTTCATCAATCTTGAGCTACTATTCTTACCACTACACTCCACATCTAAGGTTCAAGCCCATTGTCATTCCTCAATTATAGACAATCGGTAAAGCATGTCACATACTATACTAGTTCATCAAATAGGGAAATCAACCCAAATACTTTACCTCACTTAGCTACTACCTATAATCACAACCCACCACAACATCACTGTTACAACTCAAAATCTACTACATACCTTCTCACTTAAAATACTAGTTTACTACTACTAAAGGAAACATCATCAAAGGGGGTAAAGTCACATAATAAGATTAGTTGATCTAAATCTTATAATATAACCCATTTCAATCTTATTAACATATTCTAAATTCTCACATCATACTTACTTACCTAATCATACATCACAGTGATCTTCAAAATTTAATAAACACTAATGAGTTTCTACCTACAACTTGTTACTAATCTATCCCTTTCCATTCACAACCTATAACTAATTTTTATAACCACCATAACTATCTACTCTAGGCTCGTTCCCTAATTCGAATAGGTAATAATCATAGCTAGCCACTTCCTTCACAGACTACCATACAATCTACAAATATTGTGACCACATATTTCTATCACTATACAATGGAAACCCACGCCTCAATCAATGATTATACAACTAAAACTATTTATTTATGCAAATGTCACCCCTACTCTGACTGCTAACCTTGTGACTTTGTGTAACCAATTTCTAGACTATCTCACTAGCAATAGGTCATGACACTTTAACATACACTACTACTCGGGTGAAAATACAGTACCCACATTCTTCAACACATCCTTATCCTTAAACATGACATCCGCAATAACAATTTATTAAAGAAACTGAATACAGTCCATACAGTCCATACATCAGGCTTAACCGCACGACTGATGCAGATAAGGGTATATACTTAAATAAACACACTTTAAAGCACTCAAGACTCCTCTCAAATCTTTGTGCAAAATCATAACTCTAAGGAAAACACAATCAAAGAGAACAACATCACTGAGGGAGCTAGACTCTTAGACTTGTTTCGCCTCGACAATGAGGCTTGGCCCATGAAATCAGAGTAAGGAACAAATTTGGATAACTTTCTTATGGATAACTTTATAGCACAAACTAGAGCATGAAAGAATAAGAAATATCACCTAAATACCCGGCAGCCTCCTGATTATAAGTATGGTGCATAACACAACCATAAGCAAGACTCTACTAGACACAATTTTGAAGAATCCCCGGGACCATGAACCGTGCTCTGAAACCAAGTTTGTCACAATTCGAGCTGGGGCCCTGGCCATAATGAGCATCTCAAACCCTGAAGGCCTGAGCACTCTTCTAGATCTTGTAATCATGCACAATATTCATATAGTATAAGAAATTTTGTGAAAAACAATACATGACGGAACCATGGTCACTCTCATAAACTTGAACAATTTAAAAGGGAATTCTGAATATTCTAAACATGTGACAACCAACTGCGAAATCTCTAACATTACAATAACCATCATACGTCTTAGAAAAAACTTGGACAAGGCCTCCAGTAGACCATAAGAAGAAAGAAATAATACAATCTGAAAATCAGGCCTTCCAGAATAGAGAAGGCTCACGAATTGCAACTTCTGACAAGTCAATCTATTGCTTAACGAGGTCCCAAGACTGTGTCTCAGAATCTTAAAAAATATGGGGTCAATACAGATGTACTGACATGTGAAACAACTCAACATAACATGTTTTTATACAAAATAGGTTAGAACATGTTATAGTGATAGTGAACATTATGCAAATAAAAACACACGAACATATTTTATAATTTTAAAGCGGTTCTTGAATAACTTGACTCACTCTTGCTAATTCTTCTTAGTTGGTCGGTACAACCTATAAATGAAAATTTCCATGGGCTATATGAAACACGCCCTTGGATTGACGGCTGCGCTTCCAATCTAAGTAACTACCAGAATTTGGAGCTGGTAATACCCCAAATATGGGCACACCGCAGGAATCCCCCCATGTGAGATATCTTAATCATTTAGTTATCCTCCCATGTAGGATACAATATCATAAGACTCACATAGGCAACTATGGTTTCCAGCGATAAGCCCTTACACTGAAACGCCTTCTTCAGGCAACCTACTAGCTCTGTTAAGCCCAATTTTTAGTTTTTAAAACAAACATGCTTCATACTTTCAAAACATTCAATAATCACCTTATTAAGGGCACATAATTACCGAGTATCGTTATACCCTGACTTGTAAGTCAATATCATATCCATTCTATAGCCCATCACATTTAATACATATACATGACCACCCAAGGTTATAACATCACAATAAAATCATCACTTTGAAATATCAAGAACACTTAGGTATTCTAACCTCTCTTTGCAAGGTTCAAAACATAATGTGGTCATGTTAATTTGTTTAATTATATGCAATTCTTTCTCTATAAAGAAAATATAAATTTATAACAAGAAAGTCCCACTCATCATCTATAAACCATGTCAAACACCATGATATTGAGAAGATCACTTTCAAACTCTAAAAAAAAACATGCATTTCAAATCATTGATATTGATTATATAAACTTTACTTCACAACAAGAGAGGGAATTCATACACATGCTCTCAATAATTCTTACAATTCACACAAAATCACACATATATATAGTTGTAATTTAATTCGCATGAAAAGTAATTCAAGGGAACATATATTTCTATCAAAATAGTCCCATGATGCATAATCTTCAAAATCATATCATATACTTCATTATAAATCATAATTGGGGATCTTAAATATTGATAAAATATTTAAACTTATGCCCAATGTTGTTAGAGTAGTCCCACATACCTTAGCTTATAAAATTTGAAAGATGGATCCCGAATCTTGATCCATTCTTTGAATTCTTGACTTTGGGGATGAGTTCTTGATTTGAAGAATGAAGTCCTATTCTTGAAAGTTTCTTGAGAATCTTGAACTTGAAAGGATAGAATTCTAGATTACTTGGAGGAGAAGGGTTGAATTTTATTCGTGGGAAAGGAGAAGGTTTTTACGTGAGTTGATTTGAAGAAAATTGGGTAAATAATTCCCCTCTTTGTGTTATAATTCGTGTTTGGACAGCTGGAGATGGGGGAAAGGGACTAAACTACCCATTGACCTCTCTTTCCCTTGTAAATGACCATTGTAGCACAATTCCCAGAAACAGTAATGAAACTCGCATCGCAGCTCCTAGAAATGGGAATGAAACTTGCATCGCGACTTTATCATGATAGCTCACTGCCTAACATGAAAAATGACATAACTTTTCACTTGAGTATCGGATTTTAGCGAAATTGGTAAGCTAATTCACTTATCTACAATTTTGTGGGTCTTAATATGCCAAGTTCTATATATACAAAATGTTATACTCATTCAAAGATGACCGTTGTAGAATCAAATTCTAAATTTTTGGTGAATCATAGGATCTCAGCTCAACTTGGTTCTAAATTATTTCTATGAACATTTTTCACCTCATAATCACTTTATATACTAAGAGAAGGATCATGACAATGAATTTAAATATAAATCATGAAATTTGAGCTTATGCACCTAGGATTGACAGTTATCTTTCTAGCTCAAAAATGTGGGGTGTTACATTTGACCTCAATCTTTATTATGTTATAAACTAGGGTACTTGTCCGCGCTTCATGCGGTTATGATGAAATTATATAAGATTAAAATGATAAATGAAGTGTAAATTTTTTGATGGAAAGAATTTATTAAACATATTGTTAGTTCAATAACACATAAGAGACTAATGAACTTAATGGATTCTATCATATCTCAATTATAAAATATTGTGAAACTAGTTCACTGTGAGGTTTTAGGATGTGCCAAATGACATGGTATGACTCATTATTTTTTCTAACTATAATTCATTATTGCATTTATAGTGTTTTTCATTGTCCTTATCTATACGCGTCATATTATAGTTAGTGACTCACCGCTTTAAATTCAATAAAATGACTCAAAATAGTTGTTGGACAACTGATGAATTAATAAAAATTAACTAAATTAGTAAACAATTCATTCGTAGAATGGAAAAGAACCAAAATTTTTGCAGTAATATTTGAGATTCAGTAAATATTTTAAAACCTATAATAGCAAATTGTATTTAAACCCTATAATAATATTTGAAATTTAATGAAAATTTTTCACGACCCGAACCAGGGCCTGGCCTTGATGAAAATTTTCAACCAAGAGGCCCGAAAAACCCCTATCTGTCTGGTAATCATGAACCTAATTCATATGATCAAAGTAATGCGGAAGAAACACAATAATTCAGAAACGTGGTCATAAATATGAAAAGAAACAATAACGGGGAAATAAAGTTCCCCCAACATAAATCAACCTCTAAACAACTGTCTGCGAGAATCTCTAACAAATGACTGAATCAAGTAACTGTATATAAATTGGGACAAGGCCCCCAGTAGACCCCAAAACTAAATATAAGATTAAAGGACTGCAGGACATAAGACCTTCCGAAACATAGAAGGCTCACCACTTGTCTCTGCAACTTTGTCTGAATGATCTACTGATTCTCTTGACCCCTAGACTGGGCCTCTAAACCTGATAGGTTGGAGAGGGAAGAGGGCCAGCACAAAAGTACTAGCACGCAAAGTTATCAAAACAAAACATAATATTTTTACAAAATATCATTGAGAGCCATTATAAAGCAATTTCATATCAAATTATTTGAAAACACATGGGCATAATGCAATAGTTTCTAAACAACAATGAAATGCAACTGAGCTAGGTGGAATACCCTACATAATTTACACCAACTGTCAATTCTCGATTGCCGCCGAGATTAGAGTATAAGTGAGGGAGAGACACACAAGACCACGAAGCATGGTGTCTCAACCCAATGGTAGTGCCCAAGATCACTTAGCCCGAGTTCCTACCTATAATCCCAATTTGGGAATGACATAAAGTCAAGTACTCAAGATCACTTAGCTTGGTACGAAATTTCCGTGTCGGCAAACACGGTTTCCAGCAATGAGCCCTTACACTCAAACACCTTCTTCGAGCATCCACTAATCTTATGTAAAATCAATGCATTCAAATTTTGTTCAAATCAATAACATGTCATACTCTGTAGGGTATCGTCATACCCAACTTGCAAGCCATCAATATCACATCATTCTTCTCATTCAACCATTGTATTTAACATGAATAACATTCTCATTTTCAATTCAAAATCATATCAATTCTCAAAACATTTCATGTCATGCCTTCAAGATGTTTTCAAATAATTTACATCATATGAACATTTAAAACAAATTCACATCAAGAGAGGAAATTTCATATCATTCATGCTCTCAAGTTAACATCTTTTCGGAATACATGCATATACATATATCATATAGCAAATCACTTTGGGAGTAGGCCTAAGGGTAAAATCAATATCATAAAACATTTAAAAATATAATCATATTCGTAATTTCAAAAACCCCATGAATTTTTATAGCCCATGAGATTTTTTAGATAACCCCACGTACCTCTATAAGCGAATATGATAGGTGCTTCTTGAAGCCTACGTTGTGGAGATTCCAAATGTTCAATTTATTTTAAAAACCCATGCTTGAATCTTGAACTACTTGGGTTTTTTTTTAATTTTGAAACCCTAGAGAGAGTTCTGGAATAATTTTGATGACTGAAGGTGTATTTTGGGGTCTTTAGGAACCGAATTTCATGTATAAGGCTAAGTAAAGGTGGAAAAGGACCATTTTGCCCCAAAAACGGAGTGTTTAAGTCACCTGAAACCTCTACAAGGCGCTGCCTATGCTATCGCCTTTGCTTACATAAGCACCGCCTATCCTATCACCTATGTTTACATAGGCGCCTCCTACTACTTTGAAAGGCCATAACTTCTTGATCGGGTGACGGATTTTAGAAAAATTGGTATCGCTGGAAAGCTAAATCGAAGACCTATCAATTGACACATTGTAGGATATCTAATTTGACAAATACATAGAGTTATGGTTAATTAAAGCTGACACAAATTACAACGTCCACTAAAACTTAATCGATCAAAATAGTTTCAACTCGTCCTTGAGTTGAATGACCTCTATGGTCTAAATTCAAGCTTGAATGGATACAAATACTATGCAAATAATTAACATGCAATATTGACATAGGATTTATGGCTTTGGGATTATCAACGTATCGGAATCATGGTCTATATTATAACCCAAAATACGGGGCGTTACATTATCTCCCCCTTGAGATCTTTCATCCTCGAATGATGGGTAGGAACACATTGAAGCTTACAGGTATGAAATAACGCGGACACGACATTTCCTCTAATAAAGAATACAATGATCTGAAACATGACCATATGGCTGGAACTACTAATGTTCTGAATTCTTATACCGGACATGCATATTTGATGCATGGAATACACGACTGAAGTTATCATAAGCTAAATTCTCATAATGAACATGCATACCTGATGCATGGATTTGTTACTGAGTTGTTTTCATGAACGCAGAACTGAATACACTACTAAGCTGAACTTTTTCTATTGGACATACATTTCTAATACATGCATATCTGACTGAACTGACGTATGAACGTATGACTAAATACGTAATGATAACTGGTGCGGAGCTTGTAATAAGAATCTATGCATGCAGCTGAATGGGTTATCTCCCCCTTGGGACCCTATATCCCTCTATGAATGCTCAATTCACTAAGATGCTCGAAAAACTGAGGCGATGCACAGGGCACCTACGAATTGAATCATAACTGAACATCTGAAATCTGAATTTAATGCATAATGCATGAACTGGGCTATACTCGTAACTACTGGTAAACTCTATCTTGGAATAGTAGCATCTCTGAGATTTCGAGTAGCATGAATAAGTGCAAAGATGAGAAAACAAGTCATTCGAATCTGACTGCTAAACTGACTTATTGGCCATACAGACTGAATTATACTACACCCTTATACATAACTGGAGTATCTCTTCAGAACAATTCTCTAAAGAAATTCTAGCGGTAATAGGGAGCCATGAATCTTAGGTATGGATTACACAAGACATCCAACTAAGGAAATCACAACATTGACACTACTCTGCAGTCTAGAATATAGACATATAACTCATAAATTAGGATAGAATTTCTGGGACTTAGTCAATGCGACTTCTTACTTTAAAGATTAACACACTCCTCGAAAACTCCCTTAACTGTACTATTTCCCGTAGATACCACATTCATTCGATCCAACTTATTTGTTCTCATATTTGCATTTATAAATCTTTCTACTAATGTCTATAGTAACTTAAATCCTCTTCACCGTGATCAGTCCTAACTCCAACACACAAAATACTACATGCCACTCCATGATACAAGTCTAAACCATAAGATTCTAGCTTCTATATCTCTTAAAAGATCACACCCTGAGCCTATCATGCCTTACCACTTCAATGACAACTTTGAACTCTTAATATGAAGTCGCTAATGCATATTGCGACCTTCCACTACAATCCTAAAATGTCATTCAAGCCTAATTTATAACCACATGTTAACTCCAAGGCAATCCCTCATAACTACATACTTCACACAGTTTCTAAACTATTATCAATATAACTCCCACGTGCTATCTTATAAGAATGCACACACCAACTTTTCCACTAACCATCACATGTATCAAACTTAGCCCCAAATCTTACTTCATACTTATGGCCTTATCTAAACAAGCATACTATGATCTTTCATCAACAAGAACATTTACATCATCACCACTATCATTGCATAGGAAGGGTCACTAAAAGTTTAAAACATAAGACCCTCAAGCGTGAAAAGATCATTATACGGGACTGAGCACACTATAAAGAGTGAGTACATGCATCATGAGTTGCATAACCTCAACTAGAGTTCATAACATAAGGAATGTGATTCCGACTACTAGAATAAACTAGAACTCATTATCTTAGAACTGGAAGAGTACGTGACTCTCTATCATATACCGGAATCATGAACTATGATCACGAAACTGAATTGTAAGGCATGAGTACGCATCCAGATAACAAAAAAAATACTGAGTTAGGAATGGGTTGAGATCCACCCTTACTTTCTGATGTTCTAAATCGTACTGCATCACTACTAGAATCTGAGAGCCTTACTTTATGATTTGTTCTATCATCTCCCCTTAGCTTCACGTCATCATCTAGAGTTTGGAAGATCCTTTACTAGATTCTAACTGAACTACACTTACTGCACTCTAGGGTCTGAAAAAAATAAAAATGCATGCATATCATAGAACTTAACCCGAATGACTACCTTCTGGGATACATTAGTTTGCACACTTATTTCTATCGGTTCATCCTTCAAAACTCAAACTTAGATTCTAAAAACATGGATATCACCGAGCCTTTGATGAACCAAACCACTTTCGACATAGCGTACTAATATCGCAACTTCCAACTTATGCCTCATTACTATGAGAATCAAGATTATATAAAAGGATCAACTCTATCAACCAAAACTCTTTAACCTAACTATTTAGAACCCATATAACATCTACTAGTCTTTCCCCATCTAGCAACTCAATGGTACTACTAGCCACACGCAATATGTAATAGCCTTAGAAAGAATGCTGCAACCTCATGTCACCTTAGGCATACTTCTACATCACATATACAATATCATACATTACTACAAATCAAATAAACTTAATTTATTGCATGCACCATTCAAGCCTATTAGATCACTTCTATACAACTAGTATTCATTAACCAAGAAATCTTCACATCCACCTTCATGGACATTAACTATTCAAACTTAATATCTAGTGCTATGCATGATTTACAACCCAACCTTTCACAAAATTTTCACTTGGAAACTATAAATAAACATCACGAAACACTAGTGCACTAGAACTTCATAAACACAATAATCGATCATTACCTAACGGTTTTTCTTATCATAATCCGTTAGCATGTACTATTTCATTACCTCAAGCCTACTAATTTAATCCCACAAAACATGCACCATCAAACTCTTGCCACTATTTACCACCACACCATTTAAATTTAAGCCTATAGTATAGTATCAATCATTTACCACCAATGAAGAATGCAACATAATATAAATATACTTACATCAAATTGGGACATTCTACCCAAATATCTCAAAAATCTACTACATACCTTCTCACAAGTAACACTAGTTTACAACTACCAATGAAAAGAGGGGCAAGGGGGTTAAAGCCTCATAATAGACATGGTCAACCATATCCTTATATTATAACCCCGTACAATTGTATCTACTTATATTGCTTTCTCACATCACAATTACTTACCCAAGCGTACATTTACACTACCTTCAAATTCCTCAAACAACCATAAGTTTATAATCATAACCTACTCGCTAATATAGCTATTTTCAAATTCAAGCAACCAACAAATCACCCTAGCCAACAACTCCTTCTCTACCTTCTACTAATAACACACAAGGACGAATCACTTCATTACCAACTCTATATCATGCAAAAAGATTCAGCTATACATATATTCAACCAGCACAAGAACAACACGTTGAACGACAAATTGCTAGTGAATCAAAATAGGCCTCACACGGCTTCACTAAACTTTGATTTTTCTTTTTTTGAACAAGAAAGTGTGATGAATGACAAGTCAACTATGCTAGTGAATTGAAAGAGCCCCACACGGCTTCACTATACTTTTTAGTTTCATCAACATAATGATAAAATATTTTCAAGAGATAGAAACTTATCACACAATATTCCATAATCAGAGAATACACATCTTACTTTGTATAGATATCATGACTCTGACACTTTAACTTATACTATTATTTAGGTGGAAATACAATTCCAACACTTCTACTACACATCTTTTCCCTTAAGCATGACATCTGCAACATAAATTTCTAAAAAGGGCCGAATATACTCAATATAGAAGGCTAAAAAGCATGATTTCATTAAGATCAAGGTTCACACTAGAACCCATACACTCTGAAGCAATAACGGAATCTTCTCAAGTCTTTGTACAATTTTAAGATCTTATATGACGCGATCCGAAGGGACAATACCATTCAGACTCTAAACTTCTGCACTTGAATAACCCTAGTAATGTGATGGGTCTGAGAACATCCGAGTAAGGAAAGAATGTGGGATGATCTTACTTTCATATGGACGTCACCATAGCACGATTAGAGTATGAAAGAGGAACATTCTGACTCTGTTGCACGAACTAAAACATGAAGAAAGAGAGACATTCCTAAATGCCTTGTAGCTTCTTGCTTATAAGTGTGGCGCGCTACACACCCATAAATAAGACTCTACCCGACGTGATTTCGTAGACACTCTTGGACCATGAACCGTGCTTGGATACCAAGATTATCACGACCTAAACCATGGCCTGGCTATGACGAGCATTTCGAACCATGGAGGCCCGATACACCCCTATCTGTCTGGTAATCATGCACTTAATTCATATGATCAAAGTAATGTAGAAGAAACACAATAATTCAGAAACATGGTCATAAATATGAAAAGAAACAATAACGGGAAATAAAGTTCCCCCAACAAAAATCAACCTCTAAACAATTGTCTGCGAAAATCTCTAACAAATGACTGAGTCAAGTAACTGTATATAAATTGGGACAAGGCCCCCAGTAGACCCCAAAACTAAATATAAGATAAAAGGACTGCAGGACATAATACATTCCAAAATATAGAAGGCTCACCACTTGTCTCTGCAACTCTGTCTAAATGATCTACTGATTCTCCTGACCCCTAGACTAGGCCTCCTAACCTAAGAGGTTGGAGAGGGGCGGGGGTCAGCACAAAAGTACTGGCACACAGAGATATCAAAACATAACGTAATATTTTTACAAAATGTAGTTGAGAGCCATTATAAAGCAATTTCATGTCAAATCATTTGAAAACACATGGGCATAATGCAATAGTTTGTCAACAACAATGAAATGCAATTGAGCTAGGTGGAATACCCTACATAATTTACGCCAACTGTCAATCCTCACTTGCCACTGAGATTAGAGTATAAGTGAGGGAGAGACACATAAGACCACAAAGCATGGTGTCTCGACCCAATGGTAGTGCCTAAGATCACTTAGCCCGGGGTCCTACCTATAATCCCAATTTGGGAATGACATAAAGTCAAGTACTCAAGATCACTTAGCCTGGTACCAAATTCCCGTGTTGGCAAACACGATTTCCAGCGATGAGCCCTTACAATCAAATGCCTTCTTGGGCATCCACCTATCTCATGTAGAATTAATGCATTCAAATTTTTTTCAAATCAATCACATGTCATACTCTGTAGGGTATCGTCATACCCGAATTGCAAGCCATCAATATCAAATCATTCTTCTCATTCAACCATTATATTCAACATGAATAACCTTCTCATTTTCAAGTCAAAATCATATCAATTCTCAAAATATTTAATGTCATGCTCTTCAAGATGTTTTCAAACAATTCACATCATATGAACATTTAAAACAAATTCACATCAAGAGAGGAAATTTCATATAATTCGTGCTCTCAAGTTAACATCTTTTTGGAATACATGAATATACATATATCATATAGCAAATCACTTTGGGAGTAGGCCTAAGGGCCAAATCAATATCATAAAATATTTAAAAACATAATCATATTCGTAATTTCAAAACCCTCATTTAAAAATATAAATTTTTAAAGCCCATGAGATATTTGAGATAACCCCACGTACCTCTATAGGTGAATATGATAGGTGCTTCTTGAAGCCTACGTTGCGAAGATTCCAAATCTTCAATTTGTTTTGAAAACCCATGGTTGAATCTTGAATTACTTGGATTTTTTATTTTGAAACTCTAGAGAGAGTTCTTGAATAATTTTGATGAATGAAGGTGTATTTTGGTGTCTTTGGGAACTGAATTTCGTGTTTAGGGCTAAGTAATTGTGGAAAAGGACCATTTTGCCCCAAAATCGGATTGTTTAAGTCACCTGAAACCTTTACATAGGTGATGCCTATGCTATCGCCTATGTTTACATAGGCGCCGCCTATGCTATCGCCTATGTTTACATAGGCACCTCCTATGCTATAGCCTATGTTTATATAGGCGCCGCCTACTATTTTGAAAGGCCATAACTTCTTGCTCGGGTGTCGGATTTTAGCAAAATTGGTATCATTGGAAAGCTAACTTAAAGACCTATCATTTGACACATATTATTCTCTTTAATTCGACATATACAGAGAGTTATGGTCGATGGAAAATGACATAAATTACAACATCCACTAAAACTTAACCAATCGAAATAGTTTCAACTCGTCCTTGAGTTGAAGGTCCTCTACGGACTAAATTAAAGCTTGAATGGATTCACATACTACGCAAATAATTAACATACCACATTGGCATAGGATTTATGGCTTCGGAATTATCAACGCATCAGAATCATGGTCTATATTGTAGCCCGAAATGCGGGGCGTTATAAAATTCACATTTAAGATATTTTCATAATGTGTTTCTTGACTGAAGAGAAGTGATTCATCACATTTCTTATTCCCAATATCTTTTCTTAATCAGCTCTGAAGAAGTCATGATCCTGAATCTGCAAGATATGAATAAGCACATTTTATTAAAATATCAAATGAAACTAATAATTTTACATATAATAAATTTCAATTTACAAGTTACAACTTACAAACAACATATTAATGCAAAATCAGTCCTCCATTAGTCTCCATTCAAAGATATATCAAACACATTCTACAAATCTCATTCCACATTTCACAAATTTTAATCCTTCTAATCAAATCATATCTAGTAATAACTATTCTACAAATTTAACCCCCATCATCAAATCATTTCTATTTGAAAGAAAAATATACGCTCATCTAAAAATTCAATGAAAAGTGAGACAACTAAACAAGTTACAAATTGTATTACAAATTACAATATGAAAAATAATTCAATTTCTATCTATTTATAGCACAAAAATTAGAGTATGAAAAGGCTTATTTATAATTTTAGTAATTTGAAAATTATTACACATTAAAATCTGTTAATTGAAATTGATAAGGATGAAATAACGGTTATGAGAAAACTGACATAGAAAAATATGTAAAGTCATTGTAATATCAAGAATAAATAACGTATCTTTAGATTACCAAAAAGGATATTGAAGTAAGAGTGAATTTAGAGGATGTCGAGGAATTCACCCGAACCCCATCAGGTAAGCAAGAAATTATGCTACATATGGGATATATATATATATTATGTATAATTATAGATTTCGAATATCTTGAACATAAGATGTTGACTTAATTATTGAGGAGGTTCAAAATTCTCCATGAGGTTCGAAGTTTAAATCATATGCATTGCATTTTTATTTTTTGAATTTCCTGAGTGAAAATTCTGAATCTACCATCGCTGTATTGAAGTAAATTTAATTACATTAAAGCAATGATGTTCTAATAAAAACAAATTAAAAGAATATGAAGGATATGGAATTTTTTAAATCCAAACTTGACATAAGAAATGCAATTTGTCACTCTATACAATTTATCAAAATCCAATAATTATGAATAGATTATGAATTAGCAACAGAAAGATCTTTATTTACTACAAAAATAACAAAGAAATTAAAAATTTACCTAATGTAAGTCCTCTGTTTGAGTATATTTGCAGCTTTTTGCAATGAATCCTAAGCATTTTCATTGTTATAAAGAACAGTCATACTTGCTGTTATAATTATTATTAATTGCATATAATAATTGTAGGTAGTAAAGATGAGTAGTAAACGTTGAGTAATTGCAAAAGAAATGACTTTTAACATACATTTTCAGGTTACATATGATTATAATTTTTAAGAAAACATTTAAGAAAATGAGGAAAAACAAAAAATGAGAATGGAAACCATTGAGAGACGCACATTACCAATCTCCAATTAAATGTAAAAAAGGGAAGAAAACTTAAATATTAGATGAACTTATCATTTTATAATAATAATAATAATACTGTTAAAAAAGAAGAAAAAATAAATAGAATTCTTGTTATAAAGAACTGTCATACTTGCTGTTATAATTATTATTAATTACATATAATAATTGTAGGTAGTAAAGATGAGTAGTAAATGTTTAGTAATTGCAAAAGAAATGACTTTCGACATACATTTTTAGGTTATATGATTATAATTTTTATGAATAAATTTAAAAAAATGAGAAAAAAGAAAAATGAGATTGGAGACCATTGCGAGATGCACATTAGCAGTCTCCTATTAAATATATAAAAAAGGAGAAAATTTAAATATTTGACGGAATTATCATTTTATAATAATAATAATAATAATAATAATGTTAAAAAGGAAGAAAAATAAATAGTATTCTTATTCATAGAATGGTATCCTATTTTTTTCTTTTGAGTTTGTTGTTTCTATTATCATATTAATAATGTTTTATAATTGTATTAATGTTATAATTGTTGAAATTTAAGGTAGGTTCATGAAATGAGAAGTTGAAATTCGTTAGGGCAATATATTAACAATATAATTATTGAAATTTAAGATGGGTTAATGGAAGGAGAAGTGGGAATTCATTAGCACATTGAATTCTATATTATTGACTTTAATTAATTCATAGTTAATTAGTAACAGAAATTAATTAAAAATGCAAAGAAATCAAGAAAAATGCTCCAAAAAGATAGAAAAAAGATAATTTCAAATGGAGATCACTGAGAGGTGCCACATCAGCCTCCTCCAATGTCTCCTTTATTATTATAGTGGGTTCGTGAAATTAGAAGTGGGAATTCATTAGAGAATTATATTAACATTATAATTATTGAAATTTAAGGTGGGTTAATGGAATGAGAAGTTGAACTTCATTAGGACATTGAATGCTATATTATAGGCTTTAATTAATTCATAGGTAATTACTAGCAAATATTAATTAAAAATGCAATAAAATAATGAAAAATTCACAAAAAAAAGAGAAAAAAGATAAATTCAAATAGAGATCATTGAGAGGTGCCACATCAACCTCTTCTAATGTCTCCTTTATTATTATATATATATTTCACAACGAATGCTTATGCTTCTTTAGGGAGGTGTAATTTTGGCGTATTAAATTTTTTCACTGTTGTCAGGGTTTAAGATTATCTATTAAGTTTATTTTGTTTATTTGACTCTGTCATATTTCCTAATTTTCTTTTATTTGTTGGTTTTATGAATGCAGGGTACATTATTGTGCATGCCAAGTAACAAAAACTCGGGTTAACAATTTTTACTTATGACTCAGATATTTTCAAGACTTTAAGACGGAACATAAATGCACAAGAGCAAGAAAAAGTAATGCTGACACATCTCGCTGCTGATGCTTATCAACTGAATCAACAAAATCTGAATGCGCAAAACAACGATGATGATGATGATGATGATGATGTTGTCGATTGTTGATGTACAATATGTTGACAATGTTTCTCTATCCAACCATGTCAATGTCAAAGGGATAGAGGTCGACAATAACCTGCCATACATTTTGACATTAATGATGTATATGAGGCCAATTTAGATGGGGTTGGTGCCACTAGGGAAATTGTTCTAAAGCAATGTTCTATATCACAACTATGATAATACAATTGTTGAAGAGTAATGGCTGGTAATGATCCAAATATCCACTTGATGAATTTCATAGATATCTACATGTCATTTAATTTTCTAAGAGCTAGTCAGAAAGTCATCCCACTAAGGCTATTTTCACTGTCTTTGTCTAAAGAGAAAACATTGTGGTTGACTGAGCGTGGTTGACTGAGCTGCCACATAATTATATTTCAAACTGAGGTCAGCAGAAAGGACCTTTCCTAGAAAGATTCTTTTCACTCTCATGGATGTCACAATTGAGGGACAAATCATCGATTGTAGGTAGCAACCTAATAACGCATTACATGAAATATGGTTGAGGCTAGAAATTGACCCAATGGCCAAATCTTAAGTTCATTTATGAGCATTTCATAGAGAGTTTCCATAGGTCTCTAAACTCGATTAATAAGCTGACTGTGGATAATGATGCTGGAGAAGCTTTATGGCACTTACTTTTGTGGATGCGATAATGATCTTAAACAGGCTTAAAAAGAGAAATAGAGCTTGGCATACTAGGGATTCTGACATAGCAAGAAGTACTTATATTATGGGTGTGTCAGCTGAGTAATGCCAAAAGAAAGAAGAGTGTGATCAAGATATGTCTCACTTGAAGGTACAAATAGACTTGCTTACAAATCATTTGCTAGTAGGTGGTATTGAAAAGGTGAAAATTGTCAACTCAAAGGGGGGATTTTATAAAGAAAAATAGTAATAATAATAGTAATTAGTTGTAAAGAAAAACTAGTAAATGCATGGATCACTTCAAAGAAAGAAAAGCCACCAACTCCTTTATCATGTACCATCAACATAACTGTTTTATTTCAAATGGCATTATTAATAGGGCTGATTTATACCCCATAATTTATTGAAATCTTATAATTTCAAGCCCCTTAATTTAATTTATATTCAAATGCCATAAATATTGTATCTTGTCTCAAATACAATAAATGCAAAACTATCTTGTAGATATCGTCTGTTAAATCATATCTCAACTTTTTTTTAATCTATAAAAATGATTAATTGACGAAAGACATAAAATTCCAACACATCCTCTTGTAGAATGTGGTCTAAAACTGTTGCGTGATAAATAAAGAAAACTCATTTATTGGCGAAAAAAGTTTAATCAAAACAAAGGTCATAATAGTAATGACGAGACTACTAAAGCCAACTATAAAAAAGTAACACATAATAACTAATAATTAATGCAATTAAAATGGAAAGGAAAATAGTAAACAAATATGCAAATCATATAAACTATATAAATGTCAGATGTAACAC
Organism: Capsicum annuum; assembly: GCF_002878395.1. NCBI lineage: Eukaryota > Viridiplantae > Streptophyta > Magnoliopsida > Solanales > Solanaceae > Capsicum > Capsicum annuum. The sequence continues at coordinate 20,526,477 of NC_061116.1, read as the reverse complement.
TGTAAGCATTAACACTATGATAAGTGAATTCTTAATCTTAGTCATTATGGTAGAACAACTATAACATTCTTGGTTCATTTTCTAAATAATTGCGTTTAGTCAAATAAATCTTAAATGCCACTCGATGAATAGATGCAGTTTTATAATTTGAGAAACAATGTCAAACGTACAATGGCTTTTGGAAAGGGTTCTCTACACAATTGGTGTTATTATTCGTTTGTGATAGGATGTTTTTATGATAGGGATATACGAAATCCTTAAAAAGATTATTCACAGAATTCATCTTGTGATTAATAAAACATATCTTAATTTTAGTAACTTAGGAACCACGAAACAATGTTCTTGATCTTTTAAACTCTATATATCTGTCTATCGATCTACCACAAATAAGCATCTTCAATGATGGTAATTTCACCAATCTCTCATGTCTCAAGCATTTAAAGGATTCCATAATTACTGCTTTGTGAGGACCTCTATATAGAGCAGTGTTCCCATAAAATTATTGCAGCCTAGTAAGTGTACATGTATCCACTTTCAACAAAATTAAAATTAAATCGTTAAAATAGTTTAGGTCAGAAAGCTTAAAAGTGTCATATTCCTAGATCAAAGAAAGATGAATATGAACTAAGAGTCATTCCAAGCAATTACCAAGCTTAAAAGTACAACCAACTACATTTAATAACCATGACACCATGCTCTAATCCAAGCTTATGTTTTAATGTTATTATTAGTCATAGCAACATTTATGTCTAATATAGATTTAGTATGTAGTGTTTGAGGTTCAAGATCAACATGACAACATATTCAAATGAAGCAAAAAAACTAACGTTAAAATTGGATTGAACATAGTTAATCCTTGTCCCACACTTATTTCCCTCAAGCTTTTCACATGCTCTGTCAAATAAGATTGGTTTTACTAACAAAATGCAATGTAATTTACATGAATTCTAAAGTAGATAAAAATTTACTACTTATCCGATATTTATAAGATTTGGAAAGGAAAGCTCTATAAATTGAGATGCAGCATGTGGATTTATAGTGTAGGTGATGATCACAACGACATTTACATGACATAGCCCATCTTTCACATCTACCAGTAGTATTTGTGGTAGTGAGTATTGTAAAAATGCAATTTGAAGTAATATATATTGAATCCTGTACATCTTCTGGTAGTCCTTTTTTGATGAAAAAGCAGATGTAATGAAAAATTATAAACGTAAACTTTATAATTTAGCAAGTGATCTTTAAGAGATTTTTCTTATATATTAATAAAATTATGATGGTAATATTTTTAAAGCTAGATAGTATTTAAAACTATACCATGTATGCAGATAGTATCAACAGATACATGTATGTGATATAGCAAAATCTCACAACCAAATGGGACAAACACTTAATAACTTAATTTCAAAATTATACTGAATCCTCATTCATGAATAGAAAACTAACTTTTAATTGAAACAAAAAATACCAAAATTTACAATAGATCCAATTGTCGTAAGAAAGAATAGAGTTCAGTTAACAAATTTAAGTTCAATTGTGGCAATTTTCCTGCACCAAATGCAATAAAGCATACTGTGATCACCAGATTTACTTGCATCATTAGTTCAAATTTCTGTAACCATTGACGAATGTACTACTTTTTGGTTACATATATGTAGAGGCGAAGCCATCCCTCTTTAGGGGGTTCATCCGAATCTACTATTTTTACATGATTAAAAGTATTTTTTATATGGTTATAGTAGGTGTTGAACCCACTTCAACTTAGTTTTCTTTGAATATTGAGCCCCCTTACTTGAAATCCTAGCTATGATGCAAACACATAACAATTTAGTTACCATACGGACTCAACCAAGAAAATTTCATATTTATGTTGATTAAATCCTCTTTTTTTTTTTCTCAAATTATGTACTAACCATTCTATTTAGTGATGGTATAGGGATTGCTAGAATTGCTTACAACAATTAGATATGTCAAGAGATACTTGAAGTTAAGTTTAACATCACAACATATGTACAAATAACATAAAAAGGTGAGAATGCACCTCGAGTATTAAAATCTATATTAATATATTAATAATCAAAGAAATCCAATAAATATAACTTTATTTGAACATCATCACAATGGTTGGAATCAGATAGTCAAATTGACAAAAACAGTGAACAACATAATAATGTTTGCAAAAATCAATTATTCTTGAAGATGTGTATTTGGGCTAAACGCATCTATTTGTGAAAATAATAGTAATTTCGACGTTGCTGGTATCATCAACCATAAAAAGATCCTAAACGAACTGGTATCAGAAAGACTTTTGGATTCACATACATTTCTTTATCAATGCACAATACAGAGTATCATGCATTTATACATAGAGTTTTATGATTTATTATTTAATAAATGTGAGAAAAGAACATCTAACTTGATATTGCTAAAAATCCTTACTGATTATGAACGTCATAAATCATCGAGATGAAGTTGCTCTGAACTGAATATCTGTTGGAGGTAACCATTTAAAAAAGATGAGACGAAGTGGTCAAGATATCTGTTGGAGACCTCTTTGTGTTTTTAAAGAACAATTGTGGTGATAACATTTCCAATATCTTATTCTCACGGAATTATGAGGTCTGTAGCAAAGTAAATTTCAAGGATATCCTAAGAAACTTGACAATGGTAAGCTTTCAAATTAGAAATGAATTGATAAGATTTTCAAAAGCGTTGAAATTTTAACCTTGTACTCAGCAAGACATTAGACCTAGTGAATAAATCGGAATACTGGCACTGATCTTATAATTGTTACCGTGGTAGCCACACATGAGAAGATACAAAGATTTCTGAATCAATGCTTGCTGGTGTTGTTTAAGCCTTTATTGTTGCATCATCTTCTAAATAACAAATGAAATTTCTTATATAAATAGAAAAAGACGGAGAAATCTGAAGGGGTAATTATGTTTTCTATTGGTAGAGGAAAATAAAGACAATTTAAGAGGGAAAAAGCCCTGGATAATGAAGAGGGAGAAGTAGAAGGCTGGAAAACGTAAGTGGATCAAAGAGATAAGATGTATCGATGTTTTAGAACCGTTCCGTTTTTGGGAGTTATCGTTGGTGTTGGTAACTTCTCTTTTTACTTTGAAAGTTTTTTAATTTGTTTTTTCCTAAATTTTAATAATAAATTTTAATTTCTTAAATAATGACTAATAACTAACCTAATTAAATGCTTGTAATAATATGTTAAATGGCTAATTAAGTGGACGCCACTTGTCTTAATGAGGAGACTGCATCTTCTCCTATTAATAATATATAGATAAGCACTAGGATCATGTTCCATGTGATTTCATAAATACAGGGGTTCATGCTAACATACCATTATGACGTGTTGCTTGAAAAATATAACAAAATAGTTTTAACTAAATATCCGCCTAGCTTGGTTAGATAAATTTCACTCCTATCCTCCTAGACTTCCAGCATCGCGTTACTAATCTTTTTTCTTGATCTCAAACTAACTATCATGCTATGGCTTAATTTATCAGATGAAGGTTGATATCTTCAAATCTCTGTTATTATTTTCTTTTCCTAATCTATACCACACTCTTAAGCAAGTTTAGAATGCAGTAGAGTATCCATTATATTCATCCATTATAAATGAAATCATCACAAAGGAAATACTAATACTTGCAAGCACAGTGGTTAAGAATTGTTGTGCACTTGACCTATTTTGTTAATTCATCATGGTTCCCTCAACTCTAGTTGGGGCATTTAGCTACTCATAATTATAAGAACATACAAAGAATAAATAGAGAAAAGCATTGTTTTGAACATGCAATATGAATTAAAATTCAAAATCTCAACTTGGCGTAAAACCCTTGAAACAATGTTCAAAGATTCCAAGAATATGCCTTAGAACCTCATAATTTAATGTTACCAATTCTAAATAGTTTGTAACCCGTAAAAATAACACTACAAGACTATTTATAGACAAAAAAAATCCTATCCTAAACAAAACATGAAACCTTGGTCGGTTGGCTCGGAGGATGGGGAGGTAAAATCTTTGATAGATACCATGAATGTCCATTGGTGCTCTTTCTTTGGATCATGGATTTTCATTTTTAGATCTTCAATGGTATGGTGTTCAGCAGGGCTTCGTGATATTGATCATACAACTGTGTGATGTTGTCTTCTGATCATCTTTAACTTTAACTTCTGCACACTTCATATCTTGGTCATTATCCTACAATCTCGGGGTATGATTGTCAATTAAATGCGCGAGTGTGAATTGTTCTAATCTTATCATTTCACACATAAGTTATGTTGTCTTGTTCCCAAACATTCCTACCATGACAACAAGTTACGATGGTGACTTCATGGTACATTAATAGAAGGAGTTTGCCTGATCACCTCTACACTTTCTGATTCAAGGAACGATAGCCTTGGTATGCCCGTGGTTAGATCCCAAAGTTGTCATTCCTTTTGTCGATCCTCCAAAGCTCCTCTTTCTGTTGTTGCTTTTCCTAAGCCTATTTACCCTATGATCATACCAAGAATCCATCATATCCACATAAGCATACCATTGAACTTACAATTATTCCATGTTTTAAATTTATTAAGTGCCATAAATTCACTGCACATCGACACTTTCAACTTAGAACATTGATATGTCCTCGGGCAAACAAAGTAACTAGACCCACTAAGATGCATAGAGAAAACTCAAAATCACTATAGTTGTCACTTTTACAAAACCAAATTTCCCACATGCATACCACTTAAGTATTATCAACACCCTCCACTTTCATCAAAATCAACCAAGGCAGTGTATATGAAATACAAGTACTCTAATGTAGCAGGATCAGGATATGGCGTTACATTCTAAATAGACAACCTAACACGTAGAGTAATACACGCTTAACTAAGCAATAGCTAGAGTACATCCCATATGCCTTCAAATAAAATGCAATGAAATCCGTTTCTAGGACTTACTAAATTATCCCACATTCACAAGGAAGTTAAGTTGTGTGTATTTGAGACCATAAGCTTTCCCTTCTTTTCCACGATTAGTTTTCGATCAATCTAATTATGATCATATTATGTCTTTTATAGGCCTGTAATGTATACATGGAAACATGTATGGTCAATTTGGATAAAATGACTTATTTCTTCTTGGCACTAAACTATTTTTTTGGCTCAACATTCGTACTTTATTGCATTATTCTCCCTTTTTCACGATTTTATTTCATTTTTCGACCTCAGGTGCTGTTTTATTTAACACCAAATCACTATATTATATATATATATATATAGAGAGAGAGAGAGATTTCTCTCTTTTTATTTTTTCCAGATTGAACCCAATTCTTCTTTATTTTCACTACTAATCCTTTATCTTTCACTTTCTATACACCCCTACACAGTAGTCACCATCAATATAGATGATTCTCCTTAGTGGAGGAACATAGTGTTCAATAAGGGACTAGGGCCAACGAATGTTCTTTTAGAAATTTGGGGAGGTGAATCGGGTAGCTCAAAAAAGGGTTTAATGAGGCTAGAAGTTTGGGTTCAAGGGATATAAGCTTATTGGGTTGGTTATTTAGGCTAAATTGGACTACATCAAAGATGATCTATGATCCTTTCCCAGCCTCCTATACTAAAGCTTTTAGCGAGACTAACTGAGTAAGTTTTATGTTACACGCACGCATCGCCTAGGTAGAAATCATACTCATTCATGGATCAAGTCTTTCATCTAATTTACCACCAACTTAATTCATGCAAGGTCGTAAATATTATCCTACTAAGAATACTAATTCAATATCTAGATCCTATCATTTGTTTCAACAAAGTACATGCAACACACACTATCACAAAACATATTTTTATGGGTTATTATTTTTAAAACATTGAGTAATAGGTTTTCACGCTTTATTAAATATGGATGCACCATGATTTCTTAAAATACTCTTAAGTTAAACAAAAAAACACAAAATAAATTAACAATAAAAATAGTGTAACGTCTAAACATCTGTGTTCTAACTATGATAGTGAAATTGAAGGAAAAGAAACACGGGAATAAAAACACTCGATTATGGTATACACCCACTTAAAGTGAGGAATCATGCAATGTCCTTTATTAAAAGAAATCATAGGAAATATTAAAACTAGTCTAAGGGATATACCTATAGCGTCCTAGGTGTCAGTTGGACAATGATCTCATAGGGACGTAGATGGTCCCCAATAGTCTCCTCAACTCTGGTGGCCTTGGTTATTGATGTGGCACTCATAGACAAGTTGACACCAAAGGTAAGCGGTACAATCGAAGTACCTAGATTGGGGGTTATCATTATGCCGTCTCCTGACTTTGCAAACACTATATGGTAATTAGTGTATCCTTCCCATCATAATTGCTATCGTGGAGATTTCCCCATATTCCTTCACTTTCCTTATACTCTTCTCCATCTTATCATATTTCATCATTTTTTCTTTCTTAGTCTCATCACCCCTTTTTCTCCTTTAAGGCTCCTAAGTGTATCTCTGCACCTCAACGTCTATATTATTAGGATTAGGGCGAGAGTGTAAAATTCAAGAACTAACAATTCTACATTACCGTAAGAGAAGCCAATGAAGGAGTCATTGGTAGTAGAGGAGGTGGAGCATCAACCTTGTTTGTCAATACTGTGACATTTTATTTAAGATTGGGAAGGTCATCCCTAATATCCACCAGGTTTGATGCTTGGATGACATCTATCCTAGACATCATCGGAGTCTCAAATCTATTTTCTCGTGTCTGGATAGTCCTAATGGCACCCCAAGTCTCATTACTAACATAAGGATTACTTAAACCATTAGCTTCTTAATCCAGTCAGAATTGGAAAACTGTGGATAGATGTCATTGGTGTTGATGATAAAAAGGAACCAGCATCAGACGCTTTTATGTGACTAGCTAGGGCACACCAAACTATATCTGGAATATAAAGGCCTTTGGCTAGGACAATCGAGTTGTGTAGATCCTTTATCAATGCCTTGTCAACAATCATCATAGGTAGGACCACTCTATCCGCTGTATTAGTGACTAAGATATGAAAATTACACATCAACTGTGTGATGTGACAGGGGAAATATAGGTAGTGCTAAATTAGAGAACCTTTTCGTATATCTTCTCTGCGATGATATAAAAGATGGTCAACTCTACTCTCAAAACCAGGACCGCTACTAGGTAGGTATTAGTTGCACCCTATGAATTATCATTGGGTACTGTTGCAATTTGGTTCCTGACAATCCACGAATAGGCCTTTGCTACAAAATTTAAAATGTGCTTATAAATACTTACCATGTTGACCCACGAGGCACTCTTTCACTCTTTAGTATTATGGCCCATCAGCCACCTATAGTTCATGCTCTTATCATCATTACACATATTATGTACTTGTTTTAGATCGTTCATCTAGAAATTGTATTTTGAGGTCTCCTCAACTAGCTAAATTGCATCTTTGAACAAGGTTCTAGAAATTTCCTTGATGGAGATGTCAAATGCTATGTCTCTGACCCGAATGGTGTCCAGTCGTGTGTGCTTTTCTATATCTATATCATTCCCTAAAGGAGTGACGTTTTTTGGTATTTATTTGTAGTTTGCGTAAAATTTAGGCACCAACTCCAGCACATATACTTGTAGGGGGTCTCAGTATACATCCCAGCCTACATCTATCAAAACCCTACACCAAGGTTAGGATCTTCTACAATGAGGCAACTAGGAACCGATGCTTTTCTTTAATGCTTCTCTTTTTGTTACCTTATCTGTCTATGTGACACCATAAATAGAATATTCCCTTGTGTTTAGGGGATAGAGTAAAAAGAGATGGATAAAATTCCATATGCATCAGCAGTGGGAAATCTCATGTATGCACAAGTTTGTATGCTTTAGATATTGCGTACATAGTAGGAATGCTTGGGAGATATTTAAGTAATATGGGAATATATAATTGGAAAGTTGAAAACAGAGTTATGAGGTATATTCAAAAAACTAAAGAATACATAATTGTTTATTGGAGGTCGGATTATTTAGAGACCATAGGATATTTCGATTCAAATTTTGCTAGATGTCTTGATAGTAGGAGATCTACATCATGCTACGTTTTCATGATAGATGGAGGAGTTGTTTCTTAAAAAAGTGTGAAATAAGCATTAATAAATTCTTCGACAATTGAAACCAAATTTATAGCCTGCTATGAAGCATAAAATCAGGAAATATGGTTGAGAAATTTTGTCACTGGAATGCAAATAATCTGTGGCATAGAATAACCATTGAAAATTTATTGTGATATCAAATCTGCTGGGTTGTCAAAGTCAAAACATATAGACATTAAGTATTTGATTGTAAAAGAAAAGGTTCAGAGTCATCTTATGTTGACTGAGGATATTAGTAAAAACTTGATGATTGTGGATCTGCTTACAAAGAGTTTTCCACCTAAAATGTTTCATGGGCATTTGGCTAATATGGGTGTTGTAAAATTTGATGATAAGACATTTTAGTAGGAGTTTATTGTTTTCTTTCTGGTATTGACTTGTTAAAGTATATTTTTTGTACGGACTCAAAATTATGAAATCTACAAATTTCCTATATTTATTGATAACTTTGAAAAATAAAGATATTGACTTTCTATTATTGTTTTGCATAAAGTATGATAAAGTGACTTTGGGCTATTAAATTCATATGTTAGGAGCATTTGGGAATAGACACTGGTTAGATCATTTTACATGTAATTTCCATATCTAATCTATGTCATAGGTATTGCTCATTTTTGTGACCATTGATAGATTTTGTTTAGAAAATATGTTACGACGGCCGATTTGATCATATATTGGTAGTATCAATGGTCTAGATAGTTTTGAGATATTTAAATCAAGATAGCAAAAGTTTGTGTACACTAAAGTATTATCTATGTATGATTATCTAGAAATATATGTGGTCTAAGTGGGTGATTGTTAGTAATTTCTATTTTGTAGACTCAGATATTAATTAATACACTATACATAGATATGTTATCTATAAAGAAGCACAATTTATGATATAATAATGTATTAAAGTTGTTGGGTCTAAACGTAAATATCTATTAATATGGGTTTAATTAGAACTATGAAGAATCCATGGACCTTTTCGAAAGTTTGATGAAAACTTATAGAAAAGGCACCTTTCTGAAAAAGGCACGTTTATTTAAAAATGACACCTTTGTTGAAAAGGAACCTTTCCAGAAAGGTCACCTTTCCTGAAAAGGCACTTAAGTGTATTACATATATAATTGGTCCCTGAATTGGACATTGCATCTTTTTTTTTTTGTCTATCTCTGAGAAGAGACAATTAAAGAGCGATATTAAGACTTAGAAGATTAAATTTCTTTGATTCACATACTGTAATGGACCAAGGTTAGTGTTCCTATCATTCTTCTACAACCATGTCACTGTTTAATAATTTACTTGTGATCTTGAGGAAAATTCTTTAAAATGTTACAGCACAAATTCCAAAAGCTAAAGTACAAAATTGGCTAAAATAAACAAAATACAACTAAAATTTATATGAAAATAGAATAGTCCCAGAAGAGTGAAACTCACCCCATCTTGAATCATCTATTTATCACTGTATGAATTAAAAACCCTGGGCGTCAATATTGAGATCTCGACCAAAAGTATGAAGAAAAGTAGGAGTGAGTATGATTCATAGTAGCTATCATAGGTTGACTGAGCTCAAGTACAAAGCTAAATCAGGTAAAGGATACTATTAAAATAATACCTTACAAGTAGGAAAGTCCCAACAGCTCAATATCAAGTAATATCAGTATTCATATCAATAAATCAAAAGATATGAAGTGATGGAATGCAATGATATGTGATTCTATGCAACAGCCATGCCTACCGGTATTAAAAGAATCCACATAGTGATTTTTAGAAATTTCTTGCGTCTGGGTCATTTTTTCCCTCCTCGTTGTTGCTTTATAGCATTTTTGAATTGTTGGAATGGGTGCCTTGTTCCCTGAAGCATTTGGGAGTACTTTATCCAATTTTTTACTTTGAGAAGCTTTTAAGTTAATATAATTGACTTTGGTCAACATTTTGAGATTCAATTATCCAATAAAAATTATGCCAGTTCTATTAGTTTCAAAATATCAAATTTTGGTTAGTAGGGTAGTTAGTTCGAGTTCTGAGGTCCTTTTATGATTTTTGAGTGTTTGGGCAAGAAACTAGTTTTATGGCCTAAAGTTGATTTCGGGTTAAACTTATTAATAATGACCTTGTTTAATAGATTTGATGGTTCCATTGTTCCCAAAATGTCGAAATTAGTGTAGTAGCATTATTGGTTTGATTCTGTGGAGTCCCGAATGAATACTGATGGTCGATTTGTTGAGTTTTTGATAATCGACTGTTGTTGGTGCATTAGACATTTGTGCATCACAATCGTGTGGCTGGAGTTGCGATCACTCATTGTCAGGTCACGACCCGAATCAGTGTTCGTGATAGAACTTCTCACACACTTTGATACAATTCTGTTTCAATTCAAACACAATAATCCAAATGAAATTGAATTGCAAGGCATAATAATTTGAAATAATCCCCAATTATATAAAAAGAAATACAATCTCAACACAACATATCAGATCTGGTTGTGACAACTACAAACATCTAATATTGAACAAATTACAATAGATCAAAGTATCTTAAATGTGAGTTAATACATAAGTTAAATGAAAGAGGGATCTGAGTAAGCTCTATGATACAACAATAGCAATCTCGATCTTCGTTGATCCAGCACTAGGAGAACATAATCATTGCTCAGCTACACGCTCAATTCCTACTCGTGGGGCAAAAATGATAAAGAAAAAGCAAGGGTGAGTATGAAACATTTGCACTCAGCAATCAACATTGATAACTAACCCTAATTCAAACTTCAAAGTGATGATGAGGACAACCACAAAAATATTAAATTACCCCAAATAAACCTGCACCCATAATGTTCCAGCCAATTATACTAGATACAACTTTCACCAAGGTAATCTAACTAGTTAAATAAGGCCGACACATATAGGTTTTGTATTAACAGGAATATAACAAGCCACATCATGGGAGGATTTCACCAAGACAGTAATATATACACACATTATACCAAAACAGTAATCCAAGGTAAGAGAAAATTCATATCCCGAAACCAGTAAATGTGACAAACCAATCTCAACATATCAAGTCATAATCAATACACAACATATAATAATATCTCGATAACAATATAACTCAAGCGGAAGTGCAATGCAAAGCAATATGATGATATGACATAAAATGCTATGACCAAAGTGCAACTTGTATACACCTTCCAAGCCTAAGCCTTAAAATTTATGGATATAAATTCACTTAATCAGGAAGGATAAAAATTTAAAATTTAACAATAAGAAGAGTCAAGAAGTCAGAATTCTATTTTCGATTATTCCATTTTGAACCGTTACTTTGATCCCATGACTCCTTTCCATATCAAATTGAAAGAAACTGCCATCTTTGTTTCTTGATTACATTCACAATGTAATTTTCATGCCATTTTATGTTCCTGAATGTGCCAAATTTTGTAGTTAGTTAAATAAAATGAGAACCCACTATGATCACATTCTTGTAGAGTAACCAACTAGGAACATTTTCCCAAATTTCAATCATGTTGATTGCTTTGACACTTCTCAAATCCTTGAATGTTACAGTAATTTTATTAATGGATTTGCATAACCCAACGGCATGCCCATAACGACTGTTCAATCCCTTTTTCTGGTGAAAACGGTATTCCAAATCTCTTATGCCTTCTTCCCTTCTAGAAAGATCACACTTCCATCTACTAAAAGTGTCCTTTAGGGTATTTCAAAAAAGGGATGTTGGGGTTTTATGTGGTGTGAATGATAAATGAATATGTGCTTTTTTGTAAAGGCATAAAGTGAAAGGATGCAATTTGAATAGACACCTTTTGGATTTGGATTGTTATGACCTTTTCAATGGGTTGTGACTTTTTCGAAGAGTTACACCTTTTTTTAGAATTGGACCTTTTTCCGAAGAGTTGCACCTATATGAAGGGATGCAGCTTTTTGAACCATTATTTCTCTTCATGAAGCCTTAATGGCTATAAATACCAGAATTTTCCCTCATGTATAGACATGAAATTTTGAAGAAAAACTACCCCTCTTTCTTGAAAAATATACTAGTGTGATTAGCTACTGTTGAGTGCGTTCGTAGTTCAACAGAATTTAAGGTACCCCTATTCAATCAAAGTGATTCAATTTATCCTTGGAGAAGCTGTTTCATTACCTTGGGTACTTGAAGGGAATAAATTTCTTAAGAACACACTATGAATTCGGTGGACTTGAATCTTTTTGTTTCATCTCTTTTTCCTAATTATGGTTTTACTATTTTTATAGAAAATAATTTCAACATCAGATCGATAGTTCTTCAAATGTTTTAACTTGTGTTTGAAGTTCTTGAAACTTCATTGAACTTGCGTTGAAGTTATTTATATTTGATTTTTTTATTTTCAAGAAAATAGTTTGAACTTCATTTTTGGTTGTTCATAAGTTGGGTTGAACAAATTGTTAAAAGTTAAAAGTTATAAACACAGAGTTTAAACATCATTTGATTGTTCTTTGTTTATTCGAACATGATTTTAAAGTAATAGTTGATAAAATAAAATAGATTTTACCAAACCCAAGGAAAAAAAATTAATAATCTTAAGGAATTTATAAAAATATCTTTTTCTATGCTTGTTTGGTGGAATTTTTTTTTCTCCATTTATAAATGAAGTACTTGACTAATCTATACTGGGTTTGATTTTGTGGAGACTAAAATCTTTTTATTTTTGCTCCCTTGGTTAGAAGATATTAAAACTTCACGGAGAAATCAATGTGGGAATTTATTTTGAAGAATAGAACTTCACCGATTCGATAAACTCTCTGTATTGGTTTCTGGAGTTTAAAATAAATGGGTTTTCACTCTGCTCTCAAAGTTCATTCGGTTGATGATTTTACAATATAAAAACGTCATCATCGACTAAAAATAAGTTGGTTAAAAATTAAAGTCTTTATTGTTAGTATTCTAAAATATTAAAGTGTAGGTCAAAGATTGGCAAGAAAATGATGAATCAAACTGAACAACAAATTGATTCGATTGTGAATGGTGTTGTCCTAACAACAACCAATGTTGCGTCATTAAGTTGTTCAGCTATTACTCTAGCAATGGAAATGGTAGAGAAAACAAAAAATATTTTAGTGTGAACTTCAAAGAATGGTAGTAGATGATGTCATTTTGGATGACCAAAGTTTAAATGCAAATGTTCACAAGTATAGATCCTCATATTTCAGAAAAATAATGTTTGAAAATCAATTGTCTAGTTTGAAAAATCTTGTGAGTTGTTCCAAGATAGAATAGGATAGTGAGTTGAATGAAAATTCATAACTTTAAGGATGATGCTCTAAATAATAAAAAGATGAAGAAGTCTTCTTGGCAAGAGATAGAGCAGAACAATAAAACTTTCAAAGGCAAGTGCTACAATTGTAGTTATAGTGGCCACAAAGCTCTAAATAATTAGGTTTTTAATAAGAACAAGAAAAGAGATCATATTAGCATGTTGGAAACAATGGGAAATATGGAAAATCTGTGTTCTATGATCACTTAAATCAATATAGTTGGAAATCCAAATGAATGGTGGTTTGATTAATGAAACACTTGACATGTTTGTGCAAATAAAGAAGATTTTGCAACTTATGATACCGCTGGTCCTGAGGAAGTGATCTTCATAGGAAATAATGAAACAGCCAAGATTGAAGAAAGAGGAAAGGTATTCCTAAAAGTAACTTCCGGAAATGTGTTGACTCTAAACAATGTTCTACATGTTTCTACTATTTCGAAGAATGTAGTGTCGATAACAGTTCTCATTAAAAATAGGTTTAAGTGTATCTTTGTTTCAGAGAAATTTGTAATAAATAGGAATGAAACATATGTAGAAAAGGGATTCCTCTCGTGGTGTAAAAAACTATTTCACGACTTATATTTATGATTTCACTATATATTGTTATGTTTATTTGCTAAACGATAAGGATGAAGTAATAGATGCATTTAAGCAATATAAAACAAAAGTTGAGAATCAGCTAGATAAAATGATCAAAATCATCAAAAGTGATAGATATGGAGAATATGAATCTCCTTTGCAGAGATATGTCTAGAAAATGGAATTGTCCATTAATTTACTACCCATATTCACCTCAATCAAATGGGATTACAGTAAGAAAAAACTGAACATTAAGGAAACAATGAATGCCTTACTCATAAGTTCATGTTTAGAGCATAAAAATGGGAAAGCTATCCTTACTGCTAACGAATACTCAATAGATTGAGTCATAGTAAGACACATTCAATTCCATATGAAAAATGGAAAGGAAGGAGACAAAACTTGAAAAATTTCAAATGGTATTTCAGAAAGGAAAAACTGAACATTAAGGAAATAATGAACGTCTTACTCATAAGTTTAGGTTTAAAAAATATGGGGGGAAGCTATCCTTATTGCTAACGAATACTCATAGTAAGACATATTCAATTTCATATGAAAAGTGAAAAGAAAGAAGACCCAACTTGAAATATTTCTAAGTGTGGGGTTGTCTATCAAAAGTCCAACTATTCCTAAAGGGTAAAAATAGGACCTAAAATTATGGACTGCGTGTTTATTGGATATGCTAAAAGCAGTAAAGCATGTTTATATTTGGTTCATAAATCTGAATATAAATGAAAATATAGTAATTTAATTAAATAATGATGAGTTTGTTGAGCACATTTATCTATATAAAACTGGACATGAGCAGTATTGTGGAGGATCTAAAGGACCCCAAGATGAACCAAATGAGAATGTACTTAATAATGAGAATTCAAGACATAGTATATGTCAAAGAATGGCAACATCTTTTGGAGAGGATTTTGTAATATTTCTTCTTGAAAATGAGCCTAAAACATTTAATGAAGTGATGTCTTGTTTGAGCTCTTCCTTTTGAAAAGAGACAGTCAATAGTGAGATTGATTCAATCTTGAGCATTGATTAAATCTTGAGCAACCATACTTGAGAATTGGGTGATCTTCCTCTAAGAAATAAACCTTTAGGTTCTAACTGGATCTTTAAAAGTAAAATGAAAGTTGATGATAGTATTGAAAAATACAAGGCAAAACTTGTAGTGAAAGTCTTTAGACAAAAACATGTCCTTGATTTTTGATACATACTCATTTATAACAAGGATAACATCCAGTAAAATATTAGTTGCTTTAGTGGTGGTGTATGGTCATGAAATCAATCAACTTGGTGTGAAAACAACATTCCCAAATGTAGAATTGGAGGGAGAAATTTTGTTAGAACCTTGGGGGTTGCACCACACAGTGAGGGACCAGGTCCACTAAAATCAGTCACAGGGAATAAATAATTAAAGCACTGAGGAAGGTAAAACTTTGCTGAAAATAAAGGAACACACTGATTTAATGTGGAAACCCCCTTACTCTAGAAAGGAAAAACTAGGACTTGCCCTCATAAGCTCCTCAAAATATCACAATAATCAACCTCTTGATTATAGACTCGAACTTAAACCTAAATCTACGATCCTCATGCTCATAGCAATTCTACTATAGCCTCGCCTTGACAACTCTACCAAGTCTCTTTCAACATTTGTTAACTCAAACTAGTTTTAAGTTTAGGCTACTCTACCTAAGCACTCTCAAATAAAAAATAAAGCATTACTCTTATAGTATGAATAATTCAATTACAAACCACTATCTAAATCAAGAATGTTTTTCATTATCAACACACAAGGACTAAGAACTTTACCTAAACGTGAGTTCTTTCTTTTTTCTCTTTTCACTATTTTTAATTTGCAAAAACCAATTGATAGAGAAGCATTCTTTTCCTTTTATAGTTGAGTGATGATTAAGGTTGAAGTTCAATTGGACCAGGAGTCCAAAATAGTACAAGTATCACCAATGCAGTTTGTTATACAATAGGACAAAACTGTTCAGACACGTGTCAGTTGTACTGCAGCCTCGAACATCCAAGGACCTGGTCCTTTGTAGTCAGCTTCTTATCATCAAAACAAGATGTAGCAATTATCCCTCCTTTTAATGATTACAATCCAACCATAGAGTTTTGTGCATCAATACATATTCATCACATTTAATTATTATGAATACCACTACGGATGATAAATGTTTACCCTTTCATGCAATACCATGGCTCCATAATCATACAACATAAGGACCTGGTCCCTTGTTGTCAATTGATATAAAACTTTACCAATCATTTTTCCTCTTCCAATATGCCAGCATACCTTTTCTATAACTTATCATATCCTTCCGCCTTTCAGCATTCCATACATATCTGTAATTCAAGATTAAATTTACACATTTTAATTTATATTTGGAACGTTTTCATTTACACTACCTGGTCCAAGTCCCTTCCACATGAAATTAGTATTCCCTTTTTTGGCATCATCAAAAAGTGAAAACAATAAATTAAGAGTAATAGTAAACGCAGGTTAGTTAACTCTAGGCCACTAGGGTATTATTAATATGAAGAACAACTTTAAAAATAAAGTAGAGCCAGATAAAGGGCACAAAAACAAGAACTCATTCATATTTAACAGTTTAGGTATCACTGTAGTGCAATATGTACATTTTATTTTCCATAGAAAAAACCAAAAAAGTTAGTGTAATTGTAAAGGTAGAAGATTAGGGGAGAAGGTTTAGAGAAGTAAGGCCATCTTAAGACAATATAACAACTCTTTTTTTAGCATCTTGATATCTGTATTCAATCTCATAACCTCATTGATTAGAATTGTAACTTTCTTTTTGAGTTCATCATTCTCACTTGTAGGTTTGGCATAGACCCTTGGGCCCTCCTTTAAAAATTGTTAAATTTGCACCTATAATCTCCCAATTTCTTACTTTTAGGAAGTTCCTTTTGTTCTTTTTTATTTTAGAATCCCTACTAGATTCATCATTAGTGTCACGACCCGAACAGGGGCCCTGGCCGTGAGGAGTATCCCGAACCATAAAAGCCCAAAACACCCCTATCTGTCTGGTAGTCATGCACATAATTTATATGATAAAAAATGCGGAAGATAAACAATATTATGAAAACATGGTTAGGAATCATACTAAAGAAATAATGGGGAAAAATTTCCCACAATCTCAACACAACATCTCTATAACATCTGCGAAATCTCTACTACATGAATGAAATAAATATCTATTTGAAAACTGGGACAAGGCCCCCAGTAGATCCAAAACTAATAAATGATAAATGAAACTTCCAGATATCAGGCCTTCCGAAATATTGAAGGCTCAGCAAATGACTCTACGAATATGTCTGAGGAAATCTATTAATTTTTTGGACCCCTAGACTGTGCCTCCGAACCTGGGAGGGAAGGGGGTCAATACAAAATTACTGGTACGCAGAGATATCAAAACAAAACATAATATTTTTACAAAATATAGTTGAGAGCCATTATAAAGTAGTTTCATATCAAATCATTTGAAAAAAACACATGGCGTAATGTAATTATTTTAAACAACAATGCAATGCAGCTGAGTTAGGTGGAATACCCTACATATCACATTTACACCAAATGTCAAACCTCGATTGCCACCGAGATTAGAGTATAATTGAGGGGAAGACACACAAGATCTGACAGTAGGGTGTCTCGACCCAATGGTAGTGCATAAGATCACAAAGCAGGGCTCCAAACCATAGTCACAAGTTGGGAATGACATAAAGTCAGGTACGCAAGATCACAAAGCATGGTACCAAGATCCCATGTCGGTAAACACGGTTTCCAGCGATGAGCCCTGACACTCAAAAGCCTTCTTCAAGCATCCACCTATCTTATGTAAAATCAATGCATTCAAATTTTATCTGATTCAATCAGATATCATATTCTTTAAGGTATCATCATACTCGACTTTCAAGCCATCAGTATCAAATAAACATGTGCATAATCATGTAAAAATCAAGATGCTTCATTATTTACAAGTAGTGAATAATAATCATTTCAAATTCATGCTCTCTTTCGGTTGTCACAATATAGTATAGGGTATCAAAACATTATCATGGGAATTTGAAAGCAATTTATCATTCATATTTATCAAACTTTAATGGAAAATCTCAAATCACATATGCATGGTTTCAACCATTGAAGTATATAGGCAAACAATTCCCATGACATTCAAGAAATGACTTAGAAATCATATTAAAAGAAGGCTATTAGAATTTTATGGAAAACCTCCATTTGAAAGCATGCATGTTCATAAAACTAAACCCATGAGATTTTAGGATAACCCCACATACATCTATATGTGAATATGATAGGTGCTTTTTGAAGCCTACGTTGCGGGAATTTCAAATCTTCAATTTTTTTTGAAAACCCATGGTTGAATCTTGAGTTATTGGAGTTTTTATTTTGAAACTGTAAGGGGTGTTCTTGAGAGAAAATTTGAGAAAAGGATTATAGTTAGATGAATTGGGGGCTAAATATGGTGTTATAGATGAAATTTGGGTGAGGTGAAATGACTAAAATGCCCCTAAGAAAACAAACAAATTAGAAATTGTCCCTCAGTTGACAAGCTGATAGGCTGAAGTAAAACGGGTATAACTCCTTACTCAGATGTTGAATGTGGATGAAACTAGTTGCATTGGAAAGAATAATTAAAGATCTTTCATTTGATAGGTAGAAGCTCTCACAGTTCATTATATTCAGAGCGTTATGATCGTTTTAAATTGAGCCTAAAATGGTGAAAACTGGGTAATAGGCTATGCATTTTGCTGCTGTTTTGAAATCCAAACGCAGCCTTATGCGTTCCGAAAAATTACAAAACATATCCGAGATGTACTATGATCTTGTATGATCGTAACACAACTTGAAAATCTAAAAACAGATGTCGGGAAGGTTGAAAAGTTGTATCCTGAAAATTTCTAGCTAAAATGACTCTAAGTCCTCATTACACTTAGAAAAATATTCTAGTTGTTAGCCCATCAAACATAACACTAAAAATGAAATCGACACGAGAAATTCATGGGGAATTACAACAGGAGTGATTACCACACGTATGTTAATAAATAATAATTCAGTTCGGGTCTATATACGTAGGAACGATGGTCTAAACTCTAGCCCGTAAATACGGGGTGTTACGTTATCTCCCCTTGGGATCATTCGTCCTCAAATGATCGATAGGAACATATTGAAGCTTAGAGGTATGGATTAATGCAGACATGATATGTTTCTCTCGAAAGAATACACTTATCTGAAACATGACTATAAGTCTGGAACTACTGATGTTCTAAATTCTTATACCGGATGTGCATATCTGATGAATGGAATACACAATTGAAGCTATTCATAAGCTGAATTCTCATAATTAACATGCATATCTGATGCATGGATTTGTTACTGAGTTGTTCTCATGAACGAAGAACTGAATACGCTGATAAGCTGAACTTTTTCTATTGGACATGCATTTCTAAGTATAACTGAATACGCAATGATAACGGGTGTGGAGCTTCTAATAAGAATCTATGCATGCAACTGAATGGGGTATCTCCCCCTTGGGACCCTATGTCCCTCTATGAATGCTCAATTCACTAAGATGCTCAGAAAACTCAGGCGATGCACTAGGCACCTACGAATTTAATCATAACTAAACATTTGGAATCTGAATCTAGTATGTGATGCATGAATTTAGCTATACTCGCAAATACTAGTATACTTTATCTTGGAATAGTAACATATCTGAGTTTTTTGGGTAGCATGATTAAATAAAGAGAAGAGAAAACAAGTCATGCGAATCTGACTGCTAAACTAATTTACTGGCCACATAGACTGAACTATACTGGAAACTTATACTCAATCTGGAGTATCTCTTCAATACTCTCTCTAAAGAAGTTCTAGCAGTAATAGGGAGCCACGAATCTTGGGTATGGATTACACGAGACATCCAACTGAGGAATCACCACATTAACACTACTCTGCAGTTTGGAACATAGGCATATAACTCCTGAATTAGGATACAATTATCAAGCCTTTCGCATTACAACTTCTTACTTTCAAGCTTAGCACACTTCTCGAATATCACCTAACTATACTATTATCCTTTAATACCATACTCATTGATTCAAGTTATAATCCTTATAATCTTTCTACTAGTGTCTAAAGTAGCTTAAATGCTTTGACGGTGATCAAGCCTAATTTTAAATCATAAAATACAACATGCCATACCACGATACTAGTATAAACTATATGATTCAATCTTTTGTATCCTCTTTAGAGATCACACCCTAAGCATAATGTGCCTTACCACTTCAACGACCAGCTCTGAACTCTTACTACGAATTTACTAGAGCATATTGTGTCCCTCCACTTAAATCCCAACATGTCATTCAAGCCTATCTTTATAACCACATATGACCTCCAAGGCAAACATCCATAAGGACATACTTCACATATTCTCTAAACCACTATCAATATAACTCCCACACGCTACCCCAAGAACATACACACACAAATTCTCACTAACCATCACATATATCAAAGATTTGGTCCCAAACTTACTTAACACTTAAGGTCTTATCTAAAATAAGCATACTATGCTTTTTATCAACAGGAAAACATTTACTCATCACAACCATCCTCACATAAGAAGAAGTCACAAAAGGCTAAAACGTAAGATTTTGAAGTATAGAAGGGTATTATATGAAACTTAACACTTAACTGAGGCATGAGGAATAGCAAATCAACATTTGAGTTTCATCTAAACACTCTGAATTTAGGGTATTTATGGCTATAATCTGAATCTCGCCAATCATTTGGCGTAAAACATGAGTTATGGAGACTGAGCATACTATAGGGCGCATATTTCATGAGCTGCATGACCTCAATTTGGAGTTTGTAACATATGGAATATAATTCCAACTACTGAATGAACTGAAGCTCTTCATTTTAGAATTGGAAGAGTACATGATTCTCTATCACAAGCATGATCATGAGCTACAATTATCGAACTGACATGTAAGGCATGCGTATGTATTTGGGATCACTGAAAAATACTGAGATAGGAATGGGTTAAGATTCACCCTCACTTTCTAATATTCTAAACCATACTACATCACAACAAGAATCTGAGAGCCTTACTTGGTCATTCGTTCTGTCATCTCCCCTTTAGCTTCAAGTCATCATCTAGAGTTTGGGAGATCATTTACCAGATTCTAACTGAACTACACTTACTACACTCTAGGGTCTGAAAAAAATGACAATACATGCATATCATAGAACTTAACCCGAATGACTACCATCCGGGATACACTCTATCTTTGTTAGCCAGCAATAGTCATAGTATAATGCTTGCACACTTATTATATCGGTTCAACCTTCAAAAGTCAAGCTTAGATTCTAACACTTAACATGGATATCACCGATCCTTTGATGAACCATACCACTTCCATCCTAGCATACCAATATTGCTTCTCCAAACTTATATCTCTCTACCATGAGAATTGAGATCACATCAATAGGCTCAACACTATCAATCAAGGCTCCTTAACTTGGCTATCTAGAACACCATATACCATCTAATTAGTCTTTTTCCAACTAGCAACTAAACGGTACCAGTAGTTATACCCAACATGTAATAGTCTTAGAGAAATGCCACAACTTTATATCACCTTGGGCATACTTACACACCATACCTACAACATTATACTTCATTACGAATCAACTCAAACTTAAGACATTTCATACACCATTCAAGCCTATTAGACCACTTTCATATAACTAGCATCATTAATCAAGAAATCATTACATCCACCTTCATGGACTTCAACTGTTCAAAACTTAATGTCTAGTGCTAAACATGATTTTACAACCCAACCTTACGCATGATTCTCACTTGGAAACCATGAAATAAACATCAAGAAACACTAGCACACTAGAACTTCATAACCACAATAATCAATCTTGACCTTACGATCTTCCTTATCATAACTCATTAGCATGTACTATTTCAACACATCAAGCCTACTAAATTCAAAACATACATCATTAATTTCATGCCAATGTTTTTACCACAACATTCTAGACTTGAATTCAAGCCTATAGTTTAGCGTCAATCATCTACCACCAATGACGAGTTCAACATAATATGCTAGTCCACAAAATTTACACATTCTATTCAAACACCTCAAAATCCACTACATACCTTCTCACAAGTTGTACTAGTTTACAACTACCCTAGTTTACAACTACCCACCAAAAGAAAGTCAAGGGGTAAAGTCACATAATAGACATGACTAACCTTAGTCTTATGTTATAACTCCATACAATATTTTCTACTTATAAGGATTTCTCACCTCATACTTACTCACTCAATCATACATTTAGACTACCTTAAATTTCCAAAACAACCATGAGTCTATAATTATAACTTCCTGGCTAGTATAGCTATTTTGCACGCTTCAAGCAACTGACAAGTCACCCTGACTAATAACTCCTTCTCTACCTTCTACTAACTAACACACAAGGAGGAATCACCTCATTACCAACTCCATCCCATGCAAACAGATTTAGCTACACATATGTTAGACCAACACAAGAACAACAAGTTGGATAACAAGTTACTAGTGAATAGAAATAGGCCTCACACGGCTTTACTAGACTCTGATTTTGTATTTTTAAAATAAAAAATGAGATGAATAACTAGGAAACTATGCTAGTGAATCGAAAGAGCCCCACACGGCTTCACTAGACTTAAAAAAACACCTTGATAACAAGATTACATATTACAAGAGATAGAAAATTGACACATAATATTTAATGGTCTAAGAATACAGATCTTACTCTGTATAAATAAAAATCTATGTAAGACACTTCCCCCATGGACTACCATACCATCCCCACATGCTACTAGCTACGACATTAATTTATCACTATAAAGGGGTAAAATCACCCTCAACATCGGTTATTCAACTGAAATATTCATTTACATAAAAATCACCCTCACACTAACTTCTAACTTTGTGACTTCCCATCACTAACTTCTTGGTCTAATTTCATTACCGATAGGTTATGACAATAACACTTTAACTTATGGTACTATTTGGGTGAAAATACAGTTCCAACATTCTGCTATACATCGTCCACATATGTATCAAGATTTTTGAGATGGACTAGATGCACTAAATACCTTAAGCTAGAAAGCACGATTCCATCAGGATTAATGTTTACATCAGAATCAACACATATTGAAGCATTAACAGACTCCTCTTGAGTCTTTGCACAATTTTTTTAAAATCTTATATGGCTTAATCGGAAAGGACTAATCATGCAGATTCTAAACTTTTCATTGTTGAATCACCCCAATAATAGGACATGTCTGAGAACATCAGAGTAAGGAAAGAATTTGGGATGACTATTACTTTTGTATGGGAAATGCCATAGCACAAATTTGAGTATGAAAGGGGGATATTCTGACTATATTGTATGAACTAGAACATGAAGAAAGAGAGACATTCCGAAATGCCTAGTAGCCTCCTGGTTATAAGTGTGGTACGCTACACACCCATGGGACACCCTGGGACCATGAACCGTGCTTTGATACCAAGTTTTTCAAGATTCGAATCGGGGCCTTGGCCATGACGAGTCTCCCGAATCATAAAGACCCGAAACACCCCTATCTATCTGGTAGTCATGCACATAATTCATATGATAAAAAAAATACGGAAGATAAACAATATTACAAAAACATAGTCAGGAATCATACAAAAGTAATAATGGGAAATAATGTCCCTCAATCTCAACAAAACATCTCTATAACATCTGCAAAATCTCTACTACATGATTAAAATAAATATCTATTTGAAAACTGGGACAAGGCCACCAGTAGACCCAAAACTAATAAATGATAAATGAAACTGCTAGCTATTAGGCCTTCCAGAATATAGAAGGCTCACCAAGTGACTCTATGAATCTGTCTGAGAAAATCTACTAATTTTCTGGACCCCTAGACTGTGCCTCCAAACCTAAGAGGGAAGGGGCTCAATACCGAAGTACTAGTATGCAGAGATATCAAAACAAAACATAATATTTTTACAAAATATAGTTGAGATCCATTATAAAGAAGTTTCATATTAAATCATTTGAAAACACATGGGCGTAATGTAATTATTTTCAACAACAATGCAATGCAGCTGAGCTAGGTGTAATACCCAACATATCACATTTACACCAACTGTCAAACCTTTGTTGCTACCGAGATTAGAGTATAACTGAGGGGAATACACACAATATCACACAGCAGGGCATCTTGACCCAATGGTAGTGCACAAAATCACAAAGCAGGGCTCCTAACCATAGTCCCAATTTGGGAATGACATAAAGTCAGGTACGCAAGGTCACAAAGCATGGTACCAAGTTCCCATGTCGGCAAACACGGTTTCCAGCGATGAGCCCTTACACTCAAACGCCTTCTTCGGGTATCCACCTATCTCATGTAAAATCAATGCATTCAAATTTCATCTAATTCAATAACATATCATATTCTGTAGGGTATCGCCATACCCGACTTGCAAGCCATCAATATGATAACAACATATGCATAATCATGTACAAATCAAGATGCTTCATCATTTACAAGTAATGAACAATAATCATTTAAAATTCCTGCTCTCTTTTGTTGGTCACAATATAATCTGGGTATCAAAACATTCTCATGGGAATTTGAAAGAAATTTATCATTCATATTTATCAAACTTTCATGGAAAATCTCACATCACATATGCATGGTTTAAACCATTGAAGTATATAGGCAAACAATTCCCATGACATTCAAAAAATGACTTCGAAATCATATTAAAAGCAAGCTATTAGCATTTTATTGAAAACCCCCATTTAAAAGCATGCATGTTCATAAAACTAAACCCATGAGTTTTTAGGATAACCCCACGTACATCTATATGCGAATATGATAGGTCTTCTTGAAGCCTACGTTGCGGGAATTCAAAATCTTCAATTTGTTTTGAAAACTCATGGTTGAATCTTGAGTTATTGGGGTTTTATTTTGAAATCCTAAGGGGTGTTCTTGAGAGAAAATTTGAGAAAAGTATTATATTTTGATGAATTGGGGGGTAAATATGGTGTTATAGAAGAAATTTGGGTGAGGTGAAATAACTAAAATGTCCCTAAGAAGACAAACAAATTCGAAACTGTCCCTCAGTTGAAAAGCTGACAGGCTGAAGTAAAACGGGTATAACTCCTTACTCAGATGTTGGATTTGGATGAAACCAGTTGCATTGGAAATAATACTCAAAGATCTTTCATTTGATAGGTATTAGATATTCTAGTTCATTTTATTCAGAGTGTTATGATCATTTTAAGTTGATCCTGAAATGCTGAAAACTGGGCAATAGGCTATGCGTTTTGCTACTGTTTTGAAATCTAAACGCAGCCTTATGCATTTCAAAAAATTCTGAAACTTATCCAAATGTACTATGATCTTGCATGATCGTAACGCAAATTGAAAATCTAAAAACGGATGTCGGGAAGGTTGAAAAGTTGTATCCCGAAGATTGCCAGCTAAAATGACTCTAAGTCCTCATTACACTTAGAAAAATATTCTAGTTGTTAGCCCCTCAAACATAACACTTAAAATGAAATAGACTTGAGAATTTTACGAGGAATTATGATAGGAGTGATTAGCACACGTATGTTAACAAAGAATAATTCAGTTTGGGTCTATATACGTAGGAACGACGGTCTAAACTCTAGCCCAAAAATATGGGGTGTTACAATTAGTCATTCTCTTCTTCTTGGGATTGAGTCTCTCAGAAGTATAGTGTTTTTCAGTAGGATTTTTTGATTTAACTTTGGAGACTTTTGTTTTCAACCTGTCATTATGTTTCTTAGGACCATCCAAACTTTCATTGTATTATGTGACAACGGAATGAGATTTTTATCAACCAAAGGATCACTAGTTAACACACTGTTAAAGGGGTAATGTGTTTTCAATAATAAATCTTCATCAGAAAGGTAAGTGGAGAAAGGGTTTGGTTTTGAATGTTAATTATAGCTGAGTTGGGAAGGTCCTATGGAGTTAATGTAAAGATGAGTTTGATTTAAATTTTGGGTAAGACAAATTTTCTAACAAGGAGAGAGAAGATGTGTCCTTTACACATTCATGATACTAACTTGAGAGATGGGACCAGGTCTCACTCTTTCTTTGAGTGAATTCTCAATATTGCTTACTTCATTTGTTTTCTTACAAAGTTGTTCCCATGGGTGTATACTTACAAAGGTATGTTACTGAGTTAGACTAACAAATACATTCTTTACCAAGAATACCTGCCTTTAGATCCTAGAAATTTTTTGTGGAGAAACACAAAGTTATATGGTAGGTTAATTCATTTTGATCAGACCTAGCTTCAACATATCATGCACAAATTTTTCCTCTCGAAGTGCCTTATTAAAGATATCTTCTATCTGATCCTCAGTCTTGCAAAACTTCATACGGATAGCCATTTTCTCAATATTATCTCATAGGATGTGATGTCTTACATTAATATGGTTAGTCCACCTGCGTTGCACTAGATTCCTGTCCATATTTAGAGAACTTGTGTTGTCATACATTAGAGGGATAATGTCTCTACAATACAAAAATCTTTCAATTTCTAGTTGATCCATAGAAATTGAGCACAACAAGAATCTGCAGCCATATATTCAGCTTTGGCAGTAGATAGGGCAACTACATTTTTCTTCCTAGATCAATATGAAATTAAGAATGATCCAAGAAAATATGCCATTCCTGAAGTGCTTTTTCTATCTACCAAATATTCAGCATAGACAGGATTAGCATATTCCATTAAGTCAAAACTATCTTATGATGGATAATATAGTACTAGGTCCCTGTTCCCTTAAGATACCTAAGAATTCTTTTAAATCTTTCAAAAGAGACTCTTTTGGGAAAACTTGAAATTAAGAACACAATCCTACACTAAATATAATGTATGGCCCACTTGCAGTGAGGTACAGTAACTGCCCAATAATCTCTCTATACATTGAATCATCTACTTAAGGACCTAGTTCATTACTATCCATTTTTGAGTTGGTTCCAATTAAAGCATCAAATGGTTTTGAATCTCCCATGTTATATTTCTTTTGTATCTCCTTGATGTACTTCTCTTGAGAAAATCATCATCCCTTGAGAAGTTTGTTTAATCTCGAGCCATAGGAAGAAGATTGACTCACCCATTATACTCATTTCAATTTATCTCCCCATTAGCTTTGCAAACTCTTTACATAGGGATTCAGAAGTAGCTCCAAAGATTATGTCATCAATATATATCTAAATAACCAGTAAGTTGCTACCTCCGGTCTTTAAGAATAGAGTATTACATTTTTCCCTCTGATGAAGCCATTTTCCCTGAGAAACTTTGAGAGTCACTCACATTAGGCCCTTGGTTCTTGCTACAAACCATAAAGAGCTTTGTCCAATTTAAGCACAGGATGAATAAAATATATATCCTCAAAACCTGGTGGTTGTTTAACATAAACTTTTCCTTTAGGTTTCCATTCAAAAAGTCAATTTTAAAATCTATTTAAAATAGTTTGAATCCTATATACACAACAAATTCAACAAGAATCCTAATTGCCTTTATTCTTACTACAGAGGTAAAAGTATCATCATCGTAAATCCTTTCTTCCTGGCCATAACCTTGAATGACCAACCTTAATTTATTTCCATTAATAGTTCCATTATCATGTTGATTTTTGATGCACACCTATTTGGTCCAAATAATTATTCTTCAACAAACCTAGGGACCAGATGCAAGACATTTCTTCTGTCAAATTCTTGGAGTTCTTCGTGCATTGCATTGATCTATTCAACATCTTTCACAACTTCTTTCACATTCTTATGCTAAATTTAGGATAAAAAGGATGAAAATTCCATAATATTTCTAGCTTGAGCTCTTGTTTAGACTCGTGTTTCCAAAGGTACCATTAGATTTTCAAGGGGATGAGAGGGTTTGGTCCTCCAGTTTGCTTTTTAAGATTGATACCACTGGGACCAGGTCCCTATGAATTTTGACTAGCTTCTTCTTATTGTGATTCTACTAGATTTAGGATCTGTGATTAGATCCTAGATCACCATAACTTTCATCATTCTCCTCAACATCATTTATCCCTTGATAATCATCTTCAGCAATATCATCTCTTTGGACAGGAATGAGTTTTTCAACTTCAGAATTTTTACTATCTTTTAAGTTCATTTGATTTATTGACTCATCAAAGGTCGTATGAACACTTTATTCAACATAGAGAGTACTTTTATAGAAAACTGTGATCCTTGCGTTTTAAGAAATAGCCTACAAACACTACTTAGTTACTTTTGGAGTCAAATTTTCCTATTTGTTTCTTGCCATAGTTCAACACAAAGAGCTTGCACCCAAATTATCTGAAGTAGTCTAGCTTAGGATTTCTATTCAGTACCGGGTCATATAGGGTCTTGTTCGGAAGTGATCTAACCAAGCATCCATTAGTCACATAATAAGCAATATTCACTACTTCAATGAAAAAACTCCTTGGAACATCACTATTAATCAACATGGTTCTAGTAATCTCTATAATTGTTTTGTTCTTACTTCCAACAACTACATTCTATTGTGGAGTTCTAGCAGCAGAGAAGTTGTGACTTATTCCATGTTAAACACAAAATTTTGCAACTTGAGAGTTCTTAAATTCAGTTCCATGATTAGATGTTAATTCAACAATTTTTCAATTTGGCTTCATTTGAATTTTCTTAGAAAAAGCTACAAGAACCTCAGATGTTTCATACTTGGTTCTTAGAAACACTGTACAGGCGAACTTAAAGTAGTCATATACAATAACCAATACATATTTCTTCCCTCCTCTACTCAAAATTTAATAGGTCCACATAAATCCATACGCATCATCTCAAGGGGATTAGAAGTGCTCACTTGCTTCTTCAATTTGAAGGAAGATCTGGTTTGATTACCTTTAACATAGACATCACAAACTTTCTTGTGTGGAAATTTCAGATTTGGCATGCCACATGCTAGCTCCTTTGAAATCAACTTGTTCAGTAAGGAGGAACTTAAATGTCCCAGCCTTTTGTGCCATAAGTCAGCATCTTCACTTTTCACACTTAAGCAAGTTAAATATAACCCACAAACTCCAAATCAGCTACATGCATATTTTTGGCCCTTTTGGCTTTGATAATAATTCTTCTAGATTTCATGCTTTATACAGTACAACCATCATATAACCATCATATGAGAATTTTAATTCATTTCCTTTGTTATAGATTTGAGAGACACTAATAACACTGTACTTAATACCATTCACATAACATATATCTTCTATTGCATGATGAGATGATTTTCCAATCCTTCCAAAACCTTGGACATATCCCTTTTTACCATTTCCAAAAGACACAACTCCCCTTTAAACTATCTTGGGGAGAAAAAATAATCAATCCTTCAAGTCATGTGTCTTGAACAACCACTATCTATAAACCATTTTTGGTTGTAATCCCCTTTTTATACCGTATTTTCTTCTTTATCTTCAACAGTTTTCATAAGGGAAAACAAGGAACAAGAGGTGATTTTCTTATATTTCTTTATTACCTTGAAACCATCTCCACACTCTTTATCTTTCTCAGATTTACTGGAGGAGTCTTCCCACATAGCCAGCCCTTCTTTAATATACAACTAACTGCATCCTTTCTTCATGACTTTTCAGGATTCTGATCCTTCTTTTGTATTGGGCAGTTCCTGATGAAATCTACATACTACAACCTTTGTGAAAGATATCAAATTGCCATTCTTTTTTCTAAGCTAACAACTTTACTTGATTTCTCAAACAATCCTTGTTGCTAGAAAAGCAATATTAGTGTCTTCCTCTCTTAAGTCAGACAATAAAGTCTTCAATGTCAACGATATCTCCCTTATTTCTTACTTTCCTCCACCCCTTTCTTAGTGATATTATTTGCTCTTGTTTTACGGGATTTTGGAAAGCTCTACCAATTGTTTTCACTTTCTTGGGTACCTTTTCTTTTTTTTCTAAATTAAGTAAAGTAGCCATGATAACCAGATCACTATCGGTGTGAACCTATTACAGTGTTGTAAATTTGATACTAATTATTGGAACCTTGGCAGTTGCACCACACAGTGTTGTACCAGGTTCCTCAAAATCTATCACAGGCAATAAATCAGTAAAGCAGTAAGGAAGGTAAAACTTTACTGAAAAAAAGGAACACACTTATTTAACGGGGAAATCCTCTTAGTCAATGAAGGAAAAACCACTTCTTTTCCTCACAATATCCTCAAAAGTTCACTATGACAAATCTCTTGATTACAGACTCAAACTTATGCATAACTCTAGGCTCTCCCTACATGTATTAACTCTACTACAGCTTCACCTAGACAACTTTACCAAGTCTCTCTCAACAGTAATTAACTCTAACTAGTGTCAATCTTAGACAACTCTACCTATGCACTCTCAAACAAAAAATAAAGCATTACGCTTAAAGTATGAGTAATTCAATTACTAACCACTATCTAAATCAAGAATGTTTTCAGTATCAGTACACAAAGACCAAGAACTTGAATTAAAATTGAGTTTATGCCTCTCTCTCTTTTCAATATTTTGAATTTATAAAAGCCACTTCATAGAGATGCATCCTTTTTATTTTATAGTTGAGTGATTTTTAGGGTTGAAATGCTATAGGACCAAGCTTCCTAAATGTTACAAGTAGCACCTGCGTATGTTACACAAGAGGACAAAACTATGCAGATGCGTGTCAGCTATACTGTAACCGCAAACATCCAAGGACCTTGTTCGTTGTAGTTACCTTCTCATCATTAAAAGAAGATACATCAAATCTAAATGAAACAACCCAGTGGTTTTGTGTTTTTGGGTAAATAAAATAAACTGTGCAAACTAGTTAAGTCACTTTATGGATTAAAAGAAGTACCCAAATAGTGGCAAGCTAAGTTTGGCCAAACCATGTTGGCAAACAACATCAATTTAAACAAATGTGATAAATATATTTACATTAAATACACTCAAAATTACAAAGTCAATGCTTGTATGTATGTGGATGATATGTTGATCATCACTAGAGACATTTATGACATAAATGCTATGAAATAAATTCTTGAAAGAAAGTTTGATGTGAAAGATCTTGGAGTTGCAGATGCAATCTTAGGAATTAGAATTTATAAAACTCCAAAAGGGTTGGTGTTTTCACTGTCTCATTACATTGAAAAAGTACTTGGCAAGTTCATGTATTAGGATTTTTGTATTGTCAAAACTCTATTTAATGTGAGCTTTGTAGTTCAGAAGAATGAAGGTAAAGTGACTCACAGTTAGACTGAGTGTTGGAAAGTTTGATGTATATCATGAATTGTACGTGACCATATACTACAAGAGCTATTAGTAAAGTAGTTTGTTACAAGAGTAATCCCAATCAAACTTATTGGATGAAAAAGAAAAGTATTTTGTTGTATCTAAAACATACTCAGGACTATGCTTTACATTATAATAAATATCTAATGATTAGTGATGAAATAGCATGAAGTAAAATTCATTATTGGATATGTATTTACTTTAAGTGGAGGAGAATTCATATTAAAATCATCCAAACAGACATTTATTTCTCGCTCTACAATGGAATCTAAATTTATCACGTTAAGATATTCCCTATTGGCCCAAACCTTTGGCACCAGTGTGTATGCACTATTTTATTCAAGCAGTGATAGATAGATCAGGGAGCATGATGTACAATGATAAATCTCTTCATATAAGACAAAGACATAATATCGTTAGAGAACTACTCTTGATTGGAATTATCACTATTGACTATGTGAAGTCAAAGGATAATATGTCAGATCCACTTACAAAAGCCCTATCTTGAGAGGGAGTTGAGAGAAAATCGAAGGAAATAGGTTTAAGGCCTAGGACAAGTCAGCATGGCAGTAACTCAACCTAGAAGAATGGAGATCCCAAGATCTAGGTTCAAAGATATCAAAAAAAGTTTTGATTGATGGTTTAACATTGTCAATATACTTAACTCATTATCATGATGAATAAAATGTTTAGAAATAAGGATAGGGATTATGAATTTAAACTTTTTAATGGTTTCTATGTTTGGAAGGTTTGTCCAAACAGTTTGATCTATCAGATTAAACATTTAGGAATCATCTATGTGATGGGTGGAATTCGCTTCAAGGAGAGTGTTAGTAAAGGTCTAATCTCTATGCTATAGTGGAATCACGACATGTTCATGGTTAAAATAAAAAAAATTGTAAAACCATAAATGGTAAAAGGTTGGTTATGTGACTTGTGTTGTCTATGTGTACATTAAAGCTAGACGGTTTAATGATATAACGTCTACCGATTGACCGAGTGTAGCCAATGCAAGTTTACTATGAAAAGTTCAAAAGAAAACTCACTTATCCAGATAACTAGTCTATTATTGTAAATCGCATACTTATCCATAAATTTTTTATAAAATAGCAAATTTCACATTCATGTGGGGCGTTGTTGAATTTTTAAGAGGTGTGGATAAAAATGAATAAGTGTTTTTTCTGAAAAGACCCCAAGAGAAAGGATGAAGTTTAAATAGGCACCTTTTAAGAATAGATGGTTATGACCTTT
>NC_061116.1:20314702-20490745 GCF_002878395.1 Capsicum annuum | reverse complement strand
GTATAGACATGAAATTTGGAGAGAAAAACTACATCTTTCTTGAAAAAAATTCTAGTGTGATTTGTTATCAGTGAGTGCGTTCATAGTTCGACATCATTTCAGGTACTGCTATTCAGTTGAAGTGATTCATTTTAACTTAGGAGTAAAGATTTTGTACCCTCGGGTACTTGAGGGGAATAAAATCCTTAAGGACACACCGTGAATTCGTTGGACTTAAGGACTACAATCATTAGACTTGAAGTTGGTTTTACTATTTTTCCAGAAAATAATGTAAACTTTAAATTGATAGTCTCTAACTGCTTGAACTTGATTTTGAAGTTCTTGAAAATTCATTTTGATAGTTCATAAG
Organism: Capsicum annuum; assembly: GCF_002878395.1. Lineage (NCBI taxonomy): Eukaryota > Viridiplantae > Streptophyta > Magnoliopsida > Solanales > Solanaceae > Capsicum > Capsicum annuum. Next base: position 20,490,396 of record NC_061116.1, on the reverse strand, counting down.
TTGGTTGAACTTGTGTTAAAGTTCTTAACATTTGATTTTTCTATTTTCAAGAAAATAGTTTGAATTTTATTTTTGGTAGTTCTTAATTTGGGTTGAATATATTGTTAAAAGTTCAAAGTTGTAAATACAGAGTTTAAACTTTATTTGATTATTATTATGTTAATTTGAACATGTGTTTGAAGTTATTTATGAAAAACAAAAGATTTTACCAAATTCGTGAAAAAAAACAAGGGAAACCATAAAAAAACTGATCCACACCTGTCCATATATTAACAATAACAACATTAAATGATATTTGGTGTATTAGTGACACTACATATTTGATGTATTTTGTTATTTCTGTACTTCTATTCTATTTATGAAAGTATGATTTCGAAGCCTATAAGCTTTTCGAAGTCAAATCTCAAGCCATGAATCTCTACATGGCCACAACTAGATACCATTTCTGGCTTGAGCGAACCGTCAGTATTAATGCATGGGCATTTAAACACAACATAAACATGGAAACTTTTAAAGTATTAAGTGGGACTTAGAATTTAAATCATAAAAAATTCCTTTAAAATAATTAGATTTATAGTTAGACGAAATTCTAGAATATGAGACTGAACTGACTAACTGACTATCTATAATTCCGCCATGGACATAACTAAATACTATTTTTGTAAAAAAAGCCCTTGATCTACCTTCACGCAAACAAACAACATTGTTGAACTAGACTACAAACTAGCCCTCAACAAATCATGAGGGCTCACCCAATGCTATGGAGATGGAGCCGACTAAATTGTCTAATAATTGAATCTGAGTACCTAAAGTTGCATAATTTTCCCTCTAGAAATAACGAGGGCTCACCAAAAGATGTGGATATGGAGCCTACTGAAGTGTCTAATCCTGTACCCAAGTAACAAAAGCTAAATTATAAAATGATGCAGTACCAAATAATTTCAGTAAATGGAATGTATGAAATTAATACAATTCAAGTGAAATAGTTATAATATCTGATAAGTTGAACAATAGAGACGTGAGTATGATATGTAATCAAGATCAAGAAGTAATTTAAGGATAAGATAAAAGGAAACCGATTATCAAAATCACAACTAAATTGAATATCGAGAAAGATGAGCTAAATCAGACACTACATCATAAGGATCTAGAAGTGAAAACAATGTAAAAACTTTTATCTAAAACTTAAATCTAAGTAGCTACTAAGATGTTCAGATGAAACTGAATAGGTGGGCAACTGTCACGACCCGAGTCGGGGCCCAGGCCGCGACGGGCATCTTGACCCACCCCTCTAACTCCTCAACCCACTAGTGATATTGTCCGCTTTGGGCCAAGGCCTGGACAGCTTTTGAATGCATCACTAGGGGGTAAGGCATTCTTACTTATATAACAAGTATCCCTCTTCTGTTTTGCCAATTTGGGACTCCTTCCGAAGTTGGGGTGTTACATACATCCCTATTATGGACTTAGCGTCCTTGCTGAGGTTTGCCCCACCAAATGGGATTTGCCTATACTCAAGATTGAGGATTGCCCCGCCTTACCGGGATTCACCTATACTCAGTTTGAACTCTGGCCCAAATCGACAGGGATGACACAGGTGCGGCTTTAATACCACTCTCTCGACCCGACCCGAGGCCCTGGCCGCGATGGGTATCTCGAACCACAAAGGCCCGAGATACACCTCTAACTCCCCAACCCACTAGTGATATTATACTCTTTGGGCCAAGGCCCGCACGTCTTTAAAATTCTTTTCGAGGGAGTAAGGCTTTCTTACTTATATACCCAGTATCTCTCCTGTGTTTTCGTGATGTGGGACTCCTTCCTAAGTTGGGGTGTTACAGTAACTGAATAACTTAATAAGTTATATATAACGAATCGTAAAAAACTTTATAAACTAGTGGTATCAGTCAAATTCATAGTTTTTTTATTAAAAGTAGTGACAAAGACACCATAAGATCGATGAACATTTTTTTATAGAGGTCAATCTGGCCAAAAGTGCCAAGCAACCATACCCAAGTCTAATTACCCAACTAGAACTAAAACACCTAAAATTGGAAAGCACTAGAACACTCTAACTACTACATGGAAATATGCTCGATTTAGGATATCTGAAATGCCATTGGAGCACTACTATGGAGAAAACAACAAAGGATGATTGATGAGATAACTTCTTCACAACAAATATATAATAAATGCAGGTAACCGCTACCCCTAGACACATATTCAACATCTAAAATAGCTCAAAGAGCTTGGAATGATTTCATTCAAGACACTTACAAGTCCTACAAGTTCCATGAAATCAATAACAAGGAAAAATTCTTCAGCTATTTGTAGGATTTCAAGCCAAATCTGCTTATACAAGGTAAACATAATTTGCGATATTACACTAGATTTTGAAAATTCTTAGAAATTTAAGTCTTTAAATATTGTTCATTTCCAACATATTGAGCCTCAGCCAAATCTACTACCACTGTTAGGAGAGAATATATAGCTAATTCATCATTTTTCCATGAAATATTTACTCGCCATATTGTTGGAATGGGAATCGGTTGTTTTAATTTCTTTGATCATTGTTGGTTGTCATTGCATTAACTGGTTGTGCAATTATGATTGCTGATGACACATCTGTATTAGTTGTTGGTTTGTTTGTGCTGCAACCGTTCAATTTATTTTGACACTTTTGTACACTGAGATTAGGAATTTGCATTTTTTTTTCATATTGATAATGTTTTTTCTTTGTGATGGAATCTCTTTGAAATTGTAAAATCTTAGAGAACCAGCAAAGTCAATATCCAGGATTACAAAAAATAAGATAGCCAATTCCTTTCACTATATACATGCTCCACCACTATTATATGGAAGTCTCCTAACAACAAAAACAACAACAAACCTAGTGTATTCCCACCTAGTGGGGCCTGGGAGGTAGAGTGTACGCAGACCATACGACTGTCTTCGGAGCAAATGAGAGACTATTTCCGATAGACCCCTCGAATTAGGATCGATAACAGTATAAAAAACACAAAAGATAAGTGCATATAAACTAGTATGGTATGCAAAACAAACTAACAGTATAACAAACATAAAAGATAAGTGCATATAAACTAGTACGGTATACAAAATAAACTAATAACAAACATAAAAGATAAGTGCATATAAACTAGTACGGTATACAAAATAAACTAACACCGCTAGCCACAAGATAATACTACATTCACAACACCAAGAACAAGAAGCTCCAGACACAAAGGAGCACTCCCTACTATTAATGACGCACTCCTACCTCGTAACCCACTACCCTAATCCATGTCCACACACTTTTCTATCAAGGGCCATGTCCTCTGTAAGCTGTAACTGCTCTATATCATGCCTAATTAACTCCCTCCAATATTTCTTCAATCTACCTCTACCTTACCTAAAACTAGAAAGTGTCTCACACCTGTGTACAGGAGTATCAAATTCCCTTCTCATCCTATGCCCGAACCAATGTAACCTCACTTATCACATCTTGTCCTCCACTAAGAAAACTCCTAACTTCTCCTGAATAATCTCATTCCTCACCCTATTTTTCCTAGTATGTCCACATATCTATCGCAATATTCTCAACTCCACCACCTTCAACTTTTAGATATGGGATTTCTTAACTGGCTAACACTTCGCTCCATACAACATAGCCGACCGGACTACCACTCTTTTGTACTTACCTTTAAGCTTTGGGGACACCTTCTTATGACATAGAACTCCCAAAACGAGCCTCTATTTCAACTACCTTTCCCCAATACGATGCATGACATTCTTATCAATTTCACTATGCCTCTAAATCATAGAACCTAGATACTTAAAACTCCCCCTCTTCTGAATGTCCTGAGAGTCCAGCCTCACAACCACTCCAGCCTCCTATGACACATCACTAAATTTACACTCCAAGTACTCCATCTTGGTTCTACTCAATCAAAATACTTTAGACTCAAGCGTTTGCCTCCAAATATCCAATATATCATTAACTCTACACCGAGTCTCATCAATTAGTACTGCATCATCTACAAATAACATACACCAAGGTACCTCCCCTTGAATATGTCGCATCAAAACATTCATCACCAAGGAAAATAAAATGGGCTAAGAGTCGATCCTTGGTGCAACCCTATCAAAACTGTGAAGTGATCTGAATCTCCACCTACCATCCTCACATGAGTCTTCACAGCATTATATATATCCTAAATTAACCTAGTGTACGCTATGGGCACCCCTCTAGCCTCCAATCACCTTCACAGAATCTCCTTAGGAACTCTGTCATATGCCTTCTTCAGATTAATAAACACCATGTGCATGTGTAATATCCCGCAAAAACCTTAGCTTAACTCAGTCTTTTATGCTTTTTGAGGGGTCCTTGACTTGGAAAATTATAGTTATATGTTCAATCATAGTGTGATTTTATCCTTAGTAAGTTGGATCCTCTATTTCACGACCGTTATGACCTTAAAGTGATGACTTTTAGGTTGAATCATGATCAGGAGGTTAGTAGGTCTTCTCGGACAAATTTTAGATTTTTTAGACCTCATTTAAACTATGTTTGTGAAACAAAAATAGTGTATTAATGCAAACTTAGTGTGGAACATCGCCATCACATCACTCAATATTTTTCCTTGTCTCTTAGTGGCAATTTCCAATGAACCGACATGGACTCGACGCGGTGTGTTGGCCATAGCATCGATGCCAATGATGCAGTGCGTCATCCTGCGCGTCGTTAGTCCAATATTTATTCATTAAAAAGTTTACATTCTTAGGGTTAAATGGGTTATTTCCCCACCCCTATTCATGCCTAAACATGAGATTTATCCCTTATTATGCAAAATATACTTACTTTCTCTCAAAATCTCTAAAGAACAAAATCATAAGGGGATCTATTTTAAATCAAGAACTGAAGAACCACCACCAATCCTTCAGAATTTAGGCACTAAGGTATGTAAAGTGTTCATCCAAGGGTATATTTCCACCCTTGGGGTCCAAGAAACTCTTTCAAAAAATCAAGTCAATTAATTTCATAGATTTCTTACCTGATCTTAAATGTAATCATGATTATGATGTTAATGGTGATCTAATTCCAAGATTTGTCCTACATTTCATGAAAACTAATTGATTGTAAATTGCAACTTTTGAACTTTATGTTGAATTGTGGAGTTGCAAGTTGAATGTAGAATCCATGATATGATTACACGTTTATTGATAGGTGAAATAACCATGTTTCTCAAGTGTTTGTCAAAATGCCTATGTGAATTGACTAGCCTATGTATAACATGTTTTCATGTGAATTAAATCAGGTACAAGCACATGTGTATCGGGTGTTTGACAGAACTGCCTAAGTGAATGCATTGTTTGAAAGCTAGTACCATTATATTACTAAACTCATGTAGTGATTTACTTTTCATGCTATCAGGTCCTGGGGGTATTTAATACCCAATAATTTAGTTGTATGCTTAGATCCAGTGTCAGTTATAGAGTAGTATTCGGTCATGTCAAGATTAGTAGAATTCAATCAGTTATAGAACTCAGGAAAAACTCAATATTACTCAGTTAGTTAATAAAATTCAGTAGTATTCCATCAGTATACAGAACTAAGTGAACTCAGTTCAGTTAAGATAAATAGTATGATCAGTAATAGTTCAGTATATCCTAGAATAGTTAGAAATTAGTCTAGTGTTTATTCAGTTGGGAGTAGGATTCAGCACCGAGTGAACCCAAAGATAAGGAATCACCGACAAGTAGAGGATATGATTCTTAGAAGCACTCCTTGTGTTCCAGAACTATGTAGCCAACATAGGTTGAGATATCAACCTACCAGATTGAGGATTGATGAGGTGATCTAACTGCCAGTTGAGGGTACCACCATTCTCATTCAGATTACCTTCTAAATGATGGTGACTCTGCTTGTCTTTACCCGTGGCATGGTACTGACACCCTTCCAGCTGGGGTTAGAGGTTGGACCCCAATCAATTCAGAGAGGGGCATGTTGGTTTGATGATTACTTCCCACAGTCTCAATTTCAGTTCCAATCTTAGTTTAGAACTCAGTTCAGTTCTATAGGAAATTAGGACTGTAAGATATAATCACTTAGCTTAGTACAGAACTCAGTATAGTTCCACATAATCAAGACTATTAGATACAATCACTCAATTATCAATAATGCAGTATCAGTAGACTCAGATATCAGTTTATTAATATTTAGACTCAGTATCCAGTGTTATCATAATCTCAGTTACAATTTATGTATTTATTCATGTAATCTCATTCAGTTATACTCATGTAATTCAGTCAGTATTGTTCATGCATATTAACCCATGCATTTCAGCCTACCCCACTTTGCATTCTAGTACATTCAAAGTACTAAAACATAATTTTCTTTGCACTATGATGTTTTAAATCATGCGTTCACATGAACGGGCTCCCGATCATACTTAATAGTTATGATATTTCGCTAACAGAGTTAGTGGTGAGTCCTTATAGTTCTAGGACATGATTATTTTCCCTTAGTGTTTTAGTTTATCAGTACGTTTTTTAGTAGTTGGAGTTATTTGGGGGACTTTCCCATTAACTCCATTTTCAGAAAATTTAGAGGCTTTTCAACTAGAGTATTTTTTAGACAGATGTTTCAATTTGGGTATTGTTATACCTTATTCAGTTTTATTTCAATATTGAACCTTATGGCTAGTTTCTACCTAATTTCTACATATTTATAGTATTACTATTTAGTTGTTATAGTAGGTACCAGTCATGGGTTGGATTGCCATCCCTCGGGATTAAGAGCACTGTATAGCGCCTGGGGTACAGACTCGGAGCATTACAAACTTAGTATAAGAGCCTATGGTTCAACAGAGTCCTAGGAAGTCTAAAAGCCACATCTAGTAGAGTCTTGTGCATGGGTGTGTAGCACACCACACTTATGGACCAGAGTCTATGAGGTGTTTTAGTAAAAGTTTCCCTTCTATCAGCATTTATGTCATGTGATTGAGCATGAGATCCAGTTAAACTCTCTGCCTAATCCAAGTTTTTCTTCCCTTTATAGAAATATTCCTCCAAAGAGGACTAAGGGTAGAGGAATGGGAGACCAGCTAGAACCTCAGCCCATCCATCCAAATCCTCGGGATGAACGGATCTCCCATACTGAGTTTTGAGCAGCTTTCACCACCCTAGCTCATTCTGTGGTAGCCCATAATGAACGTACATCTATTTTTCTGTCCAATACTACTGCTGCTAGGATTCGGGGCTTCACCCGAATGAACCTCTATCATTTACTAAGCTTAAGTCAGATGAGGACCCTCAGGAATTTCTTGATCAGGTGTAGAATGTTATAGATTTTATGTGGGGTGACTTCTCTAGAGAGAAATGAGTTAGCCACATATCAGTTGTAGGACATGTCGCACTCATGGTTTAAATAGTTGAAACTAGAGAGGGTCACAGATGCAGGGCCCATAGAATGAGAAGAGTTTGCCACTGCTTTTCTAGATAAGTTCTTCCCATTAGAGTTGAGGGAAGCAAATATTTTGGAGATTATAAATTTGAAGTAGGGCAATATAATAGTGAAAGAGTATTCTCTCAACTTTACTCAATTAGCTAGATACGCTCCTCATGTAGTGGCAGATAGCATATCCAAGATGAGTAAGTTTATGTTAGGAGTGTCTAGCAGTGTGGTCAAGGAGTGTAGGACTGCAATTCTGATTAAGAATATGGACATATCTAGGCTCATGGTCCATGCTCAATAGATAGAAGAGACGGATAGAGAGAACAAGAGAGCAAGAATAAGTAGTTTCAGCTTCCCCCAACCTAAGTCAGAGAGTGGGAATCGTTCTTCGTTCTGTCCAAAATCCTTTGTTCTAGTTTTGTCCTCAACCAGTGCTCCAGTTCCAAAATTCACAGACAGCAAGAGATAAGGAACGAAGCCCTAAACCCCAGGGTAGTGTTAGTAACGCCTAAACCAATCCCTTTTGTTAGAAATATGGCAGAAACCACCAGGATATCTACAGAGCTAGCAGTGATGTGTGTTTTTGGTGTGGAAAGTCAGGTCACAGAGTTAGATATTATCCCCAGTAAAGTTCTTAGGGTCAGTATAACCGTCTCCCAGCTCAGTCCAGTTGCCCGACTCAGCAGGGTGCCACTTTCAGTGCCACTTGTGGGCAGCGTCAAAACACACTTTATGCACTTCAGTCATGGCAATATCAAGAAATTTCTCTTGATATGGTCACTGGTAAGTTAAAATTTTATCATTTACTCATTTATTCTTTCCTAGATCCAGGAGCTTCTTTGTCCTTTGTTATTCCTTATATAGCAGTTGACTTAGGAGCTAGTCCAGAAATTCTAGCCGAGCCTTTCTTAGTCTCTTACCAGTGGATAACTCTATCATATCTCAACGGGTATACAGGAACTGTCTAGTTATGATATCTCTCACAGTCACTTTAGCAGACTTATTTAAATTAGAGATGACCTACTTTGATGTCATTCTCGGCATGTATTGGCTTCATTCCTATTATGTCTTAGTTGACTACAGAAATAGAATTATGTAGTTTCAGTTTCAAGAACCCATCCTAGAGTGGAGGGGTAGTACTTCAGCACTTAGGGGTCAGCTTATTTCTTACCTTTAGGCAAGGAAAATAATATCTAAGGGATGTGTCTATCATTTTGTTTGAATCAAGGACTCCAGTTGAGCAGCCCCTAATCTTGAATCAATGTCAATAGCATGTGAATTACCAGATGTGTTTCCTGAAGATCTCCCTGGAGTTCCTCCCATAAGGGAAATGGACTTTAGAATAGACCTTTTTTTAGATACACTACCCATATCTATTCCTCTATACAGAATGACACCTGTAGAACTTAGAGAATTAAAAAAACAACTGAAGGATCTCTTAGATAAGGGATTCATCATACCAATTTGTCTTCGTGTGGTGCACCAATTTTTTTTGTGCATAAAAAAGATGGTTCTATCAAAAAGTACATTGACTACCGCCAGTTAAATAAAGTTACGATCAAGAACAAGTATCCCCTTCCAAGAATAGATTAGTTGTTTGACAAACTTTAAGGGGCTAGTTACTTTTCTAAGATAGACCTTAGATTAGGCTATCATCAGCTCAGAGTTAGAGAATGCGACATCCCGAAAATAGCTTTTAGAACTTGGTATGGTCATTTCAAATTCTTAGTCATGTTATTTAGTATTACCAGTTCCCCAGCAGATTTCATGGACATGATGAATTATGAGTTCAAGTAGTCTTTAGACATGTTCGTCATAGTCTTCATAGATGACATTCTTGTCTACTCTCACAGTGAGAATAATCATGCAGACAATCTCAGAATAGTACTATAGACTCTACAAAACCATCAGCTATTTGCCAAATGCAGTAAGTGGGAATTTTGGCTAAAGTCAGTAACTTTCCTAGGCCATATCATTTCTGAAGATGGCATTAGAGTCGATCCCTAAAAGACCGAAGTAGTAAAAAACTACCCTTGACCTATCTCTCCATCAGATATCAAGAGTTTCTTAGGCTTGGCCAGTTATTATTGATAGTTTGTTAAGGTATTTTTATCTATTGCATCCCCTATGTCTAGATTGACTCATAATAAAGTCAAATTCTAGTGGTCGAATTCTTGTAAGAAGAGTTTTCAAGAGTTGATGACTCAACTCACTACAGCTCCAATTTTGACCCTACCAGATGGTTCAGACGGCTTTATTATGTATTGCGTTACTTCCAGAGTTGGTTTGGGCTGTGTTTTGATGCAAAGAGTTAAAGTCATAACCTACGCCACTAGACAGCTTAAACCTCATGAAAAGAACTGTCCTACTCATGACCTTGAGTTAGCAGCAGTAGTATTTGCCTTAAAGATTTAGAGGCACTATTTGTATAGTATGCATGTTGATGTGTTGACTAACCATAAGATCCTGCAATATGAGTTCTCCCAGAAAGACCTACACCTGTATAACAGAAGGTGGTTGGAGTTGTTGAAAGACTACGGCATGAGCATCTTCTTTCATCCGGGTAAAGCCAATGTAGTAGCGGATGCTCTTAGTAGGATGTATATGGGTAGTCTTGCTTAGGTGGAGGATGGTCGAAAGATGTTAGCTCTGGAAGTTCATTAGCTTGCTCAACTAGGTGTTTTCTTAGTCGATTCATCTGATGGTAGTGTATAGGTAAAGAGTAGTTCAGAATCATCCCTAGTTTCCAAGGTAAAGGAAAAGCAGGATAGGGATCCCAGTCTAGATAAGTGTAAGGAATCAGTCAGAGATCAGAAAATAGAGATTTTCTCCTAAGGGGGAGCAGTGTTTAACTATAATGCCTCAAATCTAGTACCCAGAACACCACACAATGTTCATGACCCCGAAGGACCATAAGCTAACCAATGAATGATATCTGTACCTGTACACTACATAATATACTATATAAATATAGAAATAAAGGCTGAAAGGCCATAAGGTTCAAAGATCTGATTAAACATAACATCTGGAAATATGGTATATCAATACCAAAACAACTGAAACGACTGTCTAAATATGCTAGTTTGAAAGCCTCTAAATTATCTGAATAAGGAGTTGATGGGACATGTCCTCAACTAACTCCAACTACTAAAATAAACTAAGTAATGACATAATAAAGTAATGATCATGTCCTCGAAGGGTGAGGACTCACTGCTAACTCTGACTACTGAGACTAGAATTCTATTGATGCTCTAGAGCTTGTGCTTCTAAACCTATGGTATAAAACACCATAGCAAAAATGCATCAGTATGATTGAATGTATTGGTACGCAAGTGAGGTAGACTGAATACAAGGGGTTTATATGCATGAACAATACAAATTGACTGAATAACATTAACGTGAGAATACATGCAGAAATATGTGAACTGTGACTGAGATCATGACATCATTGAATCTGAATACTGATAACATAAGTTTGGTATATCTGATATAATATTATCTGAATAACTGTGTCAGATAGTCCTGTTGCTGATGGAACTAGATGAGTTCTGTACTGAACTAGGTAATTGTATCTGACAGTCTTGAATTCTGTAGAACTATCTGATTTCTATTACTGAGACTGAGACTAAAAATATAACTACGGGAAGTAGTCATCTAACTGATATGCACTAAATAAAGCATTATAGCTAAGTTGGGGTCCAATCTATAACTCTAATTGGAATGGTATCAATACCACGCTACTGGTAAGGATAAGCTGTGAGTGATCCCTCATCAATAAGTACTCAAAGGAGAACGTTGAGACCCTTATCTAATAGTTTAAGACACCTTATCAACCCTTATCTAACAGGCTAAATGTGTCAACCAATGCTGGCTACGTAGTTTTGGAGCGCAAGGATTCTTTCTAAGAATCACACCCTCTACTTAAAAGTAGGTTCCATCCCTGGGCTCACTTGGTGCTGAATCCTACTCCCACCTGATTAGAAACTGAATTAATTATATTAAGCTAACTGGACTGAGTTTACTTAGTTCCATTGACTAATGAAATATAACTGAGACTTGATAACTGACTGAGATTACTGAGTTTTCCTGAGTCTTGGGACTGACTGAATTCTTCTGAATATGGCTTGACTAAGAGTATTTTGGAAACATGACATTGGCTCTAGGTACACAGCTAAATTATCGAGTGCAAGTACCCCCAGACTCGATAGCATGGAATTGATAAGACATGACATTTCCTGGACTCACGACCATAACCAACAATCCATAATACAATAATTAGGGAATTTCATAAGGCACTTGATTAACATGGTATTGTACATAAATAGGAATGCATATAAACATGTCATAATTTCATAGGGTAATCTCACGAGTAATCTATCAAACAATTTCAATTTACAAAAATAACATGGAAGTCATTTTAAACATAAAGGTAAAGCATGGGTTCATCAATTTGGTTATAATTGACTCCTAAAGCATGATTCTAGTTCTTTGGGCATTTTATCTACCACATTGCATGTAAATCCTTAGGCTTAGGAATTTCCACTAGTTCATACATCTTGGTTACTTTAATCAACTCAATTAATAAGTTTCCAACCTGTATACTAGAATAATTTCATGAAAAGTACATAAAAACTCCAACTTGGGATTCATACAACCGCATCAACGTAATTAAAATCAATCCACCACATGGAAATCATGTTTCTTGAGTTTAAAAATAAGATTCTTGAGATTCATGGGTGAAAGAACCCATGAATCAACACTTGACATACCTGGGTGGATGATTTCTTAAAGATTGGTAGAGGAAAACTTGAATTCTTGACTTAGGATTAAGCACCTAGGGTTTGTTGTTCTTGGGGATTGATCTTTGAGAGAAACCCTAATTAGATGTTGTTAATGAAGAATGGAGTTATGAACTATGTTATGGTATAATAAGGGGTTAAAACAAGTGGGAAAATAACCAAATACCCTTTTAAAAATTACTTTGAATTGCTGAACGGGATCTGTGATGGGTCATGCAATGGTCCGTTGTTCTGACCATCGCACGTAGACCAGAATAACAACTTACTACCTTAGTAGCGACGGCTTGGGGGATGGTTCATCAAATGTTTGAAGGTCCATCAACCTATCTGTCGCACCATAGCGAGAAGATTGACTTACTTCCTTAGCTATGACGGTTTAGGTGATGGTTCGTCGCTACATCGACTATCCGTCAACCTGCCCATCACACCTAGGTGGTTCTGATAGCTCTCCGTAAAATGCCTATAACTTTCTACTCCGATACTGGATGATTTAAATTATTTAAATATTAATCATTTAGGAAGTTATCACTAACACTTCTGGAGACTAGATTTGCCTTAAAAAATTTTTGGGGTATTACCATAACGTTGTCAGGATCAGCTATGTGTGCCAGGTGTAGATGACCTGAGATATAAAATTCTTGTAGAAGCGCATGGTGCACGCTACTCTATTCATCTAGGTGTCATTAAGATGAACAGTGATTTGCGGGAGATCTATTAGTAGAGTGGGATGAAGATAGACATTGTAGAGTTTGTAGCTAAGTTCTCAACATATCAACAGTTTAAGATCGAGCATCAGAAGATAAGTGGGTTCCTATAAGAGTTTAGTATTCCCACCTAGAAATGGGAAGAAGTGAACATGGACTTTGTGATGGGTTTTTCTCATACTCGTCGCCAACATAATTCAGTTTTGATCATCATAGATAGGATGACAAAATCAGCTCATTTCCTACTAGTTCATTCCTCTTATTTAGCTGAGGATTATGCCAAACTCTATATCAGGGACTTGATTAGATTGCACGGTGTTCTGTTGTCCATTATCTCAAATAGAGGTACCTAGTTCACCTCATATTTTTGTAACACATTCTAAAAGGGTCTTGGTACCCGAGTTCACCTTAGTACAACCTTTAATCCTCCAACAGATGGTCAAGATAAAAGGACCATTCATACGTTAGAAGATATGTGGCGAGCGTGTGCGATAGACTTTAAAGGTAATTGGGATGAACACTTTATTTTGATTGAATTTGCCTATAATAACGACTATTATTCCAGCATTCAAATGGCTCCATTTGAGGCATTTTACTGTAGGAAATGCAGGTCTCTCATTAGTTGGTTTCAAGTGGGTGAGACTGCAGTGGTATGGCCTAACTTGGTGTTTGACAACTTAAAGAAAGTTCAGTTGATCATAGAAAGGCTTAAGACAGCCCAGAACCGACAGAAACTGTATGAAGATATGCGTAGAAAGGATCTCGAGTTCGAGATTGGGGAATTTTAGTATTTGAAAATCTTTCCTATGAAAGGAGTAAAGATGTTTGGGAAGAAGAGGAAACTCAGTCCCCGATATTTATGTCCTTACCAAATTATCAGCCGTTGGAGAAAGGTAGCTTACAAGCTCGAGTTGCCTTCAGACTTAGCTTCAATGCATCCAGTGTTCCATGTCTCATTTCTTAACAAATGCATAGGTGACCCAACAAGCGTAGTCCCTATAGAGGCCATAGATATTCAGAATAGCCGCTCTTATAAAGAAATCCCAATCGAAATCCTTAATTACCGGACTCGCAGATTGAGGAACAAATAAGTGCCTCTAGTCAAGGTTCTTTAGTGAAATCAGTCCGTTGAGGGAGCTACTTGGGAAGCAGAAGCTAGCATATGGGCCAAGAACCCTCACCTCTTCTCCACAAACTGATAATGCTCAAACTACACCTATCGAATAAGAATGTAAGCGATCGCTGTCAATATATAACCCAACTAGACAGGGAATATGCTATAAACTTAAGTTGTTTGCGATTTAATCAACTGATAGTTGGATGTTTCCTTGAATGGGGGTTTTGGAGATTAGTAAATAATTGTTGGTCGCTTTAGTTTCTGTGTTTGTAATTAAGAGTTTATGGACAACCATAATTATGTTCACTATGGGTTTTAGTACTTGACAGATGCTAATAGTGATTTAAGATTCTCATAATAGGTAGGACAACAGATTATGTCTAACGAATTACGCATAAATATCTCTCGACCTACTTAACCATTTAATTACCTAATCCTCTCGGACTTAAGGAATTTATATTTACTAATTAGACTTTACCTTAGGTTAATCAACCTTGTTACAACGTCGATTATTAAATTCAAGTTTAGTGTTTCCAAGTCCCTGTCAATAATTCACTTCCTAGTATATTTGATTTCTTATCTCAAGCAAATCAAAGCTGGTGCTATCTATCGTTTGCAACCAATAGACAATAATGAAAATCACAGAATTATAAAGGAGTCCTATTACCTTTAGAATCGAAAACACATAGCATCTTACCAAGACTTAACACATAGATCCCATAATTCGGGTCAAAGGGATTTAGCCACTCATAATGTAATAAGAGAAACAATTAGACGTATTCATAATTTGAAAGATGAACTCACCACAATATCAACAGTAACTAGTGATTCATAGATTAGATCTAATAGAAATCCCGAAATATTGATAAAAATCTATTCAAAGTTAATTGTTTTTCAAGCCAAGAAACTAGAGAGAAAAATAACAAAATATGTGTGTTCCAAAATTATGTTTAGAACTCCTTTAGAAAACCCTAAACAATACTTTTTATAGTTAAGCCTAAATAAGGAAACAAAATCACATATTTTAATAATTCCTCAAATTAGGCGACGATATTCGTGACACCTAATCAAGAGTCTGATGACTTATCACAAATGTCATCAGCTCCCTCTTCAGTTTTAGCACTTCCTTCTTAAGGATGACGATGAATCCTGATGACTTATCAGAAATGTGATGACATATTAGAAAATTTTATCACTTCTCCACCTCAGCTCACATGTTCCGCCTAAGGCTAACGGTGACTCTAACGACTTATCAACTCTTTGATGACTTATAAGAAAATGTCATCACAAATTTCTGCAGAGGTCCATTCACTGTTTAAGTATGATGGTATATATAAAATCTTATCACCAGGCTAATGACTTTTCAGAAATATGGTCAGCCATACTTCTCTTCTATTTGCTATAGATTTTAACTCTTTTGCTTCCATCCCTGTTGGTTGTCTTGCATCTTGTCTTCTACTATAAAATCATAGATAAAACAATCAAAAAAAGTTTCTTAAGACCCTGCAATTATTCTCAGTTAAAAGCCTTAAATGTGTTAGTGTCTGCTCACACATCACAAACTCAGACTCAACCCAAGGTAACAGTTTTTATTTGAATTACTCATTCCCATATTCAGATATAGCTACCAACGTAGTATCAATTAATGTTGCATACACAAACATGCTTTCACAAATTAGTTTAATTGTGTGCTTATACATCAGACATGTATGTTCAGTATTCATATAAACTCAACTTATCAGTAATCACGGTAATGCATTTATGAATCATGTTAAGCTATGTACTCATGCATCAGATATGGATGTTCAGTATGATAAATCAGTATATCAGTAATTTCATGAAGTTATGTCAAAATTATGAATGTCCAGTAAGCAAGCTTAGTCTATCAGTTCTCCCATCTTAGTCAATCTCATTCGAGGACGAGTGTTCCCAAAGTGGAGATATTGTAAGATCCCACAAAAACCTTAGCTTAACTCAGTCTTTTAAACTTGTTGAGAGGTCCCAGACTAAGAAAATTTTAGATATATGTTCATATTTAGTGTGATTTTAGCCTTCATAAGTTGGAAACTCTATTTTATGACCCTCATGACCTTAAAGTGATGACTTTTAGGTTGAATCATGATTAGGAAGGTCAGTAGATCTTCTCAGACAAGTTTCATATTTTTTCAACCATGTTTGAAAAATGTTTGTGAATCTACAATAGTGTATCGACGCAATCTCGGTGCGGTGCGGCAGCCATCATGTCGATGAATATTTTTCCTTAGCTCCCAGTGGCAATTTCCAGTGAACCGATGAGGACTCAACGCGGTGTGTTGTCCTACTCGTCATTAGTCTAGTTTTCAGTCATTAAAAGGTCTACGTTCTTAGGGATAAATGGATTATTTCCCATCCTTGTTCAGCCCTAAAACACTAGACTCAACCCTAATTAAGAAAAATAAACTTACTTTCTCTCAAGAACAAAACCCTTGGGGCATCAATTTCAAATCAAGAACTCAAGAACACACCACCAATCCCTTAGAGAGCTGGCACTAAGGTATGTAAAGTGTTCATCCAAAGGTATCCTTCCACCCTTGGAGTCCAAGAAACTCTTTTAATAATCCAAGTTTATTGATTTCATAGATTTCTTGCTTGATCTTGAATGTACTCATGATTATGATGTTAATGGTGATATAATTCCATGAGTTGTGCCAAGTTTAATGCAAACTAGTTGATTTTGAATTGAACTTTGTGAACTTTATTTTCAATTCTTGAGTTGCAAGTTGAACATAGAATCAATGATATGACTACATGTTTATTGATAGGTAAAATAACCATGTTTATCAAGTGTTTCTCGAAATGCCTATGTGAATTGACTAGCCAAAGCCTAACATATTGTCATGTAAATTAAATCATATACAAGCCCATGTGTACCGGGTGTTTGATAGAAATGCCTAAGTGAATGGATTCTTAGTAAGCTAGTACCATTACATTACTAAAGTCATGCAGTGATTTACTTTTGATGCTATCGTGTCCTGGGGGTATTTAATACCCGACAATTTAGCTGTATGCCTAGAGCCAGTGTTAGTTATAGAGTAGTATTCAGTCATGTCACGATCAGTAGAATTCAGTCAGCTACAGAACTCAAGAAAAACCCAGTAGTATAGTTAACAGAATGCAATAGTATTCCATCAGTCTATGAAACTCAGTAAACTAAGTTTAGTTCAGATAAATAGTATGATCAGCAACAGTTCAGTCTAGCCTAGAACAATTAGAAATCACTCCAATGTGTATTCAATTGGGAGTAGGATTCAGCACCGAGTGAACCCAAGGATGGGGACTCACCTAAATAGTAGAGGGTGTGATCCTTAGAAGAACTCCTTATGTTCCAGAACTACGTCACCATCATAGGTTGAGACCTCAACTTTCCAGAATGAGGGTTGATGAGGTGATCTACCTGCTAGTTGAGGGTACCACCATTCTCGTTTAGGGCAACTTCCAGATTAGGGTGACTCAGCTTGTCTTTACCCATGGCACGGTACTGACACCCTTCCAAGCTGGGTTACCGGTCGGACCCCAAGAAGCTTAGAAAGGAGTATGTCGGTTAGATGATTACTTGCCACAGTGTCAATTGAGAACTTAGTACAGTTCTACAGGAAATTAGTACTATCAGATACAATCACTTAGCTCAGTGCGGAACTCTATATAATTCAACAAAATTGAGTCTGTCAGATATAGTCACTCAGTTATCAGTAATTCAATATTAGTAGACTCAGATATAAGTTAATAAGTATTCAGACTCAGTATCTAGTGTTATCAAAATATCAGTTAAAGTTTATGTATTCATGTATGTACTCTCATTCAGTTATACTCATGTCATTCAGTCATTATTGTTCATGCATATGATCCCATGTATTTCAGCCTACCCCACTTTGCATACCAGTACATTTAAAGTACTGATGCATACTTTTCTTTGTGCTTTGATGTTTTATATCATAGGTTCAGCCGCACAGGCTCCCGATCATTCTTAGTAGTCTAGATATTCAGCTCACAGAGTTAGTAGGGAGTCCTCATAGTTCGGGGACATGATTATTTTCCTTTAGTTTTTCATTTTATCAGTACTTTTTTTAGTACTTGAAGTTAGTTGGAGGCCTTTCCTATCAACTCCACTTTTAAGACATTTTAGAGGCTTTTCAGGCTAGAGTATTTTTCAGACGGATGTTTCATTTTTTGAATTGTTATACCTTATTCAGTTTTATTTCAGATTTGAACCTTATGGCAAGTTTCCACCTAATTTCCTTAGATTTACAGTATTACTATTCAGTTGTTGCAGGAGGTACCAATCATGGGTTAGCTTGTGGTCCCTAGAGATTATGATCACTGTGTAGCATCCGGGGTATAGACTCGGGGCGTTATAGCAAGTCCTTCTTCCTCTACAAAAAGTACCCCACTAATCTCCTCACAAGGTGAATAGCCTCAGCGGTTGAGCGACCTGGCATGAAATTGAGCTAATTCTCAGAGATTGTCATGATTCTTTTAATCCTCAACTCTACCACCCTTTCGTAAACCTTCATATTATAACTCAACAACTTAATACCTCTATAGGTGTTGCAACTCTGGATGTCTCCCTTGTTTTTATACAATGTTGTTTACTAATCTCCTCCACTACCCTATAGAAGAACATGTTCTCTCCATGTTTAAGATCATTCCTCCACTTCCATAGTTTTCATACAATACATGCAGGCACTGCCTTCAAAATAGACCTACACTTAGGAGGAGCATCCATGTTCCACCAAGTAGTAAGAAATACCTTCAATTGAGATCTATAAACACTAATACCAACAATGTTTACAAAAAATTCCCAGATCTTTTTAGCAGAACGAGAAGTAAAGAAGACATGGTGTATAGGTTTTGTTTGATAATTGTCACAACAATAACATAAAGCTTTTTCCACAACCTTTATTCTTATCAAAAATTCACTGATTGTGGTTCTTTTCTCATCACTCTCCGTAAACAAAAGGATACCATAAAAGGTAATCCACTAGCTCAAATATAAGAGTAAACATTCTGAACAATAGTTTTGTATCTCACCTCTTCCCGTGCACTACTAATTATGAATCATTTAGACTTGGAAAGAATCCACCATGACTCATCCCATTCTTCAGTAACTTGTAAACAAAACCGGTCACTATGGATTTGTTTAATGAGTTGTTAAGGAAATAGTTGTTGCAACTTGTCCTCCTTCCAAATGCCATCCTCCATGAGCTCACCAATATTTTACATAGATAAAACCCAATTACTAGAAGGGCTAATGACATAATGTAAAGATCCCAATTTAGTGCAGTTATCATACCAAATTCTAGAGTGTCCACATCTAGGCTCCCACCATATCATTTTCTCAAAAGTATCGGTAGCTTCAAGCATGTATTTCCATAATTGTGAACCTCCATTACATAATACTTCTTGAGGCCTAAACCTCTTGCAGTATTTATTCAACATATAGGTGGTCCACATAGCCTTATTGGTGCTAAAATTCTACCAAAACTTTGGAAAAGGGGGTTTGGATATATCAAATAGTGACCTAAAACAAGCCCCCAATCTTTTTTATCGAAACTCATATTGGTCCATAAGACCCAATGTTTGTATCTTTCCTCTTCATTGTTACTCAAAAAAAATCTAGAAAACAACTTGTGAATATCATGAATAACAAATTTAGGAGGGGAAATAATAGATATCGAAAAAATAATGCTTTGTAGAACATTATTGCCAAGAATAGCCTTACAACAAAAAGATACAATTTATTCCTTCCAAACTTGTAGTTTATTTTTCACCTTCTTAATTTGCCAAGAAAATGGGACTTCCTCTTCCTTTCATGACTAATAGGGCAACCCAGCTAAATAAATGGAAAATTACCTTTATGAAATCCAATGACCTCTTCAAACCATTAAAAGATTTGTCTAGCAGTCTTATGATACACAGAAAAAAAAATCTCTTTATTGACTTGTTGACCAGATTCTATTTCATAGTCCCTCAATGTAGTCATAATAATTTCAAAGACTTCATATCAGAAGTAAAAAAGATGACAGTATCATCAACATAAGATAAGTGATTGTGATAAGCGCTCCCTTTAGGTATCTCATAACCTTTAAAGCCATCTTTTAGAAATAAAGCACTTAGGGATCTAGATAATGCCTCTGCAGTATTAATGAACAAGGCAGGAGATAGGGGATCCCCTTTTTTCACTTCTCTTGAGAATGAAATAATACTGAAGATTGACCATTTATCAACAAAGAATACCAATTGTTGGATATCAATTGGTATTCTATTAATAGCTAATTTTATTCATCATATTAATAGCTAATTTTTTCCATCATGTTTTTGTATTCTATTAATAAATAATTTTTTTTCCTTTTTTCATTTAGCAGATTATAAAAGAATTCGGTATCTCATCCCCATTAGTAAACCAGCCAATACCTATTTTCTATCTTCGATATTCCTTCTCATAATGCGTGTATTGCTTTATTTTTGTTTGTGCCTTTTGCAAAACTACCCTGTTAGTGCCTGTAGGAAATTCTTCAAATAATTCTTCATTCATTCTAACAACCTCCTCCAAGACTATGAGATACTTTAAATTATCACCAACACAAGATCTATTCCATCTAGATAGAGCAATTTTAGTTCTCTTCATTTTCTGCTTAAGTTGACTAAAATAATCAATATCCACACAAGCCACCCAATTATCTCTCACTACATCCATGAATTCCTCTTTTTCAGTCCAGAATTTAAGAGATTTGAATCGCGTTGCTCCCATAGGAATATGAACTCCACAATATAATAGAAGTGGAGCATGGTATGAATAAGTTCAAGATAGATGTTCTTCTTCTTAAGCCCCAAAATAATCTCTGAATTTCCGTTTGCACACCATCATATTTAACCTTTAGAAAATACATTGATCATCTACTCTACTATTCCACCAAGTAAATGGACTACATTTGAAGCTGATATCAAATAACTCACAGGAATTAAGACACCATGCGAAATCCTCTTATATTCAGGAGGATGAATAAGAAGCCCCCCGATATTTTCCTCCTCAAATAAAATTACATTGAAGTCCCCTCCTACTAATCATGGATATCTACTATTATTAGCAATGTTGTAGTTGTCATCCCAAATCATAACCTTTCCAAAGCATCACACTTGATAGAGACCAATATGACTATCAAAAATTTGCTAGCATCTAGAAATTGTAACTTTAAAGTGGTCTGAGTCTAGTAACACCTCAACTTGGATTCCAACCTGAATGAAGACCCAAATTTGTCACTTCTAATTATAATCAATACATTTCATACTGAATCTTCTATTGTTTTTCTGAATATGTCATACATCTTGAAACGACACTATTAATGCAGCGAGAAAAAAATGGTGATGTCTATGCAACATCTGAACTCTATGAAAGGCTTGATGATTTCTGATAGAACAAATGTTCCACATAAGTGCTTTAACATTATTTAGGTAGATTTTGCACTCCTTTTATAGTCCTGGTAGGTGGTAGATTACCAGACCCATTTCCTTTAACTTTTCTATTTTTTTGAGACTTTAGGGACAAATAAACATCTTTCAACGCTCATTCCAACACATGATTATTCTCCCCTTCTTCTTTATATTTAGTTGGCATTGTCTTTTTATCTTCATGGTCTATTGTATCCTTATCAATTAATATGTTTTTGATCTGAAGGGAAACAATGTCATGTAGTGCCTTCTTTGGAAAAGGCATACTAACTGATTTAATAGGTTGTTAGTCAACAGTGGTTACAATAGCTTGAGGATGACCCTTTTACTGATAAACAAGATCCTGCTCCTTCAAGGAATTATCCATCTTCATTACTTGTAAATCAGTCTATATATCTTCTTTTTACCAGATTCCTAATGCCTACTTTTTCAATTGCATTATGGGCTCCTTGCTGATTAGAAAGTTCCTTCTCATTTAAGTTATTATCTTGCACATCACTATCTACATATTTTGCATTATGAACTTCTTTGTTATTGGAAACAGCCTTACAGTATTCGTGTTGGACACACCATTGATATCTTTAACAAAAGAACTTTGGAAGGTTCTTGATTAAATTACTTCTCTCTGCCAGTTCCACCTTTACTGTCAATTGTGGGGAAAGTATTCTCTACCCATTCTTTGGTATCAACATCCTTCTCTATATTTGAATTATCCCGTGTTATTGTACTGATCATTCACCTTCTGCTTGTCACCATTATTATTTATAATATCATGTGTTAGCTTATCTGAATTTCCTTTTAATTGTGATAAACCTTGAGCTGTTGTTGATCTAACATTATTTGAACTTTAAACATCTTCATTCTTCTCATCTTCCTCCTTATTGATGTCTTTTAAGGATTCATATTGATTAGTTAAATCAATAAAAGGCTTCTTATTGGTGATAGGGGCATTATTTTGTATATTATCCTTTTCCCTGCCTTTCTTGTTTGTAACATTATTACTATTTTTAGGATTCCCAACAATATTTCCACTAGTTATCCTCCTAGGAAAGGATCTAGTAAGGGGTGTATGTTTTACACTGATTTTACCTGCACTTTTGTTATATTTCTCATGATCTACTTCTTTGCTTCTATGTTGTGGTTTACTGTACGTTTCATTCTCTTTCTATTGTATTGTCAATTTAGGGTGTAAAATGTTACTTTTCGGGTACACAAAATATGTTTTTTCACAACACTACTTCAACACAAGTTCAAGAATTGTCACACCATATTTTTAAGTCCAAAAGATTTGTTTTCAAGTTCGAAAGGGTTTTTATTATCAAAGTGACAAAATATGAAAATTTCTTTCTAAATGGACCTTTTATATTCAAATTTCAGAGTTTCCACTTGGCATAAATCGGGTTTTCCTAGTCACCCTTGTATATCCTTTTTCAAAACAGTTAGAATCTTTAAAACTAATTCGCGAACAGAGAGTTCGGTTAAGAATTTTGTTGACCAAGGGGAAGGTGTTAGGCACCCCTTGATCCCGTGGATCGGGCACGATCGCTTGGTGGAGTATATCGACTAATTTGATATCACGAATGTATAAAGCACACAAAAATAGATAAAATAATCAATCCAACACACAAAAACAAAATAAATCCAAAATATAGTGTCCAGTCCAATTATACAGTCCAAAAATAGAAAACATACGAAAATATAAATCCTATTCTAAGCTAATCTTAATACTACGCTCCAATGCCTTAGCCGATGCCTCGGGCCTTGATCACGAGCCTCCTTTGCGCACATGATATTTTGGGGCTCTCCCCGGTGAATAAGTACAACATAATCTCGGGGTATTCCCCGGTGAATGAATACATCTTAAAATCTTGCACGGTAAAATATAAAGAACTATTCTTAGGCACATTCAAACATTCAATAAAATACCATACCTAAAATTTTCCTGCCCGACTTAGCATTTCCTTACTAGATTCGGTTCAAAGATCCAAATATTAACACGAATTCACTTCATCATGTTTAACCCCTCCCAAAATTCCTATTAACACATGAACTTTAACATGAAAATAGTTATCAAGCCATATCAACATATATTTCATACCAACAACTAGTTATTGAAATAAACAACACCAAGTATCAGAAAAATTCTTAATCAATCATCGTCAAACACATAATGATAATAACAGATTAGAGTCAAGAACTGGACCTCAAAAGCTTTCTATTTTCTTGAAAATAAAGATGAGAGCTTCTCTGAGAACCTCAAAGAATGCCGAAATCTCAACTATAAACCAATTCGAGCACAAAAGGAACTCTAACTTGGTATTGAGGATCAAATACCCGAAATAGACCACAACGAACCCACCAAGATAAATGATGTACCTAACACTCCGATAATCTCAGACTGCAATGGATATGGATGAACAAGTCTGATTCTGGTGATTTTAACATTTTCAGGCCTTGTTCATGTAGAAAACCAGAAGAAATTAAGGAGATATTGGGGAATTTTCAAAACAATGGTGATTTTCAAACCTATGGAAATCGACAATGACTAGCGCAACCTTTTTCAGTGAACTTCAGTCAGTTTTGATGTTCTCCAGCGACTGTGTCACCGGAACAGTAACCAGACATGACCTCTACCTCCCCTTTCGATTCCCACCTCTATCTCCCACTCGATTTCACTCTCTCTTACCCCCGATTCTCTAATCTTTGTGTTTTTGGTATGTGTATCAGCGTCCTGTGAGATAGCACGTGTACCAGTAAAGATGATGGTGAGTATGAAAATTGAGGGTCTATTTATTTTTTCACAAGGGGAGTGTGGATTGTGCAATGGTATGTGTGTTACTGTAGAAGAGGAAATGCATTTCTTTGTGTAAAGTTTTAATATGTGAGTGTGTATATTGTGTTCATCTGATAGTGTTTGTATGAGGTTTTCTGTGTAGTCAACAATGGGGTCTGTTGTGATGATGAAAAGGGAGGAAAAATGGAGTCTGTGTTTTCGTTGTGTGTTTTTTTGTGATGAATGAAAAAGAAAAAGGAAGATGTGATCATTTTTCACTGTGCCTCTCCCCCCCCCCCCCTTTTTTGTTGTTGTAATCCATGTGTGTATATTAAAAAAAGAGTGTGGATGGTGTATGATTCCCTATGGCCCCCCTTCCTTTTTTGTTGTATGTGTAATTTGTTATGGACAAAGAAGGAAAAAATATGAGAGGGAGATGGGTGGGGTCACGTGGGTAGTGAGGTGGGGTAGGTTGTTGTAAAGTTGGTTAGTATAGGATTAAAACAAGATAGAATTTGTTAGGGATTATGTTAAGGGTTGTTATTTTTTTATATTTTTGTGGGGTATAATCACATGGATAAGGGTGTGTGGTAAGGTGAGATAAAAATGAATAAAAATATACTTAGGAGGGACAAAATTAGGAGTCTACAGCATGATTCCTTTGAATGTAAACATGAAGTGTTTTTGGACAAAGAAGTAGACAACGAGACAATAATTTATCCCGACCATTATTCAAAAAGAATGAAATAGAAGGAAGGAGGGAAACCAAGTCTTGAGTTTAAACATCATACTCATCCCTAGTTATGAGGGACTGAAAGAGGAGGGACTATACCGAGTTGGAGAGTCGAGCAAGATTCTGTCGAGGTTCTGATCCATGACTCTATCATTACAGCAAAAACAAAAATTACAAGTTAAAACATAAATGAAATTACAAAAGTCCTATCTATGTGGCTTCTTTTGGACTCTTGACTTGAGTTTCATCACCCTATTCTTTAGACGGGCTCTTGACATGCTATTTTTTCAATCTGTTAACTTTCAATTTCTTCACCTTGTTGCTTGAATTTCAACATCTTCACCTTGTTTCTTTGAATTTCCATTTATTCGTCCTTGTTCTTCAGGTAGGCTCCTGGCCTACAATTTCTTCACCCTATTCTTCAGTTGGGCTCCTAACTTGCAATTTCATTTCCCTATTCTTTAGCCAAACTCCTAACTTTCAATTTCATTACCATGTTCTTTAGGTAGGCTCCTGACTAGCCATTTCATCACCCAGTTCTTCAGGCGGGCTCCTGACTTGTAATTTTATCACCCTGTTATTCATGAAGGCTCCTGAAATCAAAATCAAAACTAAAACAAAAATCATCCCTAACAAATATTATAATAAAGAGAGATTTCATTTTTCTGGCAGTAATCTTCCATTTTTAAGGGGGGCCCTAAATATGAAGTAAATCCCCATTTTCCACGAGGGTCCTAAACATAAAGTAAATTTCCATTTTCCAGGAGGGTTCTTAGCATAATGTAAAATTCTCATTTGCCAAAAGGGTCCTGAGCATAAAGTTAAATTCCCATTTTCCAAGAGGGTCTTGAGCAGAAAGTAAAATTTCCATTTTTCGAGAGGGTCCAGAACAAAAAGTAAAATCCGATTTTGCAGGAGGGTCCTGAACATAAAGTAAATTCCCATTTTCCAGGAGGGTCCCTGAAAAGAAAGTAAATTTCTATTTTCCAGGAGGGTCCAGAACATAAAGTAAATTTTCATTTTCGAGGAGGGTCCTGAGAAGAAAGTAAATTCCCATTTTCAGGAGGGTCATGAGCAGAATGTAAATTACCATTTTCCAGGAGGGTCCTAAACAAAAAGTAAATTCCCATTTTCTAGGAGGGTCTTGAACAGAAAGTAAATTCCCATTTTTTAGGAGGGTCCTGCACAGAAAGTAAATTCCATTTTCCTTGATGGTCTTGAACAGAAAGTAAATTCTCATTTTTCAGGAGAGTCCTAAACATAAAGTAAATTCTTATTTTCCAGGAGGGTCCTGAGCAGAAAGTAAATTCTCACAGATGTGCTTTTCCAATGGTAACTGAATTAAGTGAAGAAAATTTTCCCCTATTTCAAAAAAGAAAATTTGTTAGTGGAAAACATAGTGGTGGCTTGCAACACTTAGCTCTCCCAAAAACTGCTCTAGTGTCCATTCCCTTTATTTTTTTCAGATTGCTGGCACTTGCCCCTTCCTTGTTGCGTCATTATCCCAAACTCTGATAATTAAGAGTGACTCTGAAATAAACACAATATCTCTTCTTTTCCATTCTTCTCAGATAAACCCTTTAAACCTTAGTATTTCCATGAGTTTTCAGATTTACCCATTGACGAAGCTTTCTACGTGCCCTTTTCTTTGGCACACAATCATGTCTCTTTCATGCGCTGGCCTTCCTATCTTGCTTTGTGCAATTGAAGAAGTTGGTAGCTATTTTTGAAATCTTTTCTCACTTGTTTTGACATAGACTTGACTCAATGACAAGAGAAAAATGACAACAATTTTAATTTATTTGCATAACTAACTCAAGAATATAAAAATATAACTAAAGAGAAGAAAAAACGACAACGAATGTCCCCATTGAAAAAGATGAAAGAAAAGTTTGTCTGAAAATGATAGTCAACTCTAATGATTATGGCGTGTATATCGGATTAAATTGCCTGATCTTTCCATCCAAAACTTTATACCAATTGTTGATGAGTTAATGACCTTGAAATTGAGTTCTTTCCTTAGCTCAATTACATTTAAGACCTCGTTCGGCTAGTGGTGCCTTGAAGGGTTTTTGTCAACAAGCCTCTCTTATTTTTTTTTTCCCAGCTCACCATTGCCTTATGGTGTTCGTGAGGGTTTTTAACCAATGAGACTCTCTTATTTTCATTTGTCTCAACTCACCATCGTCTTACAGTGCCCATGAGGTTTTTCACCGATAAGAATCTCTCATTTTTATCCCTCTCAGCTTACCATCATCTTACGATGCCTATGAGAGTTTTCACCGATAAGACTATCATTTTCATTTCTCTCCTAATTCCTTATGCTGAGGAAGACAAGTAGTTCCTAAAATGCATTATCACATCCATTACATGCTTATCCTTAACATTATAAAAAATTGATCTGAAGGTCTTTCTTTAGTTGTAACTTGTCTTTTGGATAGGGTTAGAAAAAAAGGATGGCATGGGGCCCAAATGACACTTGAAATGGGGTGGAACTTACAACTTTTGGAATCGATTCAAACAATGAGGATTACCTCATGCCCCAGTTTCTTTTGACTGGGTGACTCTAAATTTTTTATTTTGGACCAAGCCCCAGGTAGGGCAGCCTACATATCTCACCCCGAAAGAGGTTAATCAAGTGATGCGTAGTTCTAGCGACTTGTTCTTTTTTGCTTGATTCTGATTTCCTTTTTTTTTCTAACTCTCTTTTTCTCTTTGAAACTTTTTCTGGTTTTATTTTTCTTAGCACTCTTCTTTTCTTTCTTTTGACATATTTTTTTGACTCTGTTCTTTTACTTGGCACTTTTCTTTTGAGGTTTTTTGACTATATCTTGATTCCAAAAGAGGGGTATGAACGAAAATAACACTAAGTCTTAAATAGGGTAAACAAAGGACGACCCAATGTTCGAATAGAAGAATAAAATGCCTTCATCATATAAATCCTTGAGAATGCAAGTACACACATTCAATATGAAGTGAAGGATGAGATCATTTACGACACTTTAACAGCACTAACTTTAACTGAGCATGTGCATCACTTCTTTTACACTTGTCAAACATACAACTACACCTTTGTTGTACATTCCTCACATTTGAATGGCTTATGCTTTCTTGGAATTGATTTTGGTTCTATTCACGCAACCACTATTTGACCTAATTAAGACATGTCTTTTGATTGATGACCAAGTTATTCTTGTAATTCTCAAAATAATTATCTTAAGTTTCAAAGAAGGTTTCAACTTGTCACCAAATGTCTTAGCACTATACCTATTGTGAAAGATGTCTTTGTAACATTGTCCCTCTGATTCAATGTTTCATGGTTAAATTGGATTTTAAGATCTGGTTGAAAATTTCACAGGCATGTCATAACACTAGAATCAACCTAAAATGTATTGTTTAAAAAAAAGACAAACAAAAAATTTTAAGTAAGACACAACGATAAGGGACACCATATTTCATTGAAAGAAAAGATAGAAGGGTAATTTAAACAAAAAAGACAGAGAAATAAAACAAGATAGATTATGAACTACAACCCTAAAATAATTTAGAAAATTAAAAGAAAATCAAAACAAACTACCAATAATCCTTTCGGGTAAGAAGATGAGTGACTTTCTAATTGCTAACTTGACATCTTAGCAACTGATTTGCACATCATCATGAATAGATCTTTCACCGCTATCAGACTCATTTCATTTAAAATTATCCATTGACTTCCTCCTTTTTGCAGCCTCCAACCTCGGTTGAAATTTAGACTCAAAACTTCCTTAGTAAAGTATGGGGGTTGAGGATGATGTTGAGGGACCTTTGTACACGATTGTCGATAAGAAGGCGAATAAATATACCGTTATGCATTGTTCAAAGGATACTGAAGAACTGGAATGGAATATCTTGGATTTTGAGAAGAGGAACCTTGTTGTAGGTGAGCATGTGGACTTTATATGTAAGCTCGAAATTAAGACTAACAATATTACTGAGTTGGGCCTTTCAAGCTCTACTTTCCCCCTGAAATGACAATAAGTATATTTTCCTTCTTCTTCCCTTCAGCCCTCCCTCAAATGATGACAATATCATCTCAAGTGTTTTTCAAAATCCTCGTACCTAGTATATTCCTCAAATTTTGATACCTCAAAGTTAGGAGGGCGATCAACACTTGAAAACATATCTTAGACCTTATATGCAACACTTCATAATTCACAAGTCCTAAAGAATTTTTCATAGCCCTTTCTGCACCATTCATTTTCCTGTCTATTTTCTCTCACTCTATAGTAGATTGGGGAAGCATAATCGATGGATTGATACCCAAAGTAAAAGCCTTAGTAGAAGGTTGACAAACAAAAACACAAACAATATGGTGTTGTCAATGCGGTAGATTTATACTGAAGAGTTAGAGAATTAGTGATGAAAGCATTAGGTTGCTTTTGGCTTGGAATGAATTCTGAGGTATGTTGTGGTGCATCAACAACAATAGGGAATGGAGTTTGCAATTGTGATGGAAAAATCAAGGTATTTGCACGGTAAATAGTGTGGAATGGAGGAGGAGGCAACCCACTGGCCAAAGCTCGATACATTTCCATCATTTATTGCCTTAGTCTCGAAGTCTCTTGCTTTAAACTCTCATTTTCCTAACTCTTTGTTTGATCCATGATGTCACTCTCTATATCTTTGTAGGGCACAAATAACTCTTCCTTAGATTTGGTGTGATGTGCAGAACCAGATACAATGCCACTAACCAACCACCTTAAACTAACTGAACAAGAGACAACAAACATGTTAGAGCGCAACACTTTTTCAAAATTCATTTTCTGTTTTTTTTTTAAAAGATCACCGAACCCAAGAAGGAAGCCTACATTTCTCACTCCTGAGAGAAGAGAATCAGGTGTGCGTTGTTCGTGAAGTTTTGCCAAAATGGACAATTAAACTCTTGTTTCCATTTTTTTTCTTTTTCTTAAGAATTTAAAAAGAAAATAATAAAATACCAAAAGAATTGATGAAAATCTTTTTAAATTTTTCCTATTTAAATCCCTATACAAAATAGAACCTATGATTACTAAAGGAAAATCTTTTGGGTTTTCAACTTTAAAAGTCATACAAAATGAAATTTAAACATATTAAAAAAAAATCTTTTGGTAGTTTTCTTTTAAAGATGTATATGAACACCTACTCTAAATAAAGTGTGAGAAAAATCTTTTTGGATTTTTCAAATAAGATTCCCGAACCAATAATAGGCTGTCTACGTATCTCACTTCTGAGAGAGGAGGATCAGGGTTGCGTAGTTCGTCCAGATTAGACAATTAAAGATTAAATAACTAACTGCACCCTGACTTAAGAGACACGACAAAACATGAATGATGAACAACATCAATAAAATCTTTTTCGATTTTTGAGTAGACACTTCACATAAAACTGACACCAGCACCTATGAAAGAATTTTTTTTTTTTGTATTTCCGTTATATGAAATGTACAAAACTCCTACCATCTTTTTTGAATATTTCTTTTATAAAAAGCTCCTAAAAATGTTTTTGAAAATTTTTAATTATGAATGCATGCTAAAGGAGATAAAGGGAAAATCTTTTTGAGGTTTTTTGTTTTTGAGTAAATACGTAAAAAAGGTAAGAAAATCTTTATGAATTTTTGGATTGTGAAAAATAAAAGCCGTAAAGAACTCTAAAAAACTACAATACTCTTTTTTTCACTTTTTTTTCTACTTTTTTGATTTTTCATGCCTACATACCTTTCTTTAATTCTAGCACATGCTTTCCCAAATCAGTCCATCAATTGACCATATTACCCTCAAAGA
This sequence comes from Capsicum annuum, assembly GCF_002878395.1. Taxonomy (NCBI): domain Eukaryota; kingdom Viridiplantae; phylum Streptophyta; class Magnoliopsida; order Solanales; family Solanaceae; genus Capsicum; species Capsicum annuum. The sequence continues at coordinate 20,459,531 of NC_061116.1, read as the reverse complement.
TGCGACAATTAGCATGTAGACACGCTTTAGGGGTGAGTCTCCTACAAAGGCCCAAGTGGGTCCCGCTAGGTCTCAATATGATACAGATAATTATGAACTAAAAGCTAACCTACGTTGGGGTTTACTAACAAAGATATTTGGCGAAGTGATAGTCAATAGTGGCTGCTTTTTTTTCACCTACTCCATACAAGCCGATGGCTCCCCCTCCTAAAATAAGGGTGACTAAACTATAGGTCTTGTACACAGCGTGTACTACAAAACTTGTTGCAGAAAAAATTTACTTGGATTATGCAAATGATGCTTGATATTAACCAGTAACACATAAGAAAAAACTTTAAACAACGAGCACGTAAGGACGCCACATTGCTAAAACAATACTAACAATCACACAAACAGATTTACTCACCCATAATGTCAAACTAACCTGATATAACTCCAAAAAATAAGCTCTAATTCTAAAAAATATCTAGCGGAGTCGCCAGAGCTGTTATACCCCCTTTTTAACTCCAAAAGATTTATTTTTAAGTTCGAAAGGGTTTTATTATCAAAGTGACAAGATATGAAAATTTGTTTTGAATAACACCTTTTCTATTCAAAATTTTGAGTTGCAACTTGGCATAAATCGGGTGTGCCTAGTCACCCTTGGATATCCTTTTTCAAAATTGTTTGCCTCGTTAAAACTAATCCACGAAGAGAGATTCCAGCTAAGGAATTTTGTTGACTCAGGAGAAAGATTTAGGCACCCCTCGATCTCGTGGTTTGACCACGGTCGCTTGGTGGAGTATATCGACTAATTTGACATCGCGAATGTATAAAACACACAAAAACACATAAAATAATCAAACAAAGACACAAAATAAAACAAATACAAAATATAGTGTCCAGTCCAATTATACAGTTCAAAAATAGAAAACATGCGAAAATATAAGTCCTATTCTAAGCTAATCCTAATACTATGCTCCAATGCCTTACCCAATGCCTCGGGCCTTGATCACGAGCTTCCTTTACGTACATGATACTTCGGGGGATACCCTAGTGAATAAGTACAATATAATCTCAAGGAATTCCCCAGTAAATGATTACATCATCAAATATTGCGCGATATAGTATAAAGAACTATTCACACGCACATTCAAACATTCAACAAAACACCATTCCTAAAATTTGCCTACCCGACTTAGCATTTTCCTACTAAATTTGGGTCGAAAATCCAAATATTAACATGAATTCACTTCATTATGTTTAACCCCTCCCAAAATTCATTTTAACACATCAACTTTAACATGTAAATAGTTATCATGCCATATCAACATCAATTTTATACCAATAACTAGCTATTCAAATAAACAACACCAAGTATCAACAAAATTCCCAATCAGTCATCGTCAAACACATAATGATGATAAGAGAGTAGAGTCGAGAATTGGATCTCAAAATCTTTCTACTAACTTGAAAATAAAGATGAAAGTCGCTCTGAGTACCTCAACGAACACCGAAATCTCAACTATGAACCAATTCAAGCACAAAAATACCTTCAAATCTAATTCGAAAAGAGAACTCGTAAAGGAAATCTTACTTGGTATTGAGAAATGGAGACCCGAAATAGACAACTACTGATCCACCAAGATAAATGATGTACCCAACACTCTGATTAGCTCGAAAAGCAGTGGATATCGATTAACAGACGCGACCTCTACCTCACCTTTTCATTCTGACTTTTATCTCTCACTTGATTTCACTCTCTTCCCTTCCGATTCTCTAATCTCTCTTAGATATATGTCTTTTTGGTGTGTGTATCAGTGTCATGTGAGAAAGAAAAATGGATTCTCTGGTAGCGTGTGTACCACTGAAGATGATGGTGAGTATGAAAATAGAGGGACTGTGTATTTCTAATGAGGGAACTGGGGAATGTGCAATGGTGTGTGTGTTACTGTAGAAGAGGAGATGGATTTCTTTCTGTAAATTTTTAATACGTGAGTGTTTATATTGTGTTCATCTGATGGTGTTTGTATGAGGTTTTTTGTGTAGTCAACTCATCTGATAGTGTTTGTATGAGGTTTTTTGTGTAGTCAACAATGCGGTCTGTTGTGACGAAGAAAAGGGAGGAAAAATAGAGTGTGTGTTTTCATCGTGTGTTTTTCTGTGATGAATGGAAAATAATAGGAAGATGTGATCATTTTTCACTCTAGGCCCCCCTTTTTATTGTTGTTATCCATGCGTATATATAAAAAAAGTGTGTGGATGGTGTATTATTCCTTATGGGCTCCTCTTTCTTTTTTATTGTATACGTAATTTGTTATGGACAAAGAATGAAAAAATATGATAGGGAAATGGGTGGGGTCACGTGAGTAGTGAGATGGGGTAGGTTGTTAGGATGAGGTGTAAAGTTGGTTAGGATAGGATTAAAACAAGATATAATTTGTTAGAGATTATGTTTAGGGTTGTTATTTTTGTGTATTTTTGTGGGGTATAATTACATGGATAAGGGTCTGTTATAAGGTGAGCTAAAAATGAATAAAATTGGACTTGGGAGGGACAAAATTAGGTGTCTACAAGAATAAATCAAGAACACTTATGAAGTTGTCCAACACGTTCAACACAAGATCAAAATGATCTTTCAAAAAAGTATGTTTTCAGTTTCTTAAAGAAAAATACATGAAGTAGAAAAATGTCAAGTCCTCCAAATTCACTTAGTGTTCTGAAGGAAATAATTCCCCGTAAGTACCCGAGTTTGCGGAATTTTCCTTCCAGGATAAAATGGCTTCACAACCAGAATGTAGCGGTACCTCAAACTTTTTGGTTTTCTTCGAACTCACTCAATGGGAGATGATCACACAGAGTTTTTAGAACCAAGAGAATATTTTTCTTATACAAAAATTTTTCATCTAAACCTCTGGAAAAAATGCAGGTTTATATAGCGATAAAGTGCCCTTTCCGAGAGATGGTAATGGTTCATCCAAAAGGTGTACCCTAAGGAAGAGTCATGTTTGTTTATTCAAAACATTGTTTCTTTTTTCTGAACAGACACAACTATCCAAACAGTCACTCATTTTACAAAACAATGTGTCTTTTCCTCAAAGGGTTGTGTCCCTCCATTTTTTATTCACATCAATTGAAACCAAAAATTCCCCATATGAATTAAGAATGGCTATTCTTTGTAAAATTTTATGACCAATTTTACAATTATGAAGAAAAGACTGATTGCATCTGGATAAGTGGTTTCCCTTCGAACTTTTCGTAGTAAACATGCATCGGATCTACTGTCCTGACAGGATTGCATCAGGGATCTACTCTTAGTCCCTTTTTGTTTGCGCTAGTAATGGATGTGTTAACGCGGCGTATCCAAGGGGAGGTGCCGTGGTGTATGCTTTTTGCAGACGATGTAGTCCTGATAGATGAGACGCGAGGGGGTGTGAACGACAAATTAGAGCTGTGGAGGCAAACTCTGGAGTCTAAAGGGTTCAGGGTGAGCAGAACCAAGACAGAGTATGTGGAATGTAAGTTTAATGACGTAAGGCGAGAGAATGAGGTAGTGGTGAGGCTAGAAGCGCAGGAGGTAAAGAAAAGGGATAAGTTCAAGTACCTCGGGTCCGTGATCCAGAGTAACGGTGAGATTGACGAGGATGTCTCGCACCGTATCGGGGCGGGATGGATGAAGTGGAAACTTGCATCGGGGGTGCTGTGTGATAAGAAGGTGCCGCCCAAGCTTAAAGGTAAATTCTATAGGGTGGTAGTCCGTCCGGCCTTGCTGTATGGAGCGGAGTGTTGGCCAGTTAAGAACTCCCACACCCAAAGAATGAAGGTGGCAGAAATGCGGATGTTGCGCTGGATGTGTGGACTGACCCGAAGGGATAGAGCTCGGAATGAGACTATCCGGGAGAAGGTTGGGGTGACTTCAGTGGAGTGTAAGATGCGGGAAGCACGATTGAGATGGTTCGGACACGTGAAGAGGAGGGGCATGGATGCCCCGGTCCGTAGGTGTGAGAGGCTAGCGTTGGATGGTTTTAGACGGGGTAGGGGTAGACCGAAGAAGTACTGGGGTGAGGTGATTAGGCGGGACATGGAACAGTTACAGCTTACCGAGGACATGACCCTAGATAGGAAGGTCTGGAAGACGCGAATTACGGCAGAGGATTAGGGCCTGTTCGGGTCGCTAATGTAGGGAGGTAATTGGTGGGGGTGTATTCCTGGTATGATTCCGTATTCAATGTTCTGTTCCGTGTTCCGTGTTCTATGTTTGTTACGAATCTGTGTGCTTTCCTCTGCTTTATATTCCTGCATTCCTGCTTTACTCTGTTTTATATTCCTTATGGCTGCAGTATCTATGTTATGTCATCTGCTTCTGTGCTGTACTATGTGTTTGTTTGATATCTCGTAACTTGAGCCGGGGGTCTTTCGGAAACAGCCTTTCTACTTCATCAGAGGTAGAGGTATGGACTGCGTACATCTTACCCCCCCCAGACCCCACAAAGTGGGAATACACTGGGTTTGTTGTTGTTGTTGTTGTTGTAGATAATTATTAAAAGACTTCACAGCATAGGTCTTATCCTTGTATACTAAACATTCTCTACATCATGAGAATGGGTTTGGTATATTGACAATGTTGCCTGTTAGACACAACTCTTTTTTGATCTCCTTGAACCTAGCTCTTGGGATCTCTAGTCTGCTAGGTAGAGTTACTGCTAGCTGATTTGTCCTAGGGCGTAAACCTATTCCCTTGGATGTCCTCTAAACTCCCGCTCTAGATAGGCCTTTTATAAGTGGATCCAACACATTATCCTTTGACTTCACATAGTCAACAATGATAATACATAAAAGAGAAGTCCTCCCTACCCTACCTATTTCTGTTTAGCTATCATAGTGTATACATACTGGTGCCACTGGTTTTGTCCAATAAGAAATATCTTCTAAGAAAATAAGGAATCATTATGCTTCTTAATCGACTTTATTTAATGCGATACACTCAGATTCCATTGTAAAGCGAGCAATACATGTCTGTTTGGATGATTTCCAACAGACTGCTCCTCCACCAATAGTAAATACATATCTATTCACAAATTTTACTTCATTCAATATGGTGATCTGATTTGCATCACTATATCCTTCAAGTACCACGGGATATTTATTATAATGCAAAGCATAGTCTTGAGTGTATTTAAGATACCCCAAAACTCTTTTCATTGTCATTTAATGAGTTTTATTAGTATTACTCGTGTACCAACTCAACTTAGTAATAGCATATACTATGTATTACTCGTGTACCAACTCAACTTAGTAATAGCATATACTATGTGTAGTCATGTACAATTCATGATATACATTAAACATTCCAACACTCTTGCGTAATCCAACTGTGAGTCACTTTAACTCTCATTCATTTGAAGTGTGAAGCTCACATCCAATGGAGTCTTGGCAATACCAAATTCCAAATACTTGAATTTGTAAAGTATCTTTTTGATGTAATAAGACTGTGACAATGCCAACCCTTGTGGAGTTCTATGGATTCTTATTCCCAAGAGAACATCCGTAACTTCAAGGTCTTTTATATCAAACTTGCTCTCAAGCATTCATTTCATAGCATTTATGTCAGAAATGTCTCTACTAATGATCAACATTTTATACATATACAAACAAACAATGACTTGGTGACTTGGAGTGTCTTTAATGTAAACACATTTATCACATTCATATATCTTGAACCCGTTTGCCAACATGGTTTGGTCAAAATTCACATGCCATTGTTTAGGTTCTTGTTTTAGTCCATAAAGTGACTTAACAAGTTTACACACCTTAATTTTCTTTTCCTGGAACGACAAAACCCTTAGGATGTTACATGTAAATTTCTTCCTCCAATTCTCCATTTAAGAATGTTGTTTTCACATCCATTTGATGGATTTCAAGATCTTATACTGCCACCAAGGCAATTAACATCCGATTTGACGTTATCCGCATTACAGGTATGTATCAAAGTAATCAAAGCCTTCTTTTTATTTAAAGCCCTTTACAATAAGTTTTGCCTTGTATTTTTCAGTAGTACCATTATCTTTAATTTTTCTTTTGAAGACCCATTTAGAACCTAAAGGTTTATTTCATGGAGGAATATTAACCAACTTCCACATATAGTTTCTTAAGATTGAATCAATCTCAATATTGACTATCTCTTTCCAAGAGGATGAGTTTGACGACGACATCGCTTCCTTAAATATTTGAGGCTCATTTTCTATGAGAAATATTACAAAATTTGATCCAAATAAAGTGCTCTCTCTTCGCATGTACTACGTCTTGGATTCTCATCATTATGTAGATCCTCACTTGGTTCATCTCGACGTTATTTATAGCCCCCACTAGACTATTCATGTCTAGATTTATCTGGACAAATATCTTCAAAGAATTCAACATTATCTAATTTAATTATCTATTTTAATTTATATCCAGATGTACGGCTTTATGAACCAAAAACAAACATTATTTACTAATTTTAGCATATCCTATGAACACGCAGTCCATCGTCTTAGGACCTATCCATATTCTTTTAGGCGTCGGAACTTGGACCTTTGCTAGACACCCCCACATTTTGAAATATTTCAAGTTGAGTTTTCTTAATTTCCCTTTTTCATATGGAATTAATTATGTATTATTATGGGGCACTCTATTAAGTATTCGGTTAGCTGTAAGGATAGCTTCCCCCCATAAGTTTTGCGGTAAACCTGAACTTAATAGCAAGGTATTCATCATTTCCTTCAAGGTTTGGATTTTACTTTCCACAATACCATTAGACTGAGGTTAATATAGGGTCGTACTTTGATGGACAATTCCATTCTCTACACATATTTGTACAAAGGGAGATTCGTAGTCTCTGCCTCTATCACTTCTTATCATTTTGATCTTTTTCTCTAACTGATTTTCAACTTCTTTTTATATTGCCTAAATGCATATTTTGCTTTATCCTTATTGTTTAGAAAATAGACACAACAATATCTAGTGCAATCATCAATAAAACTTATAAAATACTTTTTCCCACCACAAGATGGTGTTGACTTCATATCACAGATGTCTGTATGGATTAAGTCTAAGGATTTGAATTCCTTTTACTAGAATTATACGAAAGGTTAGCATACTTTGATTTCACACACATTTGACATTTTGATTTATTTCACTCAAAGTTTGGCAAAACTTTTAAGTTAGTCAGTTATTTCTTGCAAGGTTTTGTCGTTCACATGTCCTAAATGACAAAACCCCAAATTGTTCGACTCTGGCAAGTAAAAAGAAGCCTCAACTTGCTTCATTTCAAAAACCATTACATAAAGTTTGAAAACGTCCTCATTTTGGTAGCCCTTTCCTACTTATGTTTCATTCTTGCTTATTACAACTTTCTCCAAAACAAACACACACTTAAAATTTTTTAATGAGTAGTGTTATCGACAATAAGCTTTTCCTAATAGTAGGAACATGCATAACATTGTTGAGAGTCAACACCTTACTGGAAGTCACTTTTAAGAACATCTTCCCACTTCCTTTAACCTTGATTTTTGTATTATTTTCCATGAATATCACTTCTTTTGGACCAACGGAATCATAAGTAGCAAAAGGGTCTTTGTCTGCTGAAACAAGTCTAGCGGCTCCTAAATTAAACCACCATTCATTTGGATATCCAACTAGATTGCTTTCAGTGATCAAAGATTTTCAATATTTCTAGTTATTTCCAACATGTTTATCTAATCTCTTTTCTTGTCCAGAAGACTTTTTCATCTTCTTATTATTTGGAGAATCATCCTTTACAGGATTTACAAGCATCATTGATAATTTTTTTCAATCAACTTATAATTCTCGTCTATCTTGAAATGACTCATCAGATATTTCAAATCAGACAATTGATTTTCAGTCATTATTATTATTATTTTAAGAATATGAGGATCTATACTTGTGAACATTTGCATTGTAAGTGTGGCCTGTCAAAATGACATCATTTTCTGCCATACGTTGAAGTTCATACCAAAATATTTTTCTATTTCTCTTTCATTTTCATTACTAGAGAAATACCTGAATGACTTAATGATGCAACATTGGTAGTTATTGGGACAACACCATTCACAACCAAATCAATTTATTGTTCAATTTCATTCGTCATTTTCTTAACAATCTTTGACATACTCTTTAGTATTTCAGTATACTAACAATAAAGAATTTAATCTTTAGCCAACTTATTTTTAGTCAAATATGAATTTTGTATATCTTTAAATTATCATCCGAATGAACTATGAAACATGAAGAAGTTTTTATGACTTCAAATTATAATCAGATAAAAATAGAGTGAAATCCCATAGATTTTAAACTCCAGAAACCAATACAGAGATCTTAACGAATCGGTGAAATTTTTATATTCTGCGAACCAAATTCTCATATTGATTTCTCAATGAAGTTTTCATATTCTTCTAATCGAGGGATTAGAAATCGAAAGATTTTAGTCTCCACAAAATTAGACCCAACACAGATTAATCAATTACTTGATTTATAAGTGGCGATAATTTTTTTACTTTCACCAAACAAGCACAAAAATAAATAGTTTTGTACTTTGTTGTTTTTCTCAATTTTGATGAAATCTGTATTTTTCGATAATAACTTCAAACACATGTTCAAATTAACATATTAACAATCAAATAAATTTTTAAATCTACATTTACAACTTTGAACTTTTAACAATAAGTTCAACCCAACTTATGAACATCAACAAAAAGAAGTTCAAACTATTATCTGGAAAATAGCAAAACCAAATGTTAAGGACTTCAACACAAGGTCAACCAACTTATGAACTATCTAAATGAAGTTTCAAGAAATTTAAACACAAGTTCAAGAAGTTGAAGAACTATAAATTGTTGTTTTTTGGGTACACAAAATCTGTATTTTCGCAACACTACTTCAACACAAGGTCAAGAATACTTATGAAGTTTTCCAACACCGTCAAAACAAGATCAAAATGATCTTTCAAAGAAGTATGTTTTCATTTTCTTAAAGAAAAATAGATGAAGCAGAAAAAGCCAAGTCCTCGAAATTCACAGAGTGTCCTTAAGAAAATAATTCCCCTCAACTACCCGAGGTTGCAGAATTTTCCTCCCAAGATAAAATGGCTTCACAACCAGAATATAGCGGTACCTCAAACTTTCTGATTTTCTTTGAACTCACTCAACGGGATATGATCACACATAGTTTTTAGAAGCAAGAGAATATTTTTCTTATACAAAAATTAATCATACTACACCTGTGGATAAAATACAGGTTTATTAGCAATAAAGTGCCCTTTTGAAAGGTTGTAATGGTTTATCCGATAAAGTGTGTCCTTTGAAAGAGTCAAGTCTGGTCATTCAAAACATTGAGTCTTTTTTATGAACAGACACAACTATACGAATAGTCACTCTTTTTCCAAAACAATGTGTCTTTTCCTCAAAGGATTGTGTCCCTCTATTTTCCATTTACACCAATTGAACCCAACATAAAATCCTGCATTCACAGATTTTATAGCCATGTAACTTACGTTCTTTACAATATTTAGGCAACTAATTATACTAAATGTTTACTTTCACAGTCCTTCTAGCTCTAAATTTTTCATCTGCAATATCCATCCTCACATGATCAAGTAAATTGGCCATCAAATTATTTAGAACCTTTATTTTAGCACAAATAGGTCTAGTTGTAATAATTGTGGCCAATTTTAAAAGAATAGGAGTGCCTACTACAGGTGCTAATGAGAAAAGAGTCACCTTTACAAAGAATATGGGCAGTACATTAGGAAATGCAATCCAAGTCGCCATAGTAGTTTCTTCCTCAATAGTGAACTTAGGTTCTCATCTGATAAGATCTACCATATTTTAATTTAATAAAAAAATTATCCTTCAATTTTAAATTTATTGTAACACCCCGCATCGTCCATGCGTTAGCTCGTGGTAATATGCTCTTAGAGTTAAATGACGAGAATGGTGTCAAAGAGACTTAGTCTCATTTTTGACTTTGAAAGTGACTAAAGTTTAAACCAGTTATAAATTCCCTAATTTCAACTTTTTATCATATGGGAAATTGAATGAGCTTTCCGTTGATATGAGATTTGCCTAAATCTGATACCCGAGCAAGAAGTTATTGCTAATTTAAGTCTTAGTCGTAAAACACCATCATTTTAGGGCTTGGCGCATCACGGAGGGGGTCTATTTACCAATTGTCAAATTCCAGTAGTCTAGCGCAATTGTGGCACATCCTACTAAAGCTCCAAGTCCCAACCAATGGGACAATACGATGGCTCCGCATCGCGGTGACCCTAAGAATCCCATTCGTTAATTTCCAGTGATCCACCGTGATTTTGGAGCATCGCAATGGCCCATAAAATCGGGCTCTCATTTATATTTTTATTTCGTCTTATTAAGGTTACCTTAGGTATTTTCCACCCGCTTATTAGCTTAAATACAGGATTTAATCCCAAGGACACCAGAATACATTCATAATCATCTAAATTACTCAAGAACACTCTCTAGGGTTTCAAACTAAAAGACCCAACTAATCCAATAATTAACCTTGTCTTTTCAAAATTGATTAAAGATTCAGAATCTCCAAACCGTAGGCTTAAAGAATCAACCATTATTATCTGTATTGAGGTACGTGGCATTTTCTAAAAAATCCCATGGACATAGAAATCATGATTTTTAAGAAATGGGTTTTAGATTTATGATTTATAATTACGTTTTAGAAGTTTCAATGACATTATTTTGGTCTTTAGGCCTTTCCCCAAATTGATTTGAAATTCTATATTTATGTATGCATGTGTTTAAGGATGAATATTTAATTAATAGCATGAATTATAATGAATCCCTCTCTTGATATGATTTTTCCCATTATTCATATGACATGGATTGTTTTGAAAAGCATGATATGAAAGGTCTTGATTTATACTATGATTTGAACATGATTGTGAAATCAATAGAGCGGGTTGTGGATGTTGATAAATGTTGAATATACGTATAACGAAAGAGTGCATGATTTTAGCAAAAGTACATGACCACCATATGTTTGTAGAATTCTTGTATAGTTTTGACTTATGTTTTGAAACATGAAATCTCTTATAATATTTGCATATTTGGGTGGTCTAAATTGAGTTTTGATGAAAGAATCATGAATGATGCATTATGGCTCAGAAAAAGAACTTGCAAGTCTTGGTGTGAAGAAACCAACTAAGATAATGCCATGTTAATTCATAACAGAAAAAAATGTATGTTTTAAATCAGATTTTCAAAATTTTAAACTAGAATGGTGCATGTTTTAGAACTGCCTAAAATTAGGCATAAAGAGATATTAGGTGGTTCACCGAAGACAGTGCTAGTTCATACAACTCATTGTCCAAAACCATGATTTGTTGATCCAGGTATATTATTATACGCTGGCCTAGTGCCCTGTGGCATATCAGACTTAGACACTCCAACCCTTGTGGCACACTTAGGTTGGAGGATTCCCCGCCGAGTCATTGGTGGATTCCATACATCCCATGGAATATCAGACTTGTATGGTAGTGCTACCTAACTCAGAAGTAATACAAAGATCAGAGGCTTATTGACAAAAAAGTTTCTGATTATCAAATATTCCCTTGTGTTTTGGAATTTATATCGTATGTGATGTTTTATGACTAGCTCTCAACTATTTTATTTATATCAGAAGATTTATTTTTTATTGCTCTACGACATCAGTATTGACCCCCCTCCCTTACCTTTCAGCTTTGGAGGCACAATCTAGGGGTCCTGATAAGCAATAGATTTCTTTTGACAAAAGTGCAGGGTCTAGTCGGTTAGCCTTCTATATTTAAGAAGGCCTAGTTATTTTAAAATATTTATTATCAGTTGTGGTTTTGTCTACTTGGGGCCTTGTCCCAATTTTCAGATAGTTTTATTAATCATGTAGTGGAGATTTCGTAGATGGTTTTCAAGTGTTGTTACATATTTTTGGATTATATTTTTTCATTGTTGAATTTATATCAAACTTATGACCATGATTCCGTTCTCTTATAAAATTCTGCATTTTCCATCTATTATATGAATGTTATGCATAATTACCAGACAGATAGGCATGGATGCCTGGGCCTCCATTGTTTGGGATGTTCAATACGGACAGGGCCCTGATTCGTGTCGTGGAAAACTTGGTATCAGAGCACGGTTCATGGTTCCAAGGTGTCTGCAAAATCATGTCGGATAGAATCTTATTTATGGGTGTGTAGTGCGACACACTTATATGCAGGAGGTTACAAGGCATTTAGGAATATTTCTCTTCTTTATAGTTTAGTTCATGCTTCAGAGTCTGAATTGTCCACTTATCAATGGTCTCTTGTTTTTTTAGAAAAACAAACATGCCTCCCCATCGTACTATAGATCAGAATGCACAGACAGATGAGATCCATCCAAATTATTGGATGAGGACCTGAAACAGAGCTCAGACTTTAGAGATTGATGCTACTCCAAGAGTCCCACCTATTAAGAGTAACCCACCTAGGGCACCCAGAGCTCTCCACACTCAGTCTCATAAGAGAGAGGTATCTAATACAAAATTTAGGTAGTCCATTCATATGCTTGCACAGTTGGTAGCCACACAAACTCAACGGTCGAAAGATGTTAGGTCTATATCAGTCACATCTACAGCTACTAGGGTGGGTTAGTTCATAAGAATGAACCCGCCCAAGTTTTCAGGCACCAAGGTAGAGGAGGATCCATAGGAGTTCGTGGATAAGATGGAGAAGATCTTCAAGGTGATGCATGTAGACAAGGTGGAAGGGCTGGAATTAGCATCTTACCAGCTTAAAAAAGTTATGAACCATTAGTATGATAAGTGGGAGGATTCTAAGGGTTAGAGTGCTGAGCCTATGGTATGAGGTGAGTTTGTGGAAACCTTCCTTGATCGAATTATTTACCTTGATTTCTAAGAGGCCAAAGCTGAGGAGTTTATGAACCTTAAGAAAGGAAAAATAGGTGTCAAGGATTACACTCTGAAGTTCAACCAACTTGCTCGTTATGCTCCCAGGATGGTTGGTAATATGAGAGCCCGAATTAGAAAATTTGTATCCGGCCTATTGGATGACTTAGTGCTTGAATGTAAGGGGGCTATGCTGAATAGGGACATGGACTTCTCTAGGCTGTCAGTCCATATACAGCAGGTAGAGAATAAAAAAAAGGGATCGCTGAATCTAGGGAGAAGAACAAACAGGCAAAGACACCCAGAATAGTTGATTAGAACCACAATTAGCAATAGAGTGGTAATTAGGGAAATTAATGGTAGAAGAAGAAGAAGAAAAATTGGGGTAATGCTCAATCCATAGCCAGCGTCCCAGTGCCCGAACCTCCAGTAGACTGACAACCTCAGATTTTGCAAAATAAACATGGATCCAGAGTTCAGGATACCCAGTCACAGGGAAGCATAGCTCATCGGCATCGTACATTTCCACGGTGTGAGACCTATGGTAGACATCGTCTATGGAGGTGTAAGATGGGTTCGCTTGTATACTATTTATATGGTTATTTAGGTCACTTTCAGAGAGATTGTCCTTTGGCTAGAAGGACTGTTGGTGGTGCTAAATCTTAGGTAAATTCTTCAACAGCAGCACCACCCTAAAAGGGTGCCACCTCAACTGCCGAGAGTGGTCGTAATCGGCTATATACATTGTCCAACCTCAAAGAGGTAGAAGCCTTACCAGACGTAAGCACTGGTACACTACAAATCATTTCCCGTGATGCTTATGTATTACTTGATCCCGGGTCTACCTTATCCTATATGACCCCTTATGTGGCTGTCAGTTTCTTTTTTTGAGCTCGAAGAAATTTTAGAACCTTTCTCTGTTTCCACTTTAGAGGGTGATTCTGTTATGGCTAGGAGAGTGTACAGAAATTATGTGTTGACTATTTGTGGTCGGGATATCATGATAGATCTCACAGACCTAGATATGATTGATTTTGATGCTATCCTAGGGATGGACTGGCTTCACTTGTGCTTTGTCACATTAAATTGTAGCATCCAAAGAGTCACATTTTATTTTCCGAATAAACTAGTGATAGAATAGGAGGGGCATTCTTTAGCGCCTAGAGGGAATTTTATATCTTATCTCAGAGCCCATATACTTATCTCCAAAGGTTGTTTGTATCATCTTATTTGGGTTAAAGGTTCTAATGCTGAAAATCTTTCTCACCAGTCAGTGCTTGTGGTAAATGAGTTTCCAGAAGTCTTTCCAGATGATCTCCTAGGAATACCACCTGATAAGGAGTTATATTTTGGTATTAATTTATTGCCAGACACCCATCCCATTTCTATTCTTTCATATAGAATGGCTCCTGCAGAACTAAAAGAGTTGAAAGAACAGCTATTAGACCTTCTAGAAAATGGTTTTATATATTGGAGTGTTTTTCCCAGGGGTGCGCCTCTACTCTTCGTACAAAATAAAGATGGTTCGTTGCCTATTTGCATAGATTACCGCCAGCTAAATAAGGTCACTGCTAAAAATAAATATCCTCTTCCAAGGATTGTTGATCTCTTTGACCAATTTCAAGGAGCTAAATTTTTTTTAAAGATAGACGTTCATTCAGGATACCATCAGTTAAAAGTTAGAGAGTTAGACATTCCCAAAATAGCTTTCCAATCTACATACGGTCATTACAAATTCCTAGTCATGTCCTTTGGGTTGAGTAGCGCTCCTGCATTCTTCATGGATCTTATGAACAGGGTGTTCCATCAGTTTCTAAATTTGTTTGTTATAGTTTTCATTAATGATATTCTAATTTATTCCAACAGTGAGGAGGACTATGCCAATCACCTCCGAATCATCCTTCAGACTCTCAAAGATCATAAGTTGAATGCAAAATTTTCCAAGTGCGAATTCTGGCTTAAAGATATTTCTTTCTTTAGGCATATCATGTCTAGTGATGGGATTAAGGTTGATCTGCAAAAGATTGAGGTAGTGAGAAAATGGCCCAGATCCATGAATCTTACCGATATTCGGAGCTTCTTGTGTTTGGCAGGGTATTACAGAAGATTTATAGGGAGTTTTTCTTCCATAGCTACACCACTTACTAAGTTTACTTAGAAAAAGTTGAAGTTCGTATGGTCTGACTCTTTTAAGAATAGCTCTGAGAAGTTAAAAGATTATTTGAGAAATGCTCCTATTTTGACTCTTTCGAAAGGTATGGAGGGGTTTGTTGTGTACTGTGATGCATCCTGTGTGGGACTTTGGTGTGTACTTAAGCAGCACGGTAAGGTGGTGGCCTATTCATCTAGGAAGTTGAAGGTGCCTGAGCAAAATCACCCCACCCATGACTTGGAGTTAGCGGTTATGGTATTTGTGCTTAAAATCTGACAACATTATCTCTATAGGGTATCACCTTATCAGCTTAAATCTGTTGGGCATGTATCATCAATCGAGAAAGGTCCATCTCCCTGTTAAGCATAGAAAATCTACACTCTTTCACAACGTAACTCGACATGTCGATCACGAATTTGCTCATGATGGTCCTGGATTCAGCCATCATACTATGAGCATATTTGGATAACTGATTAAATCTAAGACAATACTCATTAACGGTCATAGAGCCTTGTCTCAAATTCATGAATTCCCATATCTTTTCTTCCCTCATCTCAAGAGGAAAGAATCTGTCTAAGAACGCATCCTAGAATAACTGCCAAGTCATAGGAGCGGCATCCTCTCCTCTACTCATCCTCCACATCCCCCCCAATCATATGAAACATTATTTATTCGATAGGCAGCCAATTTAAGCACTCTCTTCCTTCGTTACATCCATAATTAGGGTGATCTTTCTCACTTCATCTAACTACATCTGTGGCTCTTCACCTACCTTCAACCCATAGTACCTAGGCGGATTCATCCGCATGAAGTCACAATTTCAAGCTACAGCAGAATTATTCTCCTGCAGAGGCAAAAAAGTACCCTGAGTGTGACCTTTAGCATTAGCGGTAACTTCCTGGAAAAGTGCCTGAAAAGCTGCTCGAAATTCCGCATGAGACACATGCTCATTCAAGGGATCAACGGGTTGAGTTTGATTGTTGTTTCTATGATCTCGAGGAGGAGGCATTTTCTGTTATAAGAGAGCACGAGTTAATCGCAGATAAACAGACAGTTGTAGGCACGATAAACTTTAGAAAAAAAAATGACTTTAGTTAAAATGTTCCATAGCCTCATGCTCATACATGTGGCGCGCTACACATTGATGATCAAGAATCTACATAACACAGCTTGTAAGACTCCCTAGGACTCCTTAAGCCTTAGGCTCTGATACCAACCTTTGTAACAACCCAAAATTTGATCCTGAGATGCCACATGGTGCATAAGGCTATACGTAGCCCCAAGCTAACCCTCGGAGCTAGACCTTTATTCAAGGAATTCAATTCAACAATAGTCATGCACAATGAAGAGATATACCTTATCGGGTTCAAGAGAAATACTAGAGAATACTAGATTGTACAACCAAAATATATTGATGTCTGTACATACTAACCCTCTAGTCTGACAAAACCTTTATACATCTAAAACAAGGAGCCATTGGGACAAACCCCCAACTGACTCAAACAATACTTAAAGCCATAATAACAGAATGATATCACCAAAAATATAGACATGATCCTCGAACCATGAGGACTCACCTCTAAGGGAATGTAGTTGAGGAACTCGAATATTGCAAATGCAGCTACGGCTGAGTACCTGAACCTACATTATGAGAAAATGTAGCCCATAGAAAAGTATATGGTTCAGCACTTTGGAATGCATTGAATATGTGGGGGTGCATGCAACAATGCAAATATCATTATCAATTTCATAAAAATATGCATATGTAAAATGATGGCTCACTTGACTTGACTTACGTTGAAACATACTTTTCATGATCTCATAGTAAATAAATCATATAATAAAAACCTCATAAATCATCATAAATAACTCAACTCTTCAACTCAAGACTTGGAGTGACTAGGTAATTCAAGAAACTCACTTCTTATGGACATAGAGGTTCTTATAACCGACATAAACCATGTGAGTTTTTCCCTCCTAAGGAGAGAACCCCACATTGTTCGGAGCGTCATACTCTTGCCAGGGAATACAACCTAAATTTAGTGATCACAATCTCATACTCGGCCTTTGGCCAACAATTATCAATATCAATCCTACGGTGGCGAGAAGTTTCGGAGAAATACCACATTTCCCACTTGGTGCTAAATACTACTCCCAGACACAAGCTCAGAACACGTTAGGAAATCCACCACAAACATCATAAGGGTCTATCTTGAAAACCAAATCAAATCTCTTTCTCATTTATCAAATCATAATTAATTTGTGGATTCCTAACTCAACCCAAATCAAATCAATCTCCTAACTCAACCCAAATCAAATCAATCTTTCTCATTATCAAATTGTATCAATTCATTAAAATATGAAAACATCAATAACTTTGAGAAAATATCAAGACTCATTGTAACAACTCAATCTCATGAATCAATATACTCAATAATCCAGTTTGTCATAAGGAAGCTTAAATCTTGACACATATCTTGAAAGCACTTGAAATATCAATTCATGGTAGAAATATGCAATTCACAATATTAAATATCAAGTCATAACTTGAGAATAGAAAAATAATCATGTATAACAAAGCTTGATAAATTTACGTTCTCATAGTCTCATGATGAAGTAATTTGGGTATAAACCTACTTGCAAAATCATATAAATCCATAATAGAAATCAAACCTTTGGGCACAAGAATGAAAGAATTTCTCTTGTTAAAAACCCCACATACCTTTATCTTTGAAATTGGATGAATTCTAGTGCTTGAGACTCTATCCGCACTCGTAATAAATCATTCCTGAAGCCCATACAATGAGGAACTTGATTCTTGAAGAAATCTTGAAGATTTATGGATGATTTTTGGAAGACTAATGTCCTAAAATAAAAACCTTAGATATATTGCTTAAGAGAATTGGAAGAGAGAATGAAGAAATTAGGGTTCAGATGGGAATTCTCATATAAATAGGGGCCTCCAAAAGATGGAAAAAGAACAAAATACCCTCATACATTGGTTATAAGTCATCACATTTGTGACAACTTATCACAAAATGTCGTCACTCAGTTTTTCACCCTGACATGCTGCAGTAAAATGGACATAACTCTTGGCTCCTTTACCAGACTTGGGTGAAATTGGTATCATTTGAAATATAATTCAATTATATATTTTTGGTAGGTCATGAGCTAAATTATTCAAATTATAATTAGAGATATCCTAATTTATAATTGAATATTGTAATATCCTTCCAAGGAATTCAATCGGTAAGGAATGTTTAGATTCATCTAATCGCTAGGACATATTTGAAGAATTAATACACGTCATCCTTGATCAGAAAACAACCAAAGAACTATAATTTACTTCTCATGATCTTGAGTCATGGTATTACAATATCTCCCCCTTGGAAACATTTATCCTTGAATGTTGCCATACAGGCGAAGAACAAGAGAAAATGAGGATGTACAGCTGGAAAAACTCACTCAAAGGTCTTACTTCACTCTATACATTTGGATACCCTACAAAAAGCATAAATTATGGATGGAAGTAGACACACAGCTGAATCTTTAATAAGAAGAGGGTGGAATTAATAAAGTATGGTACCTTCTACTCGCTCCGAACTCACAGAAAAGAGGTGAGGGTACGTGGCTTGCCTATCATCTTCGGTTTCCCAAGTAGCACCCTCAACAGATTGATTTCACCAAAGAACTTTAACCGAAGGAACTTCTTTGTTTCTTCGTCTACGGATTTGAAAAACCAAAATCTCAATCGGAATCTCCTCAAATGAAAGGATATCCTGAATATCTATGATTTTGGAAGAATCACCAATACACTTCTTAACCATGGAAAGATGAAATACCGGATGGATGCTTGACAACTCTGCGGGTAACTCCACCTCATATGCTACTTTCCCAACATGACTCAGAATCCTGTACGGACTAACATAACAAGGACTAAGCTTTCCCTTCTACCCAAATCTCTTCACCACTTTCATGGGTGAAACCTTTAAGTACAACAAATCATTAACATTAAACTCAATATCTTTTCTTCTCACATCCGACGAATTTGAGTGGTCTTTAATCTTTCTCGAATGAACATAACATTTTTCATAGCCTCAAATATAGCATCGGGCATAATCACAGCTGCATCTCCTACTTCAACCCAACCTATAGGTTATCTACATCTTCTCCTATACAAAGTTTCAAATGCAGCCATATGAATACTAGCATGGAAACTATTTTTATACTTGAATTTCATCAATGAAAGTGCTCAACTCAACGACCTTTAAAATCAAGTGCACAAGCCCTTAACATATATTCTAAAGTCTGAATGGCCCGCTCAGCCTGACTATCTATTTGCGGATGGAAAGGAGAACTTAGATGAACTTGGGTACCGAGACCCTTCTGTAAAGCTCTCCAAAACTGGGTAGAAAATTGAGTACCCCTATAAGAGATAATAGGCAAAGGAACTCCATAAAGTCTATCAAATTCTCGAATATACAGTCTTGCAAAATCCTCAGCTGTATAAAACAAATGCACTGGCATGAAATGAGCTGATTTAGTCAACCGGTCAACAACAACCAAAATCAACTCTAGAAGCGTCACAATGCACAACAAAACCATCAGCACCAACGGGTAAAGAAAACACTAGGGATGAAGTGAGTCTAGTCTTTAACTACTAAAAACTCTTCTTGAATGGTTTTGAGCATAGGACTCCTGTGAGAATAGTTTTGAGACATTGAAAGACAGGTTGACTATTGCATCTATTTTGAGCTTTCCTGAGGATCTAGAGGGTTTAATACGTCACGGGTGAGATTGGGTGTGTACTTATGCGATATGGTAGGGTGCTAAACTATGCATCTAGGCATTTAAAAAGTGCATGAGTGAAATTACCCCACCCATGGCTTGGAGTTAGCGGTTATGGTATTTGTACTAAAAATCTAGCGGCATTATATGTATGGGGTACACATTGATATTTTCACTGATGGAAAGAGTTTACAGTATATCTTTTCACAAAATAAATTGAATCATAGGCAAAGGCGGTCGTTGGAACTGATGAAAGATTATGAAATGAGTCTGCACTATCATTCGGGCAAGGTGAATATGGTGGCCAACGCCCTTAGTAGATTATATATAGGCAGTCTTTCTTATGTTGAGGAAGCAAAACGCAGAAGGTGAAAGATATTCACCGAATTACAAATCTTAGGGATTGACTTTTGGATTCTGAAAATGGGAGGAGTAATTGTTCAGGAGATAGCTCAATTTTCCCTATGTGATGACGTTAAGAAGAAGTGGTCCAAGACCCCATATTGATGTAGATTAAAAATTATGTGGGTCAACAGAAGGTGATGCCATTCAAAATTAGCGATGATGGTATTGTGAGATATCAAGGTAGGCTA
This sequence comes from Capsicum annuum, assembly GCF_002878395.1. Classification (NCBI taxonomy): domain Eukaryota; kingdom Viridiplantae; phylum Streptophyta; class Magnoliopsida; order Solanales; family Solanaceae; genus Capsicum; species Capsicum annuum. The sequence continues at coordinate 20,439,065 of NC_061116.1, read as the reverse complement.
TCTGTACCGAATACGGATGGTTTGTGAGAGAGGATCCTCAATGAAGATTACACTTTGAGGTATGTTGTTCAAGGAGGCTCTACTAAAATGTATCATGACCTTAAGGTAATATATTAGTGGAACAATATAAAACATGGTGTTGCTGATTTTTTTTCCAAGTGTTTGAATTGTCAACAAGTTAAAGTGGAATATTTGAGACCAGGTGGTACTTCTCAAGAAATAGCCTTGCCTATGTGGAAGTGGGATATAATCAATATGTATTTTATCACAAAAAGTCCAAGGTCGTAAAACCAATATGATTCCATTTGGTTGATTGTAGAACGGATGACCAAGTCAGCTCACTTTCTGCCTGTGAGGACTAACTATCTGGGAGATGATTATGCCAAGCTATACACTGAGGAAATATTTTGCTTGCATGGAACCAGTATCCATTATATCCAATCGAGGTATGCAATTGTTTTCATAGTTTTGGAAATCTTTTCAAAAGGGGTATTGCCTTCCACCCTCATACTGATGGACAAGCTGAACGCACCATTTAGACCCTTGACAATATGTTGAGGGCCTGTGTATTTGACTTTAAAGGCAGTTGGGTATATCATTTTCCATTGATAGAGTTTGCCTAAAACAATAGCTACCATGCCATTATTTAGATGGCTTCTTTTAAAGAACTTTATGGAAGGAGATGTAGATCAGTGATTAGGTAGTATAAAGTGGGTGAAACCCAGTTACTTGGGCCTGACCTTGTTCATCAGGAAATGGAGAAAGTGAAAATCATTAGAGAACAACTTAAGATAGCTTAGAGTCATCAGAATTCCTATGCCGATGTTAAGATAAGAGAGTTGGAATTTGAGGTAGGTGATCGGGTATTTGTCAAGGTCTCCCCTCTGAAGGGAGTCATGCATTTCAAAAAAAGGGAAACTTAGTCCTCATTATATAGGACCATACCAGATTATAAGAAGGATAGGTGGGGTTACCTATGAATTAGAATATCCCACAACTTTGGCTTCCATAGATCCCATGTTTCGTGTGCCCATGTTGAATAAGTGCATTGGAGACCATTCCTTAGTGTTACCTATATAGGAAATCAATGTGACAGACTCCTTCTTATACGAAGAAGAACCCACTGTAATTTTGGATCGCCAAGTTCAGAAGTTGAGAAGCAAAGAAATAACTTCGGTTAAGGTGTTGTGAAATAATCAAAAGGATGAGGAAGCTACTTGGGATTTGGAGGATGATACGCGTGCAAGATTCCCAAATCTCATTGATCCTGTGAATGACAATATAGGTGGAACAATTTTTGCCCTATTTTTTTTACCCTCTCTTTAGTAAGATTAATCGTGCTTACCTATGTCCCCCGACATCATTCGGGGATGAATTATCCCAAGGGGGATAATGTAACACCCCGCAAAATTTTCTGCGTAGTACCACACCTAGTAGCATGCTTAAGAAGTTAGCAACTTGAAATTTTTCTAAGTGTTAAATTGAATTAGCATTATTTTAAGCTCTTAAACTTTAATGATTTCTATATTGATCATTTTGACCTCGAGACATGGGTTTTTATGTTGATTTATGTTCAGGAGTGTAAAGGGTTTGTCCCGGTAAAGTTTCAAATTTTTCAGACAACGTTTGGGGTGCGTTTGGGTGAGAAAAGCAGTGGCTAAACATGATATCGACATAACACATTGGTAATCATGTTGGCAAAACTAGTGGCTCAACAGGACCTCAATACACCACATCGGGTAATGCATCGGGCGTGCAGTTCGCATTTTTCCTTTAAAATTCAGGTTACGAGGGGTATTTTAGTCTATTTCCCTTATCTTAACTAAGTCATAATATAAAATTAAAATATGGTTAGGTCTAAATACATAAGTAACTACTCATATCCTCTTAAATCAAAAACCTAATCCTTTCCCCAAAGATCAATAGTTCATCCTTAAGGTCAAGAATTCAAAGAACTTAATCAAGATTCGGGTTCCACTATCCATACTAAGTAAACAAAGTACGTGGGGTTGTCCTAATCTCAAGGGCATGATTTTGCTACTAATTTTAAAAAAAATTTAAATATTTACTTAAGTATGTATACGATTATAAGTGTGGGTTTTCATTTTTAACAAAAAACATGTATTGTGATAGGATTTGAGAATAATACTGAATGGTCATGGAGTTGCTTTTCTTATAAATCTTGATTGCTGAATTTCTGGACATGTGTTGTGGATTTTGAAAGGTGTTATGAATATGAGTTGTGAATGTTTTAATACCCATGATGATGTTTATGAACCCCACATGTTACTAATGTTAATCTTTTGAGAACATGAGTTTTAAAAGCCTTTTGGATCATAAAAGTTGTGTTTAGATAATGTTGTGTTACTTTATAAATGATGAAAATTTCTCGACTATTAAAGTGTTAGGAATCAATATGCATGTGTTTAATGAAAGTAAACTTTACTAGTGTTCATATAAATGATTTGCGTAAGATGTGCTGAGTATCGATGAGATACAGATGACTTGCAAGTCGGGGTATGATGATACCCCATTGAGGATTGGTCCTCGAATGAAAAAGAAAATAATTTTGGATTCATGATCCATGTTTTCTTATAGTAAAGTTAAAATTAGACCAATGTGGGTTACATGTTACCTAAAGAAAGAACGACTCAGAAAACTCTATGCTGGAAATCGTGATTTGCCGATACGGAACCTTAGTTCCCTGCTATGTGATCTAGTGTACCTAGTATTATGTCTTCCCAAATCAGGACTTTAGTTAGAAGACTTGCTTTGTGATCTTAAGCCCAACCACGACATATTGACTTTATTGTGGCTTGTGTCACCCTGATTTGTGATCTTGTGTGCCCTCCCCTCACTAGTTCTCCAATAATGGCGACAAATCGAGATCTGGCAGTTAGTAAAAGTGTGAACTGGTAGGGTGTACGATATAGGTCAATAGTACTCAAGTAAAATCACGTAGGATAGAATTGTTGTTGAAACTCATCATACTATGCTCTTGTATTTCCAAGTGATTTTTGTTATAACATGTTTTATAAAAACACTCACCTATGTAGTTTGAAAGTGGTACTTTGTGTTTTTTAGATTACACTACCTACCAGTACATCTGTATTGACCTCCTATATTTCAGGGTCTAAGGCTCAGCCTAGAGGCCCCGCTAAGCCATAGATTTGTCAGAAAGAAGTGTGCAGTTGGTGGGCCTCCCTTATTTTGGAAGGCCATTTTTAGAGCATTGTTATTTCATTGTGGTATTGGTCAGACTGTGGGCCTTTTCCCAGTTTTAAGTAAGATGTTGGCTTTGATATATTAGATATTTTCTAGACTGATAATAGATACTATTGGAGGTTTATGAAATTTCATTTTGGATTATTCAGTTGAATTATAATATTGACCATGTTTTCGTATGCTGAAACTTCCGCATCTCTTTATACTGTTTGAATGATGTGCATGATTATTAGAATGAAAAAGAGGGCTCAGGCCTTTACGTTTCGGGATACCCGTTACGGCGTCGTGACATAAATACTACCCCCATCATACTTATATGCTCATACTTTAGGAAATTGACCTTAAAAATATCATAATGGTTTATAGAATGAAAATCTTTTATGCTTCTCTTTCATAAAATGATAATCAGGATGAAAAAATGTGGATTGCATATCTTATCTTAAGATTAATCTTTGGTTTTGTATTATAAGGATGATAAATGATTATGGATTTCAAGCCTTATTCTAGAATCAAAAGATTCAAAATTTTCTTGTAAACTTAGTACTCAAACTCAAGCCTTAAATCTTATACTTTCTTTCACATAACTTGTAATACAATATCATGCTTAAAATTCAATCGTAAATCTTTAATCAGTGTTTCAAATCAAACTCATAAAATTCAAATCATAATAGAAATCAAACTCATAAAATTCAAATCATAATAGAAAATCTTTAGTCAAAACATAAATAGATGAGATCATGTATACACTTTAATACATCAATCACATAATAATTTCATAATATCAAAACAAGATAACTCAGGTATGAACCCTAATTGCAAATAATATAACTTAAGCTTTTAAACAAGTTTTGGGCACAAGGATGGAAGAATGTCCTCTTTCATAAACCCCACATACCTTAAATAAATGGGTTCATGAAGAAATACTGAAATTTAAGCTTGAATACTTGTGTTTTTAAGAGAAGAAGCTTGGATTATTGTTCTTGTGAAAGGGGGGATTTTTACGTGAGTTGATTTGAAGAAGATGAACAAATAATGCCCTTTTGGGTGCTTTAACTCGTGCCTTGGACATTTAGGGCTGAGGGAAAAGGACCAAAGTGACCCTTGACCCTTAAAAAGCTGAACCATAGGGAGAATAAGCTTTATGTGGCATCCCATACCGCATTAAAAGAGCAATGCATCGCGCCCTAAATTGCATTGGAAGACCGATGCTTCTCACATAAAAGGCCATAACTTTTTCCTTGGGTACCAGATTAAGGCAAAATTGGTATTGCTGGAAATCTAAATAAATTATCTACATTTGGTGGGTATTTCCTGAAAAAATCCAAGTATATGCAAAGTTATACCCATTTAAAGTCGACCCTTGTAGAATCGAATATCAAAACTTGACCGAATCAAAGTCTCTTAGCTTAACTTTGCTCTAAGTGATTTCTATCAATATTTTTCACCACCTAAGAACTTCCCACTCTAGGATAAAGATCATGACACATATATTCACGTAAAAAATATTGGATTTGAGCTTACACTTGTAGGAATGACAATTCAAAGTCTAATCCAAAAATGTGGGATGTTACAACATAGAAACAAAAAGGTTAGACACTGGACACCCTACGATTTCAACCAACAACTCATAACAAGTCATTACGAATCGTAGTGAGCCACTCATGCTCAGAGCAGAACTTAGCGACTAACTCTCTCATTTAGTTATGATTTGGGTCCCTACGACCCATAACTACTCCCTATGACTTATGCCCCAAAGTCGTACCCAAGATACTAACTCAAGAACCATCCACTGGAAACCTTATGACTGTGGTCACATGACCTATCAAGACACCCTAAAACTCATAGGGTGAGACATAATCAAGACAGTGAGCCCAAAGCTCAAGAAATTTTTTAGGGCCAAAAGCCCGAGGCATTTCAGTTTCTACGCCAATGGACAAGTAAACCAAGGTTGGAACTACCAGATGGAAAATTACTATGACAAGGTAAGTTACAGGGATAAGGATCATGGAACTTCGAAGATTAAGAATAATAGAGGTAGTTTTTATATGCCATATCGAAGCCTTGATAGAGCCAATAATGAACCCGTAAACACAAAGATACAAGAATGCTAGCTAAGGTATTGTGAATAATGAAATACACTATCTTGGTAGTTAAATAAATAATGAGTTAATTATTTTTATTACTCAAATTAACCTCCCAAAAAATTTTAAGGCAGTCGCGAAATCAAAAATATAATCCAACAAGGTTGGGAAAAAACCCACAAGGAATAGGACGAAATATGATCGTGTATTGTCTAAATAATTGGACAATAAGTTAAAGAGGGGGGGATTTTATAAGGAAAAATACTAGGAATAACACTAATGGTTGTAGGAGTTGTATTTAATATGAAACAAACAACAGAATTGTATTCCTCGTGATTTCATAAGTACGTTGGTTGTTCATGCTAACAAACCATTCTGGTGCATTGCATGCAAAATCTAATAAAATAGTTTATCTAAATTATCGACATTGGTTAGAGAAATTTCACTCTTCTACTCCTGGACTTCGTGTGTGGCATTAGTAATCCTTTTTCTTGATATCAAAATAACTATCCCTATTATGGCTCAAGTTATTTAATGTAGGTTGATAGCTTCAAATATCTATTATTATTTTCTTTTAATAATCTATACCACTCACCCAAGAATGTTCAGAATGTTGTCAAGTTCCTAATATATGCATCCATTATAAAAGAAATCATAACAATGCAAATACTAACACCAGGACGCATACTAATTAAGAATTATTGTGCACTTAAAATGTCTTGTTACTTCATCATGGTTCGCACAAATGTAATTAGGGTGTTTAGCTGCTCATAAGTGCAATAATCTTTAAAAAAATTCATCGATAAAAGCATTATTTTGAACTTATAATGAGAATTAAAACCAAAATCTCAGCTTGAAGTAAAACCCTAGAAACAATGTGTGTAAGATTACAAGAATATGCCTTAAAAACTCACAATATAATGATGTCAATCACAAATAGTGCGTACACGTCAAAATAACCCCATCAGAGTATTCATAGACAAAAGTGAAAGCAAATACTTAATAAAAACAGTGTATGCACCTTAATCTATTGCAGCAACTTAATCTATTGCAGCAAAAGTGTTAAATTTCCTACTGACACAATCTCCCCAAGTCAATCTCCGTCTCTCTAGGAAACGGAGTATAGATTCATAAACTAAAAGCCTCTTTTTTTTGTTGATGTTTTTGTTGTTTACCACAAAATTTTGTTTTCCACTAATATGTCTCCTTAAATAGAAGAAAGAAGCGTATATGTATAGTGGTGGGTGGATAAGCCAGTTACTCAGTAATTGTTCTCCTTCTTTTTTCAAAATTCAATTTCTCTCTTCTTATATTCTATTTAACAGATAATTAAAACAAAAAAGCTGAGGCAGGACTGGTCGGGTCGGTCCACTTGTGCAAACCATGACACGTAAAGTAACATCTCCTACTTCAAATATAGTGGACTAGACCTGCACCAGTACGACATCAACAAGTCACCAATTAATAATGAAAATAGTTCATGCGACCTGTGAGCATTATGATCATTACCTATAAGGCTTTACAATCTACATAAAGGAATCCAATCACATATGGAAAGGATTCTCTACTAATATGAGGATTCTAACACTCATAATACCCTAGACATTATTCACTACTTTAGCAGGTACTTATCTAATCCCTCATCCTCTTTAAAGAGGTGAACTTGAGTTCATGATTAACTTTACATACACAGTTACACTTAACTCTTATATTTTTAGTGTAATAGGCGGCTTGTGTAAACAAGTTAATATATTTATTTTAATTATCTTTCCTTTCGACTAGAATCTATCTGTTCCAAACCAAATACTTTCCTATACATGTACCGCATTGCTGAATTTCTCATGGCTATTAGTAACATGCTAGAGCAGCAACACCGACCGAAACATCAAGACTAGTTAAAGGTCTAAGGGTATTTCAATAAAAAGTTAAAATAACTTTGAGGGTCTTATACATCAAAAAAGCAGGGATTCATTCTTCAATTAACCCATTGGTCACTAAGCACGCATGGTATGAACACGTGCTATTATGTTATCACCTAATATTGGTGCATGTGTCTCATTCTTTTAATGATTTAACATTGTACAGATCTAGGTCTAGACACCTCTAAATGTCTAACCTGAGTTTCTTTATTTAATAATACTCAAATCCATATTCTTACAGAAACTCACATTTAGCTTTACAAAAGAAGTCATTATCTTATGGTGGAAATTTTGCTCTTCACGTTCCTCGATGTAAGAGGCGATTACTTGTGTGGGAGAGCCAATCTCATGACTTTTTTGATATACTGTATTAATAAAAAACATTTTTGAATGCATATTAGATTGAGCATAAATTCAAGATTCTTGTATTGGTAATAATAACAATCAAGTCATCTACAATACATAAACACAATCATATCCTACGTAATCCTTGAGCCATAACATGTTTCTCAAAAAAGTTTATAGATATCACCTTAATAAAGGGATTTCCTATCATTTCTCGGGTGGAATGTATTGTAAATTTATTTCTCCACTTGCTACTATGCCTTTTATAAAGTTATACTTATTATTAATGTGCTTGGTCTTGCTGTGATACTTGCGATAGCCGCTTGACTGTCTCAATATAAAATCATGGGACCCTTAGAATTCTTTATGATGTTCACATGCTCAAAGAATCTCTTCAACCAAATAGCTTCTTGCACTGCAGATGCACAAGCCAAAATCTTGATTTCATAGTTGACGAGGCTGTACAAGTTTGTTTCTTACTTTTCCATGAAATTGCACCACCATTCAGCAAGAAGGAATAACCGAAAGTTTATTTTCAATCATGCCGGTCACCAACCCAATCAGCATTTGTATAACCTCTTATGTATAAATCGGATGCACTGTAGTATAGTGATTAATCTGCACTTCCCTTTAGGTATCAAAAAATTCTCATTACTTCTTTCTAATGATCTCTTCTAGGAGTAGATTGATACCTGCTAACTAGACCTATAGCATAACAAATGTCTAAACGAGTTCATATCATAGCGTACATCAAAATGCCAACTGCACTGGAATATGGTACTCGAGACATGTTTTCTTTTTATTTTTCAGTTTTTGGAGACATTTCAAGGCTTAAAGTTTCACCTCTTGCTATTCGAGTATCCATGGCTTTGTTAATATTCACTCAAAAACGTTACAAAATTTTCATTATGTATGTTTTTGATATAGACTCAAAATTTTCTTGGAATGGTCTCTTTGGATTTTAACACCCAATTTATAGTCTGCTTCACCCATATCTTTCATGTCAAATGACTTTGAAAGTCATGACTTAACAGTTTTTGCATACTCCAAATTGTTTCCAGCTAATAAAATATCATCCGTGTAAATCAAAAGAATTATAAATTTTTTATTGGACTTTTTCACATCGATACAATGGTCTTCATCATTCATGGTGAATTCAAATGAATCCAATTCCTTATGAAATCTCAGGTACCACTACCTTGAAGACTGGTTGAGGCCATATATTGATCTATTTAATTTACAAACCTTCTTTTCTTATCCTTTAACAACAAAAACTATTTCCATGTTGATTTCCTCATTTAGTTCTCCATTTGGAAAAGCGGTCTTCACGTCCATTTGATGTAATTCTAAATATAAACATGAAACTATACCTAAAATCAATTGAATTGAGGTTTCACAACTAGTGAAAAAGTTTCTCATAATCTATTCTAGCTTCTTGAGTAAAACCTTTTTCTACCAATCGTGCTTTGTACATTTCTATTGACGCTTCTGATTTACGTTTAATATTGAGAATCTATTTGTTTCCAATAGCTTTACGCCCAGAAGAAAGGTCAACCAGAGTACCAACATTATTGGTTTTCATGGACTCTAATTCTTCTTTCATCCTTTTTATCAATTCATCTTTTTTAAGACTTGATAAAGCCTCAGTCATAGAATTAGGTTCATCCAATTTTATTGGAGATACAAAATAACATAATCTTCAATCTCATAAGATCATTTAGGTACAACTTTCCTAGTACTCTTACGTAATTGGATTTCAGATTCCTCAATAGGATTTCGGGATTCATGACTCCCACTTGGACCAAGAATTATTTCTGGATCAATTGGATTATCAAGCATGTCCTACGACATTATTTGATCATCTGAATTCAACATTTCATAAAGAGACCCATTTTCCTTTATTTCATTCCTTTTTGAAAAATCATTTTCCAAGAATATGACATTTCGTGATTCAATTTTGGTAGTACATCCATATTTCAATTCAGCAATGAACATATATCATTTGGAGTGTTCTGAGTATCTTATAAAGATACATTTTTTCCTTTTTTACTTAGTTTTCCAAACTTACCAAAATGATCTTTAATATATGCAGCACAACCCTAAGGTCTTAGATCAATAAAGTTTGGTTTATTACCAGTCTATAGTTTATAAGGAGTAAAAGAAACTAGTTTAGAAGGCACTTTATTCATTATGAAGGCCGCAGTTAATAGTGCATATCTCTAGAAAGAGATTGGTAAATTTGCTTGTGCCATATGGACATTGTCATATCCAAAATATTCTATTCCTTTTTTCAGCTACACCATTTTGTTGAGGTGTATAAAGAGTAGTCAATTGTCTGATGATGCCTATTTCAATACACAGTTCTTCAAAATTTTTGATAGATATTCACGTCCTCTATTGGTTCTTAATGCCTTTATACTTTTGTCTAATTGATTCTCAACTTCATTCATATATCTTTGAAGCATTCAAGTGCTTATGATTTATGAGATATCAAATAGACATAACCAAAGCGCGTGAAATCATCAATAAATGTAATGAACTATGAATCACCAATCCTTGCCCTTACATTCATTAGACCACGGATATTAGAATAGATTAATTGCAATGGAAATTCGGCTCTTTTGGTCTTCCCAAATGGTTTACGTGTAATCTTTCTAGTAAGACAATTTGTGAAGTTAGCATTTCAATATTGAAGAAAGAACCTAGATTTCCTTCTATTCATTTGGTCTTGCCATATGTGACATAATCTAGCATCATGTAAGTATATCAATATCATTATTACTTGAATAGCATGACATTACACAATGGTCAACATAATAGTCATAAGTTGAAGAATTACAATCTAAAATAATAAAGCAATCATAACGAAGTCCAAAACCATAAAAAATTATCTAGAGTAATTCTTACACAATAACGACTAAAGAACACATGAAAACCAACATCTGAAAGAACAGACACAGACACCAAGTTTTGTCAAATTTTTAGAGCATATAGGACATCATGAAACATTAAAGACTGGCCTCCACGCAAATCTATTTTGCAAGTAACAATCCCTTTGACTTTAGGTCTTGCATTATTTCCTACATAGATCCACATTGATCTAGGTGAAAATTGATGGAACTCCACAAATACTTATCAATCTCGACTCACATGATCGGTGGCTCCTGAGTCTACAATCCATATGGGATAAGATTCAGTTAATAAAACAGTGCTAGAAATTTATGTAGCACTTAGAGATTCATATACAAATGCTACCTATTTCTGCTCAGGAAATTCATGAGAAAAATGCCACAAAACTTGGCAATTGTAGCACTTCATCTTGCTCTTGTCTTTCTTCTTGAAAACCCTTTTTCTTTACTTAGAATTTGGCTTGTTCTTTTTCTCAGAGGGTCCTTCTTGGTCTTTTTACCGTTCCTTTTATTTTTCCACTTCTACATGCACTTGAATCATAAATAGATCTTACCACTTAGTTCTTCTATGAAGGCATTAGAAGTAGCTTTAGCAGCACCAAGCCATTGATCTTTAAGTTCAACATGACATGCAACATCAGAAAAAAATTTGATGCTATCATTGTGGGCTAAGTTGACCTTCAGGTATTCCTAAATGTTGGGAAGAGATCAGATCACTGCCTTAACCACTGCTCATCCGAGAGAATGTGACCAGCACTTTTGAGTTGAGTTATCATATTTGTCATCATCCTAAGGTTTTATTTGATGTTCCGATCATGACGTTTCTTGTAAGTATCACACTTTATAGTCAGTTGTCTCATCTGGGTAATAGAAGTAACCCCAAATATTCCTCGCAAGTGTGAACAAATGGCATTGACAGTAGGAAATTCCTCACACTCATGTATGAGGTCATCAACCATAGAACTTACAATGATTCCACGTGCAACGGAATCAGCCTTTTTCTAAGCCATATAAGCTTCAAGGTCTCTTCTATGTTGTGTAGTATTTCCCTCTTCTTGTAGAATTAAGACATGGCTAATGCCTTCAAGATCATATTTCTCTTCCAATTCATCCCATTTCTTATGACTTCAAATGTTGAAGTTTTCTCCATTTAGTTTTTCTCCTTTGTTCAAGTCAACAATTATGCTTTTTGATGCTATGTCTACTATTAAGAGACAATTAAGCAAGTGTGTTATCAATTATACATTCAAATTACACATTTAAGCAAATCATTTCACCTAAAGGTTTCATGTTTAGTGTAAATTGAAAGGACACTTAAGAATCCAATCATCATATACGAACTAAACACTTGACCAAAATTAGAAATTAATTTCTCAATGTGTATTAGGATGATATCTTTCAATTAAGTTGTTTTAAACTCAAATAAATGAATGAAATTCATGAAAAAAAAAGATCAACAGCTATATATATATATATATATATATAATATAAATTTAATAAATAACATCATATTACAACTCAATCTAAAGATAAAACTCATCTCACAAATATTCGAGATGACTTATATATACCGAAAAAGTCTCGCTAGGCCAAATCTAGTCGTAAACATCAATTAATCTCTTTCCCCTAGGAACACAGAGAGAAATTTCTAAAATAGCTAATGCTTTCCAATCCGAGATTTTTACATAATTTTCTTGTTCTTTATGTTTTTATTTAAACAAATGAATAAAACTAGCAACTGTAATACTAGGTGACATCTTAAAAGACATGAAATCTTTCAATTTCATCCATTTTTTTTTCCTTCGTATAGCCCATTCATTTCATAACAGATTTTGACTCGCCCTAGGGACACCATTTCGTATGATCTCATGACCTCAAAAACATGCTCTTTGATGACATGCTTGTCCACTTTGTCTCTTTTCTCGACATCTAGAACTCCCACTTGGAGTGATTCGAGTTTATCCCCGTTCAGCCATTTCTGAAATAGGAACCAAGAAACAATAGGAATGATTTCACCACTCAATGTTAGATTTGTGTCACAATTCATCGTAGAAGACAAAATCTGTTAAAATTATTATGGACTAATTAAGGCAAAAAAAAATATCAAGTCTAATTCAATCACTTATTTATTCAAAATTATTGAAGGATTCACTGTGCCACCTTTATTGCATATTTTCTTGTTAATTACCCAAAAAAATAGAAATCCCAAAAGAAATTATATGTAAATTACTACACATTTTTTATATTCAATTAAGTGACTAAAATGCAATTCTCAGCACTTTATCTATTTTCATAAACACTAGTAATGATAAGATTCAGGCGGTAACAAGCCACCTTTTTCTATTTTTAAAATTTTAATGAATTGCACAACACTTGCTTTCTCAACTTGCACAGTTTGTTACTTTTTTTTCACCGAAAAATGGTGCATAGGCACAAGTACCCGTAACAACACCACAAACGACTCTTTTTTTCAACACCAATTTGTTCCCCTATATATCAGATTCAGCGGAAGAAGAAAAGAAAAAAAAGATGAAATCAAAATTAAATTTCAGATCCGATCTTATAAATTTTAATCTTATTCCAAAACAGAAGGTAATATTGTTGATTCAAGTTGGGTCTAAAATTTTGATCTTTGTCCGTGATTTATTTCTAATAGGTAAAGCAATATTCAATTTCAATAATTTATATGAGAATTTGAATCAGTCATATTTGATCAAGATTGGGGATTTTTAAACCTATCTCTGATGTCATTAAAAGCAAATTCTTAGTAAAAATAGTATATGTATCTTAATTTGTTGCAGAGGAAGTGTTGAATTTGCTACTAAGACAATCTCCCCAAGTCAATCTTCGTTTCTCTAGGAAACAGAGTGTTAATTCACAAACTAAAAGCATCATTTTTTATTTTTGTTGAAGTTTTATTTGTTTACCATAGAATTTTATTTTTCACTGATTTATCTCCTTAAATAGAAGAAAGAAGTGTATATGTACAATGGTGGGAGGATAAGCTAGTTACTTAGTAACTATTCCCTTTATTTTTTCAAAATTCAATTGCTTCCTTCTTATCTTTCATTTAACAGATAATTAAAATAAAAAAACTGGGTCCGGCCTGGTCGAGTCATTCCACATGGGCGACCCATGACCCATAATCATCTGAAACAAAACATAAAATTTAGGTAGGCTGGCTCGGAGGATAAGAAGGTACATCTTTATTAGATACCTTGATCATCCATTGGTATTCATGGTTTGTCTCATGGATTTTCATCTTTAAGTCTTGAATTTTATGGTTCTCATCTCAGCTTCGTGATATCAATCTATGATTGTATAATCTTGTCTTTAGATAATCTTTAACTTAAACTTTTGCACCCTTCATAACTTGTCCTTCATCCTACAATCCCATTGTATGATCGTCATATAAATGCATGAACGAGAGGTGTTCTCGTCTTATCATTTTACAGTTAAGTTATGTAGCCTTGTTACCAAGCCTTCCTCCCATAAAATCAAGGTATGGTCATGACTTAATGGTACATTCATTGAAGGCTTTTTTCTGATAAGCTTATGAGTACACTTTCTAATTAAAGGCATGATAGCCTTGGTATAACCGTGGTTAGATCCTACGGTCGCCATTCCTTTTGTCTGATCCTCTAAAGCTCTTGTATCAGTAGTTTTTTTCCTAGGCCTATTTACCCCGTAATAATACCAAGAATCCGTCATATCCACATAAACATACCATTGAACTTACAATTATTCCTTGTTTTAAGCAACTTAAGTGCAATAAATTCACGGCACATTGATACCCTCAGCTTAGAAAGCTTGCATGTCCTCAGGCAAACAAAGTAACTTGACTCACTAAAGTTCATAGAGCAAAATCAAGATCACTATAGCTGTCACTTTTGTAAAACCAAATTTGACACATGTAAACCACATAAGTATTACCAACACCCTCCACTTTCATCAAAATCAACTAAGGCATAGTATATGCAATACAAGTACTCTAATGTAGTAGCAACAGGATGTGGCATACATTCTAAATAGACAACCTAACATGTAGACTAATACACTACCTGACTAAGCAATAGCTAGATTAAATCCCCTATGTTTTTAAATCAAAGGATTCACTAATCATATTGTTCATGCAATGAAATCTATTACAAGGACTTAATCAGCTATCCTACTCTCGCAAGGAAGTTAGGTTGTGTGTATTTGAGATCATAAGTTTTCCCTTATTTTCCACGATTTAGTTTTCGGACAATCTAATTAGGATCATATTAGGTATTTTCTAGGCTTTTAATGTAAGCATGGTAACATGTACGTTCAATTTGGATACAATGACTTATTTTTATTCTTGGCACTAAACTACTTTTTTGGATCAACTTTCGTACTTTCTTGAATTATTCTCCCCTTTTCACCATTTTATTTTCTTTTGGGACCTCGGGAGAAGTTTTATTTGAGCATCAACTAACTATTATATATATATATATATATATATATTCATATTGGACCTAATGCCTCTATCTTTTCACAACTAATCCATTATATTTCACTTTTTATACACTCCTACAAAGTAGCTACCCTCAACATGGGTGATTTTCCTGAGTTGAGGAACATAGTGTTCAATGAGGGACCAGTGCCAATGAAGGTTGATTATGAAAGTTGGGGAGGAGAATCGGATATCTCAAAGAAAAGGTCTAATAAGGATCAAATTTTGGGTTCAAGGATTATAAGCTTATCTTGTAAGTTATTTAGGCTAAACTGGACTGTGTCAAATATGACCTCTCATACTTTTACAACCTCCTATCATATAGCTTTTAGCGAGACTAACCGATTATGTTCTAGATTGCACGCACACATCGACTAGGTAGAAATCTTACTCACTCATGGCTCAAGTCATTCATTTAATTTACCACCAACTCAGTTCATGCAAGGTAAGGAATATTATCCTACTAACAATACTAATTTAATATCTAGATCCTATCATTGGTTACAACAAAATACATGCAGCACACTCTATCACAAAACATATTTTAAAGGCGTATCATTTTTAAAACCTTGAGAAATAGGTTTTCATGGTTTAATAAATATGGTTGCACCATGTTTTTTGAAAATACTCGAAGTGACATAACAAAAAAACAAAATGAATTAGCAATAGAAATAGTATAACACCTAAAAATTCATGTTCTCACTATGATAGTGCAACCGAGGGAAAACAAATACGAGAATAAAAACCCTCAATTGTGGTTTACACCCACTCCAAGGCATGAATCATGCAATATCCCTTATAAAACAAATCATGGAAAAAGTAAGAACTAATCTAAGGGATATACCTATGGAATCCTAGGTGTTAGTCAAATTATGATCTCATAGGGATATAGATGGATCCCCAATAGTCTTCTCAACTTTGGTGGCATTGGATGTTGATGTGGCACACATAGATATGTTGTCACTAATGGTGGGTGGTGCACTCGAAGTACCTAGATTGGGGGCAATCATTGTGCCCCCTGCAGACTGTGCAAATACTTCGTGGTAATTGGGGTCACCTTCCTCTCTTGAATTACTATTGTGGAGTTTTGTCCAGCTTCCTTCACTTTCCTCATACTCTTATTCTTCTTATCATATTTTCTCTTTTCTTCCTTCTCAGTCCCATCACCCATTTTCCTCTTTTAAGGCTCTTAGTCAACTCTCACCCCCTTAATGTCTATATTATTAGGATTAGAGTGAGAGTGTAAAAGTTAGAAACTAAAAATTCTATATCTACCATAAGTTCAGCCAATAATGGAATCAGAGGTGGTGAAGGAGGTGTAGCATCAACCTTCTCTGTCAATACCGTGACCTTTTCTTTAAGCTCGAGAAGGTTATCCTTAATATCCACCAGGCTTAATGCTTGGCCTATATCCATCCTAGACATCATCAGAGTCTCAAATCTATTTGATCGTGTCGGGACAGTCCTGAGGGCACCCTAATCTCATCACTGACATAAGTATTAACCCCAACCTTTATCTTCTTAATCCAGGCATCATGTAAAAGTAGGCTTTGCATGATTCTTTGAACTGTGAATTTAGAATTAGTTAATAAATGGTTGGAATTAATGGCCGACTGTGGATTCATGCCAATGGAGTTGATAACGAAAAGGCACCGACATCAGACATCGGTATGTCACTAGGGAACCTCAAACTGAATTTTGAATCCCAAGGCCTCTGGCTAGGATTCTTAAGTTGTGTAGATCCTTTATCAGTTCCTAACAAAAATCTTCATGGGCCGTACCACTCTACCCACTACATTAGTGACCGAGACATGAGAATTACAGATCAATTATGTGATGTGATAGGGGAAAGATAATGTGGTGCTAAATTAGAGAACCCTATAACATATCTTCTCTATGATAATCTACAGGACGTTCAACTCCACTCCCGAAACAAGGACTGCTACTAAGCGGGCATTGGT
This sequence comes from Capsicum annuum, assembly GCF_002878395.1. Taxonomy (NCBI): domain Eukaryota; kingdom Viridiplantae; phylum Streptophyta; class Magnoliopsida; order Solanales; family Solanaceae; genus Capsicum; species Capsicum annuum. The sequence continues at coordinate 20,422,148 of NC_061116.1, read as the reverse complement.
CATGCCTAATGCATTATTATTTGGTACTGTCATAATTTGGTTCCTGACAATTGATCACTAGGCCTTTGGTGCAAAATTTAAACTATGCTTATTAATACTTACCCAGTTGACCCACGAGGCATTCTTTCGTGCTTCAGCAATGTGGCCCACCAGCCACCTATTGTCCATGCTCTTATATCATTACTCAGCTTCTATACTCTTTTTAGATTATTCATCTAGAAATTGTATTTTGAGGCTCCTCAACCATCTAAAATGTATCTTAGAATAAGGATCAAGAAATTGCCCTGACAGAGATGTCAACTGCTATGTCCCTGACCCGAATGGTGTCCACTCGTGGGTGATTTTATATATATTTATCCTTCCCTAAAGGAGTGATGTTTTACAATATTCTATGTAGTTTGCATAAAATATACTCACCAACTTCAGCAAAAATACATGTAGGGGATCTCAACATCCATCCTAGCTTATATCTGTCAAACCCCGACACCAATGTTAGGATCTTCTAGAGTAGTCAGCTAGGACCCAAGGATTTTCTGTAATACTTCTCTTTTTTTTACCTCGTCTATCTGTGTGACCCCATCAATATTATAGTCCCTTGTGTTTAGGACTATCCATCTTCTCGAATCCATATCTCTGAGAGCAGGTGTCATAGTATTGTAGGGTTCATAGTTTGATTCGTCCTTCCTTTATGAAGAACTAGAATTCTCTTTATCTTCACCCACCCTAATGGGTCTCTTGCCTTCCCTATTTAGACTAGGGACGGTTGATGTGGTTGGTATCCTCAACCAAGTTCGTGGATGTAGTAGCCATCATTTTACTTAGCCTTATTTCTCGTTAATAGAGGTATGTGCTGCTCGTTGAAAGAAACTACAAAAAAGCTTAAATCAGTCTCGCTTAAGGATTTGGACTCACTCTCTGAGGTAAAAGGTGTGTCCTTGGGTGTCTGCTTCTTGGAAATGTCCTTTTCCGACTTTTGCTGAGCCTTTGGTGCCATAGTAAATGTATCAAAAGTAGTTAGAATTAATTTATACAAAATTTAAATAACTCCAAGAAATAAATTAGAAGACCCTTCCTACGATCCTTCAATAAAGGTATGATCATAGTTTTCTTTCTTACGAAGTGTTTTATGAAGATACTAGAAAAGTGACGCATTAGAAAATCACGTACCACAATCTTACTTTGATTTCATGGTCATGGGATATGATCGTCTGATCAAATCCTGAGAGTTTTCATCAGGCATCCCATAATGATCAAACCTAATATCGTAGATTAGAACAACAATTTGTTGGTTGTGTCTTGGAATTCCCAACACATAGTAGACTTTAACCCCCCTAACAATTTGACCCTATTTTGGGCCTCATTGACCCAAATTTTACCAACAATGGGCACTCAAGACTTCCCCATTGCTTTGTTATGCATTTTATCTCAAGCACTGGACAAGCAATCACAGTTTATGCATCAAAACTCACATCCATCAATGAATAACAAGAAAAAAATGATACTTTAGTTTAAAATTAAAAAGCTTTGACAATTCTTTCTCTTAATTTCAATTTGAATCATGTATTTTCCTCAAATCACAGATAAAAATTATGATTTCCTTTCTTGAATAAGATCGGATTTTATAGGAATTTTTTTTTAAGTGATTGTTGCAAGTGTGCCAAGACATAGATTGGGGTTTATGATTTAAAAATTTAAGTCAGTTGGATAGGGTCAATATTTTATTAAATAGAAGGTCCCATCAAATTAGTCAAATGCACGATCGTTGTATCTAACCATGATTGTGCCTTTCCTTCGTAGAAAAGATGTTTAAGAGAACTTTCCTGAGAACCTACAATGCTTAAGGAAGATTGTGATATCTAATCACCATTGTTCCTTACAATTATAGGTTCATTCCTAATTGATAGTTAGCAGGATAGTGATCAGATGAGTGGAACCACGATTGGGACATCTAGGTATGAGTGTGATGACCAATCATAATATGACACCCACATGTCCATCCTGTAACACTTTGATCTATGTTGCTCAGATGACTAAACCCACATTATTGGATTTTTCCTATGGTCCTATAATCCTCTCGTGGGTTTAGTTTGTAATTTAATTTAGCACTCTTCTATTTCCAGTGTAATCTCTGCACCAAAACAAACATTACCCTATAAAATATAAATTGTAAATCATGGGTTGCATCCCATGAAGCACTTGATTTAACATCGAGTCCCAATGCGACTGAGTTGGTTACTCAGACTTCACCAACTAGCTTATGTGTTTCCTCCCATGAAGCGCCTGATTTAAAATCGCGACATGACCTAACTCCCTTGACTACTTAGGCTTCATCAAGGTTTAATCTTTCATATGATCTCAGTTTTTTAGTGGTACCCACATAATACTTGACATGCTGGCCATTTATCTTTAATGGGTCAACACTATTTCCTTGAAGGTTGATTGCACCATACGGAAATACTCACCAAATTGAATGGTCCGGACATTTTGTATTTTAGCTTACCATGAAAAAAAAATGAAATTTCAAATTATAAATCGAGGCTAAATCACCAGGGTGGAATTCTCTTCTCTCCATTTTATGGGGATGGTACAATGTCTTTTTTTCATAGTATTAGGCTAAACAGTCATAGCGCGGAGGTAAATCAAAGCCATTTCATTCATCTTCTCCAATCTCAACTTTATTGTATCAATCTATTAAAGATTAAGCCTCATCAATGCCCAAAATACCATATGTTCATGTTTGACAGGCAAGTTGCATTCCTTTCCATACATAAGCTGATATATAGATGCACCTATGAAAGTCTTGGAATTCACAATACTTTTGCATAACACCTTAGTGAACATTCTAGCGTAGTTTGTTCAATTGGCATTCACAAGTTTTGCAAAAATAGACTTGATCTCCAGGTGGAGACCTCAACCAGGCCACTTTTCTGAGGATAGTATGTTGTTGCCCCCTTATGTTTTATACAATTTTACGAAGTAGTTTTTTGAAGATACGGTCATTGAAGTGTGAGTCGCCATCACTAATAATAGCTCGAGGCATACCAAATGTCGAAAAAATATTCTTCTTCTGAAAACTTGTGACACTTTTACCTTCACTGTTTTAAGTGCACTTGCTTCCACCCACTTAGAAATGCAAACAACCATCAAGATGTTTCTCATCCCATGTAAGCTCACAAGTGGGTTCCTAAAGTTTATACTCTCATACATCAAACAAATCAAGCTCAAGGATAGTTGTCATTTCAGTTATGTCTGAGCGAGATGTTCCATTGCCTTTGACATTGGTCACAAGCACTAACATAATCGTAAGCATCTTTATAAATAGTAGGCCAATAGTAACCACATTGCTAGATTTTATTTGATGTGCTTCAAATGACAACTATCCTTTGACATGCCTCTAAGATACTCATCATTTCATTTGTGAACTATCCTTGAGCTTGATTATTAGTTCGAAGATAATCATAAGCCTCCATGGTGATCCCCAACTAGTAAGGTCTGACATGCCTCTGAGATACTCATTATTTGAACCTCAGGAACATATATATGGATTACATTGTCTGCACACACCTAAAATAAGAATGACTCATCCCAAATGAAATTCCTAACCTCATGCATGAACTACTTTCACTGTTGAAATGACATATCTTCTTGAACTAAATCACTTGCCAGATAGTTGCAAAAATCTGCAAACAAAGAACTGTTCATCTTGAAAGGTATCATAATTTTTAAGTTCATCACTTTGTTTTAGCATTGCCTTCTCCTCAAGGTGCGAGAAATGGTTGGCTACATGATTTTCAGTCCTTTTTTGATCCTTGACCTCAAAGTCAATTTCCTACAACAAAAGTACCCATCTAATCAACCATGGCTTCATATATTTCTTCTCCATAAGTATCTAAGATTTTTATGGTCAATATGCATAATATCTTTAGTGCCAATCAAGTAGATATCAAGAATGGACCTTGGGCCTAACTCAACCTCAAAAGCTTGCTCAAGAGGTGAGGATTACCCAACTCCATATAAGAAAACCACTAGTCCATTCCCTAATGTGAAACTTTTACCCACTCTAACACCCCCCCCCCCCACCCCCAGCCCTAACTAACAATGGCGCGTGGACCGGGAGTCCAAAATGGGGATGGACCTGGCTCTGATACCATGTCAAAAAATAGACCTTGGGCCTAACTCAACCTCAAAAGCTAGCTCAAGAGGGGAGGATTGTCCAAGTCCTTATAAGCAAACCACCAGTTTATTCCCCAACCATTGTGGGACTTTTACCCACTGTAACACTCTCCTCACGTCCAGGCCCAACTAGTACTGGCGCATGAACCGAGAGCCCAAAATGGGGATGGACCTGGCTTTGATACGATGTCAAGAATGGACCTTGGGCCTAACTCAGTCTCAAAATCTTGCTCAAGAGGTGAGGATTATCCAACTCCATATAAGCAAACCACTAGTTCATTCCCCAATGTGGGACTTTTAACCACTCTAATAGTAGGAACAAAATTTCTCTAATGCAAACACAACAACAAGCAACTCTTATTCAGCCACAATGTGATTTATCTAAGTAATATTAAGTGCTTTGATTGAATAGTAGATTGGATGTAGGATATTTTCTTGCCTTTGGCCTTGGATAACACCTAGTACTATGTCACTAGCATCGGACATCACCTTAAATAGCAATGCTCAATATGGAGATACAATGATGGTGGTTTTAATCAACTTCTCTTTTAGACATTTGAATGGCTTTTGACATTCTTAATCAAAAATAAGCTTCACATTGTTGTCCAACAACTTGCACAATGGATTCACAATTTTTGAGAAGTCCTTGATGAATCTTACATAGAAACCTTCATGACCCAAAAACCTATGAGAGATTTCACAGAAATTGGTCAAGGCAACATCTCAATCACCTCAATCTTTTTCTTATCGACTTTGATCCCCTTCTTAGAAATTATGTGACCAATCACAATTCCTTTATTAACCATGAAATGAAACTTCTCCCACTTTCGCACTAAGGTACATTCCTTAAATCTTTTCTGAACTTTGGTGAGGAATGTCAACCAATCATCAAATGTGTTGCCCACAACTAAAAATTCATCTATGAAAACCTTCATAGTGTCTTCCACCATGTCTAGATGGACATCATACAACACTGGAAAGTGGTTGGAGCGATACATAGACCAAACAACATCCTATTAAAAGAGAACGTCCCATATGGCCAAGTGAAAGGTGCTCTTCTTTTAGTTTTCAAGGGCACCTGAAATCTGATTATACCTCTAGGATAATCCACTTCTGCATCTAGCCATTAAATGATCTTTATCTATATAACCTCTTGCATGGGCAGATTCAATATTTGTTAGTGCTAAATTCTAAGCATGTAATTTGGCTCCCGTAGGATCTTGTGAGTACAGATCCTAAGTGAAAATGCAATAAGTACAAAAAGTACCTATCAATGGCCCTTTTGAACCTCTAAAAAATAGGCACTAAGGCATTAACTTGCCAGTGTAATAGATCAGCTACAATGATAACTGATAAGGGATTATCGGTACCTAAAAACACATAACACAGATGAGACAGAAGGGACTTGAGCTCCAAATTTTGGAGGCTCCGAAATAAATAGTTTAGCTGGCGCGATTAATTTATTTTTCAGATCAAGATACAACTTATTTAGTGCATATATGTATGAACCCCAAATATAAAGTTTTCTAACCATCTCCACATACTTGTCAATACCATCACTAACAAAATTTGTTATTATTGCTGCAAGTGCCTCAACATCAAGTCTTTTCTCAATGGAAACTATGTCATCCTCGTCTATGGTATCTATCATAGAGATCACCTGCATAGCTTTTGGCTACTTCATGGACTGGCATATATTAAAATCAACTTTTTGATTATTCAACCAAAACTTTGTCTACCTCAATTTTATGATAGCCAATACCCGACTAGTCACGTGGATAGGTCTCTCCAATATGATGGAGACGTCACATAAGTTTAATAAAACCAATAAAAATAGACCCAGAAATATATGCAGGTTTAGAATGGAATTTAAACAAATTTACTAAACCAAAAATTCTTACACCAGACTCAAAAGTCAATCTCATAATCAACAATAATAAAGTCTGCCAAAAATATGTAAGACATTACCTTTACCAATATGTCACAAAATATTCCCATCAACTTCTTTACAATGTGATCCGCTATCAGATGTCTCATAGAGGTCGGTTTAGGTGACCCCAACCTTAACTTCTTTTCAGCAACCAATGAGAATAGGTTCACATAAGGCTTGTACAAAATTATAAAACCTAATAGCATAAGAAATTGTGAAAATACCCAGATTTTACTTTTTTTCAACTAGAGAGCGAGAATCAATTGCACTATAATCGGGCACATTATCCATCACCTTGAAACTCAGTGTTCTCTTCTTTGTCACTAAGTCCTTCATAGATTTCATAGCTCCTGGCATTTTCTGTAGAGCTTCCATAGGAGGGCTTCTCACTGACAATTCCTCCAATATTGAAATAAACTTTTTATAATTCCCTCTATAGTTTTCTTTTTCTATCATTAGGGAAAAGAAAGAGAAGGTCATGTAATGGGATTTAATACTGGTGTGACCTCTTTACCCTTCCCTTTGTCAGCCTTAGGGTCATTTAGGAAACAAGAGGCTTGTAAGATGTCTCTTCATTTACCACAAAATTCTCTTCTTCATTCTTATCCACATTATCCATTATTGGAAGATCTTTCCATTTGACATCAACATTAAGCATATGTGGATCAGTAGTTGTCTTACAACTCTATATAGTAATGGTTAGACAATGCCTATCATTCTTATGATTCTAGACAGTGTTAATCAAAAGTGTGACCAATTGACATTGATTTAAAGTGGTAGACATTTGACCAAATTATTTCTCAGGTTATTTAATGGCATTCGCATGACACTCGACCTTTTGGTTCAAACTTACAATGTTTTCCATAAGTTCGTTAAGGCAATTCACTTAGTTGTTCTACCACTTAACAAGTTTTGCAAGCAAAGTTTCTAGCCTTGAATTTTCATACTGAACATCATGGTTCCTGTTGGAATATAAATTCCATTTTTATCTTTATAATCATCATTTTGCTTCCAATCACAATCTTCGTCTTTACTCATATATCTATACCCAAACCTATTATAGTTGTCTCCATATTAGTTTTAACATTAATTCCCTTACCTCTAGTTCCAACTATCTTGATTAGACCCTTTACCCTTGGCTCAGAAAATTCGCAACTTCTCTATCAAGAGATTTAATTTTATTGTAAAATTAAGAATCTTTATATGAAGAAGCCTTACCTCATGCACCCACTATATTGACCTTTTTTTGCTCAAACTTCCGCAAATTTTCTTAATAAGAAACCCGATCTTAGTACTCATCTACGCAACCACTTAGGCCACTATCTCATCAAGTGCTTGGTTCTCATTAGAGGCCACAATTATATAAGTACCTGTGACCTATATGCCTCCATATTATGCAACCTCAGTTGGTTTTTGTAATCCGATCTAAGATCTCACCAGCATATTGCCACTGTCAACTTAAGATGTGAAAATATTAAAGTAGATTTTTTGGAATCATAGATTTCTAGTTAAGTCTCTAGAATAGTCTAGTGTAATTTCTAGATTGATATTTTTGAAGAAATATCTAGATATTTAAGTAATTCTACTTAGAAGAATCTAAAAAGGAATAGTGTAGTCTATTTGATATTTATATTTAAGAAAGATCTAGATATTAGATAATGCAAGATATTTGAGGGAGATTTTTGTGGAAAAACATATAACACTCTAGATTTGTAGTATCTAGAATAATCCCTTTTCAAATATAAATGGGGGATGACATTAGGCATTTGTAACCATGCAGAAAAATAGAAATCAAAGCAAAAAAAAAAGTTTCAGATTTTCTCTTCACTGTTGTCTCTTATGTAGCAATTTACAATTGCATCATTTTCACTGTTTCAACTTGTTGTTTTCCAATCTTTCTTCCCCTTTTTCGACATGGTATCAGAGCACATTTCTTACGTGATCTGAATCTACTTTTTGTAGATTGGCTTATCTTTTTATCTCTTTTCTTGTATGTATTTGCTGGGATATATGGAACCAGAAAATTAACCCACTATGGGTCCTTCAATTTTTTCTAGCGAGAATTATCATATTTGGGTCATTAAAATGAAGGCTTATTTGAAGGCTCTCAACTTGTGGGATATCATTGAGAAAAGAGAACATGTTTTCCAGACATTGAGAGAAAACCCAACTCTCAATGATATCAAAAAGTATGATGCGTTGATGACTAGATCTCCAAGAGTTCTCACTTGCATACATTCAAGCCTTACAGAAATGATGTTTACAATGGTTATGGCCTATGAGACAGCCAAAGAAGCCTGGTATAAGCTAAAGGAGGATTTTGAAGGTAGCGATAGAGTGAAGTTTGTTAAGGTCTTAACCTTGAAGAGGGAGTTTGAGCTCTTGAAGATGAAGGACTCTCATAGTGTGAAGAATATTCTTTAAAGTTGATAGATATTGTGAATTAAATAAGGATACCAGGTGAAAATTTTATAGATCAAAAAGTTGTGGAGAAGATCATGGTGAACCTTCCAAACAAGTTTGAATCAAAAATCTTAGACATTGAAGAGTCTTGTGACTTAATTTCTCTTTTAAAAGTTGAGCTTATCTCTAAGTTGCAAATCTAAGTGCAACGAGTAACTATGACAAGTGAAGGGATAGTCGAAGATGCCTATCAAGTAAGGCATAAGTTAAAGCAACCAAAGAAAGGCAGAAAAGTCTCTTCAGACCACTCTGGAGAAGTGAAATTTGGTTGCTACCAAAGTAAACCATCGAGTTGAGAAAAATTTTCACCTTGTGGTATTTGTAAGAAGACAAACCACTTAGAGAAGAATTATTGGTAGAAGTCCAAGAGATTTCCTATTCAATGCAGATACTGCAAGAAGTATGGGCACATTGAGAAGTATTTTAGGCAAAAGCAAACTCAAAGTTGTCAATCTTCCCAACAAGTAAATTTTGTGGAAGATAACCAAGTTGAAAAAACGAGGAGGAGGTATTCACATCTTTGCACTCATCACATGATCGATATAATTGGTATGTTGATAGTAAGAGCACAAGGCATATGACGATTGATGAAAATCTGTTTGTTAGCCTGAATAGGTCTGATAGGACAAAAGTGAAGCTTCAAGATGGTGGAATAGTGCAAGATCAAGGAAGCGGATGAGTTAAATTTCTAACACACGAAGGTATGAAAATCATAAGCGATGTTCTTTATGTGCCAAACCTGACTTAAAACTTGTTAAGTGTTGCTCAGTTGCTTCACAATAATTATTCACTTACTTTTAAGTACAAAAAATGTGTTAGTTATGATACTAATGGTTGTGAAGTCACTAAAATTAGCATGATTGGCAATTCCTTTCCAATTTCATTGTATTATGCTAAAAGTTGTTCTTTCAATGTTGAAATGAGGGATACTTGGCTTTGGCACAACATATTTGGTCATTAAAACCTTAGTTCATTGGTGTACATACAATCAAAGGGTATGGTTCTTTATGTACACAAAATTGACATGTGCCAAGATGTTTGTGAGTCATGTAAATTTCGTAAATTGCTTAAACGATCCTTTCCTAAAGGAAGTCTTTGGAGAGCAAAGAAAAAGCTAGAGTTGGTTCATACATATATATATGGACAAATGAGGATGACTTCTTTGAGTGGGAATAAATATTTTATTTTCTTTATAGATGATCTAACTCGAATGACATGGGTCTATTTTTTAAGTAGCAAAATTCAGGTGTTTTCTATTTTCAAAGAATTCAAGGCTATGTTAGAAAGGGAGAGTGGTTGTCAGATAAAGTATATTAGGTCTGATAATGGAACAGAATATACTTTTAATCAGCTCTGCAAGAATTGTAAAGATTTGGGTATTCAATAATAATTCACTATTAACTACACTGTAGAACAGAACAAGTTTTCTAAGAGAAAGAACGGAATGGTGATGAAGATGGCGAGATGCATGTTGTCAGAAAAGAATATGCCTAAATATTTTTGGGCCAAGCCAGTCAATAGAGTAGTCTATTTGCTAAACAGATTACCAACTAGAGAACTCTACGACATGATACCATCCAAAGCATGGTAAGGTATAAAGTTGTCTGCGAGATACTTAAAGGTCTTTCGTTCAGTCTGCTATGCACATGTTCCTAATGCTAAAAGAGGTAAATTGGATAACCAGGCATACCTCTATATTTTTTTAGGATATATCACAACTACAAAAGGGTACAAACTGTATAATGTTAGTACAAACAAGGTGCTTATCATTAGAGATCTTGTGGTGGACGAGTCTAGCCATTATGATTGGGATCGAGATATTATTATAAAGAATCAAGATGGGAATACTTCAGTTGCAACTCTAAATCCGCAGATGAGTGATATTTCTTCTAGTCCTATTTCTGGAGCAGAACACTTTTCAGATGTTGAATTAACTTTAGATTCTTCTATGTTGAAGACTAGGCCCCTAGCTGAAGTTTATGAGAAATGCAATTTTTCTCTTGTGGAACCATCTTCCTTTGAAGAATTCATGAAGCTTGGATTTCTGCAATAGAGGACTACCTTGCCATGATTAATAAAAATCATACTTGGGAGATGGTTGATAGGCCCCAAAAAAAGAACATCATAAAATCAAATGAGGAGACTGATACCAAAAAAATATCCTTTTGTTATAGAGTTGCTTCAGAAAGAGTAAGTCCTAAAATCTTGAATCCTAGATCTTCAAACATTTTAATCATATTTGGGTCACCAAATAATGAAGTTTTGGGGGAGTTCAGAGAAAGGGGGAGCTCAAGAACTCAATATGATAAAACCCAACAAGGTCCAATCATTAACGAGAAATCTTCAGCATTTGAAGAAGAAAGAGGAGTCATAGATAACCGACACAACAAGGTCCAATCATTAACTATCAAGATTTTCACTAAGGCACGGCTGAAAGCTCCACTTGAGTTCTTTCGCAACAAGTTTAGGGTAGCTTCCAAAAAATCACTTTAAGGGGAGTGTGAAAATATTATTGTTTTATTGGAATCATAGATTTCTAGTTAAGTCTCTAGAATAGTCTAGTGTAATTTCTAGAATGATCTTTTTGAAGAAATGTCTAGATATTTAGGTAATTCTACTTAGAAGAATGTAGAAAGGACTAATGCAGTCTATTTGATATTTATATTTAAGAAAGATCTAGATATTAGAAGGTGCAAGATAATTGAGGGAGATTTTTGTGGAAGAACATAGAACACTCTAGATTTGTAGTATCTAGAATAATTCCTATACAAGTATAAATGTGGGATAAGATTAGGCATTTGTAACCATCCAGAAAAATAGGAAACAAAGGAAAAGTATGGTTTGCGCTTTTCTGTTCCCTACAGTCTTTTTTGTAGCAATTTACAACTGCATCATTTTCACTTTTTTAACTTGTTGTTTTCCAATCTTTCTTCCCTTTTTTTGACACAAGAAGACCCCACTTGTGATAGTGTATTCTACAACCATTTGAAATTTCTTGAACAACATGTTATAGTGTCTAATTCAAAGTAGTTGGGTTATCATTAATGCCCTCGAGTAGGACTCCTTGATCATGAACACCTTCTCTCTAGTATCCATAGATTATGTCTTAGAGTTTTATCAAGTTCTAAATCAAATGGAATCAAAGGATTTCCTTTACTCTTAGTATTTGGAATACACCATTGTGTGCCCTAGAAATAGTTATTAATGTAAAATCAGCAAACAAACCAACAGCCTGACAAACCCAACCAATCAAATCCATAATCGATTCCCCAGCAACAACACCAAAATTTAATATCACCCAATTTACACCTCCCAAAAAAGTATAAAGTGGTCAATGAATCTTATATAGAATCCAATATGGTTGGGGTCGAACCCATAGAGAATAGGATAAAATTGCATCACGTATTTGTGTATGTAATTGGCAAATAATCAAAAGAGGGAAATTTTATAAAGCAAAATCGTAACAATAAAAGTAATTGGTTATTGCAGTTTTAATCAATATAAGATGAGCACTAGGATTGTACTCCCTGTGATTTCATAACTACATGGGTTGTTCAAGCTAGCAAACCATTCTGATGCATATCATACAAAGTCTAACAAGATAGGTTTAACTAAATTTATCCTGTACTTGGTTAGATAAATTTCACTCATCTCCTCTTTGACTTCGAGTGTTGCATTAATAATCCTTGTTCCCGATATAATATAATCTATCCCTATTACAGCTCAAGTTAGTTGATAAAGGTTGATAACTTCAAATCTGTATTGTTATTATATTTTCCTAATCTGTACCTCTCTCTCATGCAATTTTAGTAAAAAGGCAAGTTCCTAAAGTATGAATCCATTAGAAAAGAAATTGTAACAAAGGAAATACTAATACATACATGCTCATCGGTTAACAATTATTGTCTACTTAACCTATTTTATTTATTCATTATGGCTCCCGTAACCCTAGTTGGGGTGTTTATATACTTATAATTTGAAGAACATATGAAGAATTCTTTGAGAAAAGCATTGTTATGAACTTACAATGAGAATTAAAGCCCAAAATCTCAACTTGGATTTAGAAATAATCTTCATAAGATTCCAAGAATATGCCTTAGAACCTCACAATATAATATCGTCAAATCAAAAGAATGTGTAACACATAAAAATAATCCTATAAGAGCATTTATAATCAGAACAAATACTACCCTAATCAAAAAAGAAAATCTGTGTTGATTTGCTCGGATGACAGTATGGTTTGATCATGGTTTCACACCATGGATATCCTTTGGTTTTCGTTATTTATCTTATGGATTTTCATCTTCAAATATTTAATGGTACGATGCTCAGTACAGTTTTGTGGTATCAATCAAATGATTGTATAATGTTGTTGTCTGGTTATTTTTAACTCGAACTTCAGTAACATTTATATCTTATCCTTCATCCTACAATCTCATGGAATAACCATCCTATCAAAGCATGACTATGACTTTATCTGGTTCTGTAAAACCGCGTACTTTCGGGATAGAATTTAGACCATCATTCATACGTGTATTGACACGAACAAAATTATTCCTTGTTAATGTATGTGTGGTGATCACTCCTATATTATGGGAAAACCATTGAATATGAAGTGAGGTCACAAGAATCCCCTAACTCTAAGACGAGTTGAAAACAATTCTATAGATTAAGTTTTAGTGGATACTTCAACTTGGGTCAACTTTAATCGATCAAACATCCTGATATACAGTGAACTGGGTGTCCTTATATATATCAAATGAAAAGTGTTTGATTCTTCTTTCCAACGCAACTCATTTCGTCCAAATCCAGCATCGGAGTAAAATATTATGCCCAATTTACTTCAGCATGTCAGTCTGTCAAACTGAGGGACTGCTGCGACTTTTTTTGTCTCCTTAGGGGTGTTTTAGTCATTTCCCCATGACCCCAATCGTCCAAACACAGAATTTAAGTCCTAAAACAGCCTCTTTAGCCCCAAATTCACATTTCTCTCAATTGAAATCATCCTCTCTTTCCCAAGAACAAGAAAAAAATCGCTAACTCTTAAGCCAAGATTTCAAGGAAATAGATCAATACTCGGGTTCCATCTTTCTAATCTGATAATCTAAGGTACATGGGGTTTTCCTAAACTACATGGGCTTCTTGAAAATACTTTGAATATGGTTTAAAGTGTTGAAATCATGAATTTAGAATGGGGTTTTGGAATTTACATAACAATTTTGCGCTATGAATTGTTTAAGGATATTATTGTTTTGGTCTTTGAGGTTTTCCCCCCGAATTGATTTGTAACCTTATATATGTATGTATGAAATTGAGTTTGGATGTTGAATTGAGAGCATCAATTATTGAAAAACCCTCTCTTGTTTAAAGATTTGTTGTTTTCGTAAGACATGATTTATTTAAATGAATTTTTGTGAAGTATGTTACAAATGCCTCTATGGTTGTTAAGACTTGATTATGTTTTATAGTGAAAAGGGGAATTATATTTGGTGTTAATGGTTAAAGATGGTGATTAATAAACTTGCATGTTTGTCATAGATTTCAAGTCCACCACTTGTTTGTTTAAAAGCTGAAAATAGTGACTTTTACATAACTTGACAAATGCTTTGAAGTATGAATCTTCTTGAATTGTTTGAAGTATGGTGGTCCAAACTTTGTGTTTTGAAGGACTAAACTATAAAGGATATTTTATGGCTCAGAATCATGACTTGCAAGTCTTGGCATGACGATACCAAATCAGATAAGGCCATGATAAAATTAAAAAAAGAATACAGATTTTATTGTAGATTTCAGATTTTGAATTCAAAAAGATGCAAGTTTATAATGGGTTAAAACTAGTCTATAAGAGAGTTAGGTGGTTACCTGAAGAAGGCACGATTCATTCGATTCATTTCCCGAAACCGTGTTTTGCCAATACGACTATATTATTATACGCTGGCCTAGTGCCCTATGGAGTATCAGATTCAGATACTTAAACCCTTGCGGCAAACTTTGGTTGGGGGCTTGGCCGTCGAGTTAATGGCGGATCCCATATTTCCTGTGGGAAGCTTTCTGATATGTAGGGTGTACCACTTACCTCAAAAGTAAAATAAAGAATGGTTTTAGATCTTCAGATTCGCTTGAATGATTAACTTACGTTGTGTTCTCACCTATGTTTTACATAAAGTACATTATTTTTTATTGCTCTGCATAACAGTACAATTGTACTAACCCCCCTCTCCCCATATTTTAGGATCTGAGGCACAGTCCCGGGGTCCCATTTAGAAATAGATTCGAGTGTGTCAGAAATTGTAGTTGGTGAGCCTTCTTTATTTTGGAAGGCCTAATTTCTAGATTTGGTTGTTTTCTTTGATTATGGTCTACTGGGGCCTTGTCCTAGTTATACACAAGATTTTGGCTCTCATGTATTAGAGGTTTCGTAAACTTTTGTTAGATGCTATTAGAAGTTATGGAAACTTCATTTTGAATTATATTCCTTGACCATGGCTCCGTGAAGATTTATAATTCTATATCTCTTATTTATTAAATGAATATTGTCCATGATTACTAGATATAGAGGGGCGCCTGGGCCTCCATGGTATGGGTTGTCCGTCATGGCTAGCGCCTCGATTTGGGTCATGACAAACTTGATATCAGAGTCACTCCTGTGTCGTGCCTGTCGATGTGGGATAGATTTCAAACTGAGTGTAGGCGAATCCCGATAAGGTGGGACAAACCTCAGTTCTGAATGTAGGCAAATCCCATTTGGTGGGGCAAATCTCAGCGAGGATGCTGAGTCCGTAAGGGGGATGCATGTAGCACCCTAACATAGAAAGGAGTCCCACATCAGTATGTAACACCCCAACTTAGGAAAGAGCCCTACATCGGAAAAACACAGGAGGGATTCTAGGTATATAAGTGAGAAAGCCTTACTCCCTAGTGACACATTTTAAAGCCGTGCAGGCCTTACCCAAAGCGGATAATATCACTAGTGGGTTGGGGAGTGCCAGGGGTATCTCGGGCCTATGTGGTTCTGGATGCCCATCATGGCTAGGGCGTTGGGTTAGGTCATGACAGAATGGTACCAGAGCACAGTTTATGTTTTGGGGTATCTGTGAAAGCACGTCGAGTAGAGTCTTGTTTATAGGTATGTAGCGTTCCACACTTATAAGCACAATACTACGAGGAATTTAGAAATGTCTCCCTTATTTCATGATTTAGTTCATGTTTTGGAGTCTAAACATTCTCTACTCAATGATTTCTTGTATTTCAGAAAGTCATCATGCCACCTCCATGCTCCAATGAATAGAATGCCCAAGCTGAAGATGTCCGTCCTACTCATGGTATGAGGACACATTATAAGGCTCAAACTCCTAAGTTTGTTGCCACTTCGGGAGTCTCTCCTATTCAGATTATGCCACCCTGGGCACCTAGGGCTCCTCAATCTGGGACCAACCGTACTCAATCTGCCGAGAGAGGAGTATCAAATATTGAGTTCAAATAATCAATACAAATAATAGCACAATTGGTGACTTCCCAAGACCGAAGGTATGAAGATATTGGGTCTACATCTAGTGCATATGAGACTACACGGGTTGGTCAATTTATGAGATTGAACCCTCAAAATTTTACAGGTACAAAAGCTTATGAGGACCCACAAGGGTTCATCGATGAATTGGAGAAGATTTTTCAGGAGATGCTAGTGAATGAAGTGGAAGGAGTTGAATTAGTGGCCTATCAGTTAAAGGATATGTCCAATCAATGGTACAAAGAATGGGAAGATTCAAGGGGAAACAATGTTGAACATCATGTGAGCGGTAAATTTGTGGAAGCTTTCCGAGACAGATTTTTCCCCCTAGAGTTGAGGGAGTCCAAGGCTGAAAAGTTCATAAATTTGAAATAGGGGAACATAAGTGTCACGGAGTATACTCTAAAGTTCAACCAGTTATCCTGTTATGCTCCGGAATTGATAGGTAACATAAGGGCTCCTATGAGAAAGTTTTCATTCAGTCTCTCAGATGACTTGGTATTGGAGTGCAAAGGGACAATGCTAAACAGAGATATTGGTTTCTCCAGATTATTTATTCACATGCAACAAGTTGAGGAGTAGAAAAAGAGGGTTACTGAAGCAAGAGAGAAAGACAGAGTGGCTAAGAGAGCCAGACCGGCAGACAACACCAAGATTGTAATTGGGGTAACAGGTGGACGAAGGAAATGTTTTGGAGTCATGCCTAGTCATCAGCCAGTGCCCCAGCGCCCAGACCTATAGTTGATCGGCAGTTTCAGAATTTCTAGCCAAGTTATAAGCCAAGATTATAGGGCACACAGCCGTAAGGGAGTGTGGCATAACCTGCTAGGTCATACCCTCGATGTAATACATGTTATAAGTACTATCCAGGAAAGTGCCAATTTGGTAGGTTATTGTGTTATTCTTACGACCGACCAGGCCACATTCAGAGGGACTGTCCATCTTTCATAGGAAGTATTAGAGGTACTAAGTCTCAAGAAAATTCCTCCATGCCACCACCACCTCCTAAAGGTTCTACTTTATCTACCGGAAGCGGTCTAAACTGGCTGTATGCCTTGTCCAATCGTCTGGATGTAAAGGCGTCACCAAATATGGTCATGGGTATGTTACAGATTTTCTCCCATAATGTGTATGTGTTACTTGATCCCGGGTCTACTTTGTCTTATGTGACCCCATATGTGGCAGTCAGTTTTGGCATTGAGCTCAAAAATATTCTAGAACCGTTCTCTATTTCTGCTCCTGTTGGTAACTCTGTTGTGGCTAGAAGAGTGTACAAAAATTGTATTGTATCTGTCTGTAATCATGTTACTGTGGCTGACCTTGTAGATCTTGATATCATTGATTTTGATGCTATTTTAGGAATGGATTGGCTTCATTCGTCCTATGCCATACTAGATTTTAGAACCCAAAAAGTCACTTTCTCCTTTTTGAATGAACCAATGATTAAGTGTGAGGGGTATTCTTTAGCACCTAAGGGGAAATTTATCTATTATCTCAGAGCCCGTAAACTTATATCTAAGGGTTGTTTATATCATCTTATTTCTGTAAAAGATTCTAATACTGAAAGTCCTTCTCTCCAATCTATCCCTGTAGTTAATGAATTTCTAGATGTTTTTCCTGATGATCTTTCAGGGATACCACCTGATAGGGAGATAGATTTTGACATTGACTTACTGCCAGACACTCATCCTATTTCTATCCTGCCATACAAAAATATTCCTGCAGAATTGAAAGAGCAGAAAGAACAATTAAAAGATCTTCTTGACAAGGGATTTATCCATCCTAGTGTTTCTCCCTAAGGTGCACCCATACTCTTTGTGCTTAAGAAAGATGGTTCCCTCCGTATGTGTATAGACTATCATTAGTTAAATAAGGTTACTATGAAAAATAAATATCCTCTTCCGAGAATTGATGATCTCTTTTACCAGCTTTAGAGTGCTAAGTGTTTTTCAAAGATAGACCTTCGTTTGGGGTACCATCAATTGAAGGTTAGAGAGGCTGATATTCCCAAAACAGCTTCCCAAACCTAATATGGCCAATATAATTTCATAGTCATGTCCTTTGGATTGACTAATTCCCCGGCAGCTTTCATGGACCTCTTTAATAGGGTGTTCTGTCAGTTTCTAGATCTGTTTGTAATAGTTTTCAATGATGACATTTTGATTTATTCCAAAAGTGAGGAGGATCATGCCAATCACCTCTGAATCATTCTTCAGACCCTCAAAGATCATAGGTTGTATGCAAAATTTTCCAAGTGTGAATTCTGGCTTAGTACTATCACTTTCTTGGGGCATATTGTGTATAGTGAGGGAATTAAGGTTGATCCCCAAAAGATTGAGAAAGTGAGAAAATGGCCCAGAACCACGACACCAATCGATATTCAGAGCTTCTTGGGTTTGGCAGGGTATTACAATAAGTTCATAGAAAAATTTTCTTCCATAGCTGCTCCACTTACTCAGTTGACACAGAAAAAGGTGAAGTTTGTGTAGTCTGACTCCTGTGAGAATAATTTTGAGAAGTTGAAATACAATTTGATTACTGCACATATTTTGACTCTTCTCTAAGGTACAGAGGATTTTGTTGTGTACTGTGATGCATCCCGGGTGGGACTTGTGGATGTACTTATGCAGCATGGAAATGTGGTATCTTATGCATCTAGGAAGCTGAAGGTGCACGAGTGAAATTACCCCACCCATGACTTGGAGTTAGTGGTTGTGGTATTTGCACTTAAAATCTGGAGGCATTATCTTTATGGGGTACATGTTGATATATTTACTGACCATAAAAGTTTGCAGTATGTTTTCTCGCAGAAAGAACTAAATCTCAAGAAAAGACGGTGTTTAGAATTGCTAAAGGATTATGAAATGAGCCTACACTATCATCCAGGCAAGGCGAATGTGGTGGCTAAAACCCTCAGCAGAAGCCTTGCTCATATTGAGGAACGAAAGAGGGAGATGGTGAAAGATATTCACCAGCTTGCAAATCTAGGGGTTCGACTTCTGCATTCCGAAGATAGAGGAGTAATTGTTGTGAGATACCTAAAATTTCCCTATGTGCTGAAGTTAAGGAAAAATAGGTTGAAGACTCCATTTTGATGTAGATTAAGAAGGATGTTGGTCAACAAAAGGTAATGGCATATGAAATTGGTAGTGATGGAATTTTGAGGTATCAAGGTAGGCTATGTGTGCCAAATATGCATAGATTATGTGAAAGAATTCTAGATGAACCTCACACTTCAAGGTATGTTGTTCACCCAGGCTATACTAAAATATATCCTGACCTTAAGACATTATATTGGTGGAATAATATGAAACGTGATGTTTCTGATTTTGTTTCTAAGAGTTTGAATTGTAAAAAAGTCAAAGTGGAACATTTGAGACCAGGTGTAACTTATCAGGAGATCGCCTTGCCTATGTGGAAATAGGAGATGATCAATATGGATTTCATCACAGGGCTTCCAAGGTCCCGAAACCAATATGATTTCATTTGGGTGATTGTAGACCAGATGACCAAGTTAGCTCACTTTCTACCTATGAGGACTAACTATTCGGGAAATAATTATGCCAAGATATACATTAAGGAAATAGTTCGCTTGCAAGGGGTACCTATATCCATTATATCCGATCGAGGTACGTAATTCTCTTTGCAATTTTGGTGATCTTTCCAGAGGAGTTTAGGTACCTAAGTAAACCTGAGTGCTGCATTCCACCGCAGACGGATGGGCAAGCTGAACGCACTATTCAAACCCTTAAGGACATGTTGAGAGCTTATGTAATTGACTTCAAAGGTATTTGGGTAGATCATTTTCCATTGATAGAGTTTGCCTACAATAATAGTTATCATACCAGTATTCAAATGGCTCCTTTTAAAGCACTGTATGGGAGGAGATATAGATCACCAATTTTGTGGTATGAAGTAGGTAAAATCTGGTTAATTGGGCTTGACATTGTTCATCAAGCAATGGAGAAGGCGAAGATCATTAGAGAACGACTTAAGATAGCTCAGAGTCGTCAAAAATCCTATGAAAATGTTAGGAGAAAGGAGTTAGAATTTGACGTTGGTGATTGGATATTTCTTAAAGTCTCCCCTATGAAGGGATTCATGCATTTCGGAAAGAAAGGAAAGCTTAGTCCTCAATACATAGGACCGTACCAGGTTGTGAAGAAGATTGGTGGTGTTGCCTATGAGTTAGATTTCCCCGCAAGCCTAGCTTCTGTTCATCCCGTATTTCATGTGTCCATGTTAAAGAAGTGCATTGGAGTTCACTCCCTAGTATTGCCTCTAGATGAGCCAGTATGAAAGACTCCTTGTCATATGAAGGAGAACCCATTTCCATTTTGGATCGCCAAGTTCAAAAGTTGAGGAGTAAGGAAATAGCTTCAGTTAAGGTTTTGTGGAGGAATCAAAAAGCTGAGAAAGCTACTTGGGAGTCAGAAGATGATACGCGTGAGAGGTATCCAACTCTTTTCGAAGCCATAGATGGTGATTTAGATGGTATAAAATCTATATCACTCTTTTTTTTCATCCATATAGTTCTTGAAATTGTGCTTGTTTCATCATTCGGGGACGAATGACCTCAAGGAGGGGATAATGTAACACCCCGTACTTTCGAGTAAGAATTTAGACCATCGTTCCTATGTGTATCGACCTGAACTAAATTATTCCTTGTTAATGTATGTGTGGTGATCATTCCTATAGTATGGGAAAACCATTGAATATGAAGTGAGGTCACAAGAATCCCCTAGCTCTAAGACTAGTTGAAAACAATTCTATCGATTAAGTTTTTGTAGACACTTCAACTTGGGTAAAATTTCATAGACCAAAACTCCTTCTATATAGAGAAATGGGTGGCTTTCTATATATAAAATGAAAGGTCTTTGATTCTTCTTTCCAAAGCAACTGATTTTGTCCAAATCCAGCATCGGAGTAAAATGATATGCCCAATTTACTGCAGCATGTTAGTCTGTAAAACTGAGGGACAGTTGCGACTTTTTTTGTCTCCTTAGGGGTATTTTAGTGTTTTCCCCTGGACCCCAATTGTCCAAACACAGAATTTAAGTCCTAAAACGGCCTATTTATCCCCAAATTCACAGTCTCTCAATTAAAATCATCCTCTCTTTCCCAAGAACAAGAAAAAAAATGCCTAACTCTTAAGCCAAGATTTGAAGGAAATAGATCAATTCTCGGGTTCCATCTTTCTAATCTAATAATCTAAGGTACGTGGGATTTTCCTAAACTACATGGGCTTCTTGAAAATACTTTGAATATGGTTTAAAGTGCAGAAATCATGTAATTACAAAGCGGTTTTGGAGTTTACATTACAATTTTGAAATATGAATTGTTTAAGCATGTTATTGTTTTGGTCTTGAGGCTTTCTCCGCGAATTGATTTGTTGTCTTATATATGTATGTATGAAATTGAGTTTGGATTTTGAATTGAGAGCATCAATTATTGAAAATCCCTCATTTGTTTAAAGATTTTTTGTTTCCGTAAGACATGATTTATTTGAATGTATTTTTGTGAAATATGTTACAAATGCCTCTATGGTTGTTAAGACTTGATTATGTTTTATAGTGAAGAGGGGGGATTATATTTGGTGTTAATGGTTAAATATGGTTATTAATAAACTTGCATGTTTGTCATAGATTTCAAGTCCACCACTTGTTTGTTGAAAAGCTGAAAATAGTGACTTTTACATAATTTGACAAATACTTTGAAGTATGAATCTTCTTGAATCGTTTGAAATTTGGTGGTCCAAACTTTGTGTTTTGAAAGAGAAACTATAAAGGATATTTTATGGCTCAGAATCATGACTTGCAAGTCTTGGTACGATCATACCAAATCAGATAAGGCCATGATAAAATTCATAACAGATTAGAGATTTCATTTTAGATTTCAGATTTTGAATTTAGAAAGATGCATGTTTAGATTGGGTTAAAACTAGGCTCTAAGAGAGTTAGGTGGTTACCCGAAGAAGGTACGTGTCATATGATTCATTTCTTGAAACTGTGTAAGGGTATATTATTATACGCTGGCCTAGTGCCCTGTCGCATATCAGATTCAGATACTTAAACCCTTGCGGCAAAATTGGGTTGGGTGCTTGGCCGTCGAGTTAATGGTAGATCCCATATTGCCCGTGGGAAACTTTCAGATATGTAGGGTGTACCACTTACCTCAGAAATAAAATAAAGACTAGTTTTACATCTACAAATTTCCTTGAATGATTAACTAATTTGCCCATGTGTTTTAAATTATTTCATATATGATATTTTATGAAATGTTCTCACCTATGTTTTACATAAAAGTACATTGATTTGGATTGCTCTGCATACCAATACAATTGTATTGACCCTCCCCCATATTTCAGGATATGAGGCACAGTCCTGGGGTCCCGTTCAGAAATAGATTCAAGTGTGTCAGAAGATGTAGTTGGTGAGCCTTCTTTATTTTAGAATGCCTAATTTCCAAATTTGGTTGTTTTCTTTGATTATGGTCTACTGCGGGCCTTGTCCTAGTTCTAGACAAGATATTGGATCTCATGTATTAGAGGTTTCGCAGACTTTTGTTAGATGTTGTTAAAAGTTATGGAAACTTCATTTTGAATTATATTACTTGACCATGACTCCATGAATATTTATAGTTCTGCATCTCTTAATTATTAAATGAATATTGTGCTTGATTACCAGCTATAGAGGGGTGCACCGACCTCCATGGTACAAGTTGTTCGTCACAGCTAGGGCCTCGATTTGGGTTGTGACACGTTCTATCCTCTTAAACTTAGGTTCTTCATCTTTGTTTCCAAGCCTTCCTCCCATTCTAACATAATAGGGTTGTGACTTAATAGTGTGATGTTAGGAGGCTTTCATCTATAACTCCTAAGGACACTATCTGATTCAAGGTACGATATCCATGGTATGACTATGATCCGATCCCATGGCCTTCATTCCTTTTGTCAAATCCTGTAAATCTTCTATTTCAAGAGTTTTTTTTGCCGAGCCTTTTTACCTTGTAATTATAAAAAATTCGTTCATATGCACATAAAAATACCCTTGAACTTACAATTATTTCATGTTTTAAGAGTCTTAAGTGTTGTAAATCCATGACACATGAATTATCTTCCATTAGTCACCTTGTGGATTCGTACTCTACCTCTATTAAATTGATGGAGCAGCAAATGAGGCAGTTTTCTACAATTTTCAATTAGAAAAAGTGGTACTTTACCTAGAAATACTATTTAGAATCCTACAAATGACTAAATTTGCATGTTTATCGCCATGAGTAGCAATAATAATTTACCTAAATCATATATTATGGCTAAGACATAGGTAGAGGGTGTTACCTTTGTTTATGAAATAGTGTCTAATGATGTTTTGATGATGAGAATCCATTTGAATCTAAACGGATGGGAAATGTTGATTACAAAAAGGGAGATGTTGAAAAGTTTACTAGTATGAATAATGATATTGTTGTGATTAAGAATAAGGGAAAATAAATCATAGGTCCTCTAACACAAGTTCCTAGGCCTCCTCTCTTATTCCTTCACCAAATAAAAAAGAAGGTAGATGATGGTAAATTCCATAACCCTATCTCTATGTTCAAATAGCTAATACTAAACACTCCATTAGCTGATGGCCTTAAAAAAATGCCAGGATATGCTAAGTTCATAAAGGACTTGTAAGTCAAGAACATAACTGTATGTTTTGAGCTATAAGATAATTTTCATCACTATAGTGCAATTTCTTTGAGATTGATGGTTCATAAGAAGGTAGATCTGAGTGCTTTTACTATTTCTAGAACTATTGGTGAATTCAACATTGCTAAGGCACTATGTTATATTGGGGATAGCATCAACTTGATGTTGGTAGCTAGTTATTAATAGTTGCGCTTGAGAGCCCCAAAAATGATAATACTACAACTATTAGTGGCTACTATTCATTCAAAAGCCGATGGGGATATTGCAAGATTTGAAAGTGAATATGTAAAAGTTTATATTTCTAGCTGACTTTGTGATCCTTGATTATGAAATGCACTTTGAAGTACCCATAGTCTTGGGCTGACCATTCATATCCACTGGATGAGTGTTAGTGAACATTGAGAGTAATAGTTGTATTTTAGGTTAAATAATGAAAAGGTGACGTTTAGTGTAAGTCAATAAATGAAGCAACCGAGATATATAAGAGTTGTTTCAGTTATTGGTGTTTTTTATGAAGTTGATATTGAGTTGTCTATTGAAGAAAGGTTTGTTATTGAAACTTTAGCTGGTTTGATGATGAATTGTGATAGAAAAGACATTAAATATTACAAACACAATTTATGCTTTAGCTTTAATGGGATCATATTCTTATGACCAAAGAAGTTAGATATGATTTAAAAAATAGGCCAACTCCACCAACAAAGCCATCAATAGGGGAGCCATCAGCGTTGGAATTGAAAAAGATTTTTGGCCATCTTAAATATGCATTTTGGGTGATCATTAGACATTTCCAATAAATATATATAGCAACTGATTTGGTAAAATAGCAGGTAGATGCACTTATGTTTATGTTATGAAAGTGAAAAAAGGCAATTGGTTGGACAATTGTTGATATTATCAGAATTCCACAGGACACCTACCCCCAATAAATTCAATTAAAGAAAGAACGTACTCCCAACATTAAACATCAACAAAGGATCAACCCACCAATACAAAAGGTGGTGAAGAAAGAAATAATCATGTTACTTGATGCAAGTATGGTAATCTGAATGTTAGTGCAACACCCCATATTTTTGAGCTAGAAGGAGAGACGTCATTCCTACATGTGTAATCTTTAATTCAATGGTTTATATTTAAATTCATGTGTGAAGATCCTTCTCCTAGTATATGAAGTGGTTATGAAGTGAAAAATATTCATATAAATGGACTAAAGCAAAGTTGAGCTAAGAACCGTTCATCCATAAAAAATTTGATATTCGATTCTACAAGGGTCAACTTTGAATAAGTATAAATTTTAGTATTTATATAATTTCTCAGATTAAGACCCACCAAATTGTAGATATTTGATTTAACTTTCCAACGATATCAATTTCTCCTAAATTCGCTTACCGAGTGAAAAGTTATGCCATTTTTCGTGTGAGGCAGTAAGGGGTCATGATAGCCCCAGGATGTGAGGGCAGCTTGACCCAAATAGGGGTGGAGTCGTGAAGTCTACTTAACCCAACTAGGGGTTGTGACACGGGGGCTATTCCCGCACAGCTTCAGCTTCTTAAGGGCCATGGGGAACTTTGGTATTTTCCCCCTTGACCCAAACGTCCATAACACTGAATTTCATTCCCTAAACAACACTTTAACCCCCAAAATTCATATTCTCATTAACTGAAATCCTCTTCCTCTTCACAAGAACAAAAATCCTAACTCTTAAGACAAGATTTCAAGAAAATGGATCAACAATCAGGTTCTATCTTTCAAATCTTATCATCTAAGGTATGTGGGGTTTTTTCTAAAACTACATGGGCATAGTAAATTATTATTAATTATGTTAAAGGTTTAGAAATCGTAAACTTACTAAAAGGGTTTTGGATTTACAATTACATTTATGTATCAAGAAACTGTATTGGTGATAAAGTTTTGGTCTTGAGGCCTTTTTCCCCAAAGTTGATTTGTAACTATGTATAAGTATATATATATATATATGTGTGTATGTGTGTGTGTGTGTGTTTGAAGAGTTTGAATGATGAATTGGGATCATGAACTATTAGAAATCTCTCTCTTGTTTACAAGCTTCTTGTTTTCATAAGATTTGATTTATTCGAAATGTATTGTTGGGATCATAATATAACTGCCTTGATTTCTCTTATAACTTGATTATGGATTTGAATTGAAGAGGGGGGGTTTTGCATGTTCAAAATGTTGAAGATATATATAATGAATGAATTGCATGGCTTGTCAAAAATACATGACCACCACATGTTATTGAAATATTGAAAAGAGAGAGTTAAAGTAAGAGACCTTGTGAAATGATTTATTGACATGGTGTTCCCAAACTTTCTATTTTGAAAGAAGAGATTATAATATGCTATTAATGGCTTAGAGATGCAACTTGCAGGTCATTGGTATGACGATACCATTTAAATGAATGCCATAACAGAGTTAGAGTTTTCGGATTTTGATTTTAGAGTATACATGTTTAAAAGAATTAAAACTAGGCACAAAGAGATGTTGGGTGGTTACTTGAAGAAGGCATGAGTTCAAGTAACTCATTGCACGAAATCGTGTTTTTTCAATATGGTTTATTACATCCCCTAAAGGGTTTATACATTGGCCTAGTGCCCTATGGCATATCAAAGACAAACATTCCAACCCTTGATGCAAACTTAAGTTAGGGGATTGGCTGTCGAGTTAAGGGCAGATTCCATATAGCCTATGGAATTTCTGAGTTATAGGGTGGACAACCTAGCATAGAAGTCGAACAAAGAGTAAGTCATGTAGTTCAGATAAATGTTCAGAGTTTTATAAATATGCCCATGTGTTTTCTTTCTCTATGTATATTTATAAATAGTTTCTAAATTTCTCTCACTTATGTTAAATAAAAAATATTATGGAATTTCTCTACGTACCAGTACAATTGAATTACCCCCTATCTTTTAAGGTCTGAGGCTTAGTCTCGTGGTCCTGCTAAATTGTAGAGTTATTTAGACCAAAGTGAAGAGTTCAATTGGTGAGCCTTCTTTATTCCGGAAGGCCAATTTCTTTTCAAGTCAGTTGTTATCTTTTTGTTTAGGTCCACTAGGGGTTTGTCCTAGATTGTAGACGGTTATTAATGTCGTATATAGTATATATTTTGCAGACTAAGAAAGATGTTGTTTAGATGTTGATGACTTATTTCTATATTGTCAAACAAATTTCAAAAACATGACCATAATTCTATTGTAATGCTTTTTTGCATTTTTCCTAACTGTATAATAATGGTGTTCATGATTGCCAGATAAAAAAGGGCACCCGGCCTTCATGGTTCAGGTTACGCATCGCAACCATGGCTCTAGCTCAGGTCTTGACAAACTTGGTATCAGAGAAAGATTCATGGTCCCAAGGTTTCTGCAAAATCATGTCGGGTAGAGTCCTGTTTATGGGTGTATAGCGTGCTACACTTATAAGTAGGAGGCTACAAGGAATTTAGGAATGTTTCTGTTTCTTCATATTCTAGTTCGTGCTATGGTGTTAGAATGTTCCTTATTTATACTCTAGTTTGTGCTATGGTGTCGGTCATACGAAAGTAAACTTATCTCAATTCTTTTCTTACTCTAATGTTCTTAGATATGTCTCATTGTTGAGGTGATTCAAGTGTAGAAGATTAGAATCTAAATGATGTGGTCTTTTTTGATTTGGTTATAAACAGTTATGAAATTGCACAAGGACTTGAGAGGTGTCCATAAGTTCTTAAAAGAGAATTGATTTGAGCTTATACCCCCTATCTACATTAATTATGTGTTTGAGCTTGAGCTATAAAGTGTATTCAGTCCCCTTTCAATAATTTGTGTTGCAGATGTTATGTATAAGTGTAATGATGTGTAGCAAAATATTTGGAACTATATTTCCACCTGAGTAGTTGAATATTTTAAAGTGTCATGACCCATTGGTAATGATATGGCCCAAGGAGTTGGTGATATGAAGTTCCAAGGTTAGAAGTCAGAGTGAGGGTGACTTTTATGTAAATAAATATTCTTAGTTGTATAACTGTTGACTTAGGGTTGATTTACCATTTTATAGTGATAGGTTAATGTGGTAGCAAGATTTATAAAGTATAAGGTATTCGATAAAAGAAGTGTTTGGCTATGATTATTATCTATTCGAGAATAAGGAAGGAGCCTAGATTGGATATTTATAATGGTTATAGAAATCCCTTGTAGGTTGTGAACGGAAATGGTTAGATTTACCAATAAGTTGTAAGTATAGACTCAGTATTGGTTGTGGAATTTGAAGGTAGTCTAAATCTATGCTTAGGTAAGTAAGTATGATGTGAGAAAGTAGATTATGTAGATAAGATTGTATAGGGTTAGTTATAATATAAGATTAAGGTTGACCATGTCTATTATATGACTTTACCCACTTAACCTTCTTTTCTTTAGTGGTAGTAAGCAAGTACTACTTGTGAGAAGGTATGTAATATATTTTGAGGTATAGTAGTAATGTCATGTAGGTGATTTGGTTGTAGGTAGTGTCTAGGTCAAATGAGGTATTTGGGTAGAATTTCCCCATTTGATGGACTAGTATGTTATGTTGCATTCTTCACTGGTGGTAAATAATTGATGCTAGACTATAGGCTTAAATTTTAGATAGAGAATATGGTGATAAGAATAGTAGCCAAAGACTAATGATGTATGTTTTTTTGGGAATGAATTAGTAGGCTTGATGCAATCTGTGAAAGAGCCTAGGTTGATAATTGATGTAAAGTTTAAGTTGTAATTGTAAGGTATATGTGTATATGGGGACTAGTGTTAAAATGATGAATTGTGAGTGAGTCATGAGGTGGATAAGGGCAGAAGTATATAAGAATAAGTTTCACCCCCTGGTTAAATAGCGTTTCTCGTTACGTAAGATTTTATGATATGAGTTATAAGATTAACGGTCTAATGTTAGAAGGTTAAGTAGTGAAGAGTGGATTTTTTTATGCGATGAGGAGTGAGCTTGTGTATGTTCATGACACTGCATGTTGTAGGTTGATGACGATAGAGGATAACAAAAATTAAGAGTAGTGTTCTGGAAAGCAATGCCTTTAGATTATTCTTAAAAGGGGAAAAGTTTAGCATTTATATGTATAAGTTCTTTAGGTACCTAGTTGTGTTCTTAAAATTGTAGTAGGGAAAAGTCTGGTGAGTTGTTGTTCGGTGTTCATTAGAGTTGACTTGAGGAAATACTGGTAGGCAATATGAACCTTGGGTATGATTTTACAAATTTTGTTAAGTTGTAAGTTAGGTGATTAGAGTTGTAATGTGAGTATTCTAAGGAGTTGAGGATAGAGTGTTAAGTGTCTGGAAGCTTGGATGTCCATGCCCAAGATAATGTTAGTCATGAGTTAGTGACTTTGGGTGTTAGAGGAAGTTACGATTAGTGTTCCTGACGGATGTCCTTGAAAGAATTTAGTGTCAGTGTATTACAAATAAATGAGAGGAGTTGTATTCATGGGTATATTGATACCCCTTTGTGATAAAGAGTGTGGATGCGTACGCTCATGGGAGTAGTAGTTCTAGAGTGATGGCTATAGAGGTTAGCAAAAAGAGTTGCATATTTCGAAAAGCAAGGCCTTCAGAGTGTAGCTCTCTAGGGAGAGTTTAGAGTTTAAATTTATGGTATGTCTATTTTATGTTGAGAGTTGGTTATAGAATATATAAGGAGATATGTCCGTAAGTCTAGGATGGTGACTTTGATCTAAGGGGGAGATGGGGAATTAAGTTAGGTCCCGAAATTTTTCTCAATGAGGCAAGTTACGGGGAGGAGTCAGGATAAATCTGTTCCTACTCAATCATACTCCTCCTACTTCCATTTCGGAGGTTATTCTACTAATGCCATACGTTATGTGTTCAAGTCATGCCTGTGGTTTGAGTTCTCTATGGAATTATGTTTATGATTTGACCTCCAAATTAGAAACAATTATGTCTCTCAGTAATTCAGTCTTTCATGTATTCAAGCCATATGTTATGTTGTTCGTTATTCATGAAAATCTATGTCTCTAAGCATGTTTGATCCTAAGAAAATATGTTTCTCTATGTTGCGAAATCATTTTATGTCAGAATCACCCAAAGTGATAAATTTTATGCTAACTCATGGAAAAATTTTAGCTCTTTGAATGAGGAGCAATCACTTTAAGTGAAATCCTTACCTTAGTTGTTAACAATATAAATTTTATCGTTATGCCATATAGCTTATGATATGTGCATACATGTTTCTCATTTTTTTCTGTCCTAAGGAAACCAAGAGATGTTGTGTTTGTGTCGAATGACCTTTTACTTATGATCCTGACATAAAATATATGAAGCACTATGTGTTTATTCCATCGTATCTTCACTTCATGTCCCTCCTCGGGTAGTGCAATAAGTATGAGTGATGGTCTAATAATATTACTTCCATTCATAATGTTTAAGCTCGGGTCCTTTCATTACCCTCTGTATGTTAGTATAATAGTGGTTGTGGAGGCATGGTGGTGCGTTAGGTATGGGAGTAGATGTTCTTAAAGTTAAAAAATTTGATGTGATTCTCGAGCTGGGTTATAGGTGAAAGGGGAAAGAAGGATATGAACTTTTGTTGTGCGAAATAGCTAAGAAGGAGAATTGTGGTGAAAATATTTGTGAGAGTGATTGAAATTGTTGGTCTTATTGGGGAGAGATCCATGTAGTGGGTGTAGTAATGATTAGGCTTGAATGTTGTGGTTGCTGAAAACACAAACCTATGTGCTATGTGGTTGGTGTTCTCTAAAATAAATCTTCAGTGTGTTTGATGATAGTGATAAGATGAAGATATATTCTTAAAGGGATGTAAAGTACAAGGTCCCATAGCTTAAGTTAGCACCTTTTTACTTGGAGTTAGGCTTCAACATAGCAGTACTAAGTATTAGGACTTAAATTCTTGTGGCTGGATGTGTGATTGGGGAGTTGTAAGATGGTGAGTATGAAGTATGCAATTTAATGTTTGGGTGTAGATGATTAAGTTCCTCTAAGTTTAAGTCTATTTGTGGTACTTTGTAAGGTAGAGAATGCTTCTAATTTTATCTTCTGTGAAATCCTATTCATGATCAGTACCAATATAAATCAAGTCTATGATCATCAAATTAACCCCTAACATTTGTGGTGATGAAAATGATTCAAAGAACTTATGTGCAAGATCATCCCTATGTAAATTCTCATTACCTCTTATTTCGTGCTTACAAGTTTCTCTAGGGGTTATCATGAAGCTCGGTACATGCCTTTGCATATTTTGTTAAGCAAGAATGTTCAGTGCGAGGTTTCTTTCCTTA
This sequence comes from Capsicum annuum, assembly GCF_002878395.1. Classification (NCBI taxonomy): domain Eukaryota; kingdom Viridiplantae; phylum Streptophyta; class Magnoliopsida; order Solanales; family Solanaceae; genus Capsicum; species Capsicum annuum. Next base: position 20,391,091 of record NC_061116.1, on the reverse strand, counting down.
TTCTACACTTTTATAGCTTCAAAAATTCCCTACCCATCATTCCGGGACGAATGATCCTAAGGGGGAGATAATGTAACACCCCGCATTTTCAATCTAGAAAACGAACCATCGTTCCTACGTGTGAAAGCTCTAATTCCATGGTTTTTATTTAAATTCATGTGTCATGATCCTTCTCCTAGTATATGAAGTGGTTATGAGGTGAAAAATGTTCATAGAAATGGTCTAAAGTAAAGTTGAGCTAAGAAACCTTCATCCATCAAAAATTTGATATTCGATTCTACAAGGGTCATCTTTGAATGATTATAACTTTTAGTATTTATAGAATTTGGCAGATTAAGAGCCGTCAAATTGTAAATAATTGAATTAGCTTTCAAACAATACCAATTTTGCCTAAATCCGCTAACCAAGTGAAAAGTTATGCCATTTTTCGTGTGAGACAGCAAGGGGTCATGATAGCCCCGCGATGCGAGGGCTACTTGACCCAAATAGGGGTCGCATCGCGAGGTCTACTTAGCCCAATTTCCGCACATTTTCAGTTTCTTAAGGTTCATGGGGAACTTTGGTCTTTTCTCCTTGACCCCAATCGTCCATAACACCAAATTTCAGTCCCTAAACAGCACTTTAACCCCAAAAATTCATATTCTCATCAAAGTGAAATCATTCTCCCTCTTCCCAAGAACAATAACCCTAACTCTTAAGCCAAGATTTCAAGAAAACGGGTCAATAATTAGGTTCCATCTTTCAAATCTTATCATCTAAGGTACGTGGGGTTTTTCCTAAAATTACATGGGCATAGTAAATTCTTATTAATTATGTTGAAGGTTTAGAAATCATAAACTTACAAAAAGGGTTTTGGATTTACAATTACATTTATGTATCATGAAACCGTATTGGTGATAAAGTTTTGGTCTTGAGGCCTTTTTCCTCAAAGTTGATTTGTAACTATGTATAAGAATGTATATATATACATATATATGTGTGTGTGTGTGTGTGTGTTTGAAGAGTTTGAATAATGAATTGAGAGCATGAACTATTAGAAATCCCTCTCTTGTTAACAAGCATTTTGTTTTCGTAAGATTTGATTTATTCAAAATGTATTGTTGGGATCATAATATAAATTCCTTGATTTTACTTATGACTTTATTATGGATTTGAATTGAAGAGACGGGGTTTTACATGTTGAAAATGTTGAAGATATATATAATGAAAGATTTGCATGGCTTGTGAAAAATACATCACCACATGTTGCTGAAATGTTGAAAAGAGAGAGTTTATTTCATGTTTTCATGTGAGTTTAACGTAAGAGCCCTTTTGAATTGATTTATTGATGTAGTGTTCCCAAACTTTATGTTTTGAAAAAAGAGATTATAATATGCTATTAATGGCTTGGAGATGCGACTTGCAAGTAATTGGTAAGAAGATACCATTTAAATGAATGCCATAACAGATTTAGAGTTTTCGGATTTTGATTTTAGAGTATACATGTCTTAAAGAATTAAAAATGGGCACAAAGAGATGTTAGGTGGTTACCCGAAGAAGGCACGAGTTAAGAACTCATTGCCCGAAACCTTGTTTTGCTGATACCGGTTATTACATTCCCTAGAGGGTTTAGACACTAGCCTAGTGCCCTATGGCATATCAGAGTAGAGACTCCAACCCTTGGAAAAACTCGAGTTAGGGGCTTGGCTGTCGAGTTAAGGGAAGATTCTATATAGCTCGTGGAATTTCAAAGTGGTAGGGTGGACCACCTAACACAGAAGTAAAACAAAGTGTGAGTCATGCAGTTTAGATAATTGTTCAAAGTTTTATAAATATGCCCATGTGTTTTCTTTTTGTATGTATATTTATAAACTGTTTCTAAATTGCTCTCACTTATATTGTCACAACCCGAACCAGAGCCCTGGCCGTGACGAGCATTCTAAACCATAAAGGCCCAAAACACCCCTATCTGTCTGATAATCATGCACATAATTCATGACAAAAAAAATGCGGAAGATTCACAATATAATGGAAACATGGTCAAGAATCATATGAAAACAAAAATGGGGAATAGTGTCCCACAATCTAAATCAACATCTCTAAAACCGTCTGCGAAACTGTACTACATGACTGAAACAATGTCTATCTGAAAACTGGGACAAGGCCCCCAGCAGACCCAAAACTAATAAATGATAAATGAAATAGAAAATGTTAGGACTTCCGAAATATAGAAGGCTCACCACTTGATTCTGCAATCTGTCTGAATGATCTACTGTTTCTCTTGACCCCTAGACTGGGCCTCTAAACCTGAGAGGTTGGAGAGAGGAGAGGGTCAGCACAAAAGTACTGGCACACAAAGATATCAAAACAAAACATAATATTTTTATAAAATATAGTTGAGAGCCATTATAAAGCAATTTCGTATCAAATCATTCGAAAACAGATGGCATAATGCAATAGTTTCTCAAAAACAATGAAATACAACTGAGCTAGGTGGAATACCCTACATAATTTACACCAACTGTCAAACCTCAGTTGCCGCCGAGATTACAGTATAAGTGAGGGAGAGACACACAAGACCAAGAAGCATGGTGTCTGGACCCAATGGTAGTGCCCAAGATCACTTAGCTCGAGCTCCTAGTCATAGTCACAATTTGGGAACGACATAATGTCAAGTACACAAGATCACTTAGCCCGGTACCAAATTTCCATGTCGGCAAACACAGTTTCCAGCGATGATCCCTTACACTCAAATGCCTTCTTCGGGAAATCACCTATCTCATGTAAAATTAATGCATTCAAATTTCATCTGATTCAATCATATATCACATTCTGTAGGGTATCGTCATACTCGACTTGCAAGCCATCAATATCACATTATTCTTCTTGTTCAACCATTGTATTCAACATTAATAACCTTCACGTTTTCAAGTCAAAATCATATTAATTCTCAAAACATTTCATGTCATGCTCTTCAAGATGTTTTCAAACAATTTACATCATATGAAAATTTAAAACGAATTCACATCAAGAGAGAAAATTTCATATCATTCATGCTCTCAAGTTAACATCTTTTCTAAATACATGCATATATATATACATATATCATATAGCAAATCACTTTGGGAGTAGGCCTAAGGAACAAATCAATATCATAAAACGTTTAAAACATAAACATATTCGTAATTTAAAAACCCCATTTGAAAACATGAATTTTTTTAAAGCGCATGTGATTTTTGAGATAATCCCACATACCTCTATATTCGAATATGATAGGTGCTTCTTGAAGCCTACGTTGCAAAGATTCCAAATCTTTAATTTGTTTTGAAAACCCATGGTTTAATAATGAACTACTTGGGTTTTTATTTTGAAACCCTAGAGAGAATTCTTGAACAATTTTGATGAATGAAGGTGTATTTTGGGGTCTTTGGGAACTGAATTTCGTGTTTAAGGCTAAGTAAGGGTGGAAAAGGACCATTTTGCCCCAAAAACGGAGTGTTTAAGTCACCTGAAAACTTTACATAGGCGCTTCCTATGCTATTGCCTATGTTTACATAGGCGCCGCCTATGCTATCGCCTATGTTTACATAGGTGCGGCCTACTACTTTGAAAGGCCTTAACTTCTTGCTCGAGTGTCAGATTTTAGCAAAATTGGTATTGTTGGAAAGCTAACTCGAAGACCTATCATTTGACACATAGTAGGCTCTCTAATTCGACATATACAGAGAGTTATGGTCGATGGAATCTGACATAAATTACAACATCCACTAAAACTTAATCAATCAAAATAGTTTAAACTCATCCTTGAGTTGAAGGACCTCTATGGTCTAAATTCAACCTTGAATGGATTCACATACTACGCAAATAATTAACATGCCATATTGGCATAGGATTTATGGCTTTGAGATTATCAACGCATCAAAATCATGGTCTATATTGTAGCCCGTAATGCGGGGCGTTACTAGAATAATTCAATTCGGGTCTATATACGTAGGAACGACGGTCTAAACTCTTGTCCAAAAATATGGGGTGTTACATTATCTCCCTCTTGGGATCATTCATCCTCGAATGATGGGTAGAATCATATTGAAGCCTAGAGGTATGGAATAATGTGGACACGACATGTCCTCTAATAAAGAATACACTGATCTGAAAGATGACCATATGGCTGGAACTACTGATGTTCTGAATTCTTATACCGGACATGCATATTTGATTCATGGAATACACGACTGAAGTTACTCATAAGCTGAATTCTCATAATGAACGTGCATAGCTGATGCATGGATTTGTTATTAAGTTGTTCTCATAAACGCAGAATTGAATACAATGATAAGCTGAACTTTTTCTATTGGACATGAATTTCTAATATATGCATATATGACTGAACTGACGTATGAACGTCTGACTGAATACACCATGATAACTAGTGCGGAGCTTGTAATAAGAATCTATTCATGCAACTGAATGAGGTATCTCTTCATCACAATTCTCTAAAGAAATTCTAGCGGTAATAGGGAGCCATGAAGACAGTCAACTGAGGAAATCACAACATTGACACTACTCTGCAGTCTGGAATATAGACATAAAAATCCTAAATTAGGATAGAATTTTCAGACCTTTGGCAATACAACTTCTTACTTTCAGGCTTAGAGCACTTCCCGAATATCCTTTAACTATATTATTCCCTATAAATATCATATTCATTCAACTCAGCTTAAAATTCTCATATGAGCATTGACAAATCTTTCTACTAATGTCGGAAATAACTTAATCCCTTCTCCGTGATCAAGCCTAACTCTAAGTCACAAAAAAATACATCATGCCAGACCATGCTATTATTCTAAACCATATGATGCCACCTTCTATACCTCTTTTAAAGATCACATTCTAAGCATAACATGCCTTACCACTTCAATGACTACTCTGAACTCCTAATATGAAGTCGCTAATGCATATTGCGACCTTCCACTACAATCCCAAAACATCATCCAAGCCTATTTTATAACCACATGTTGACTTCAAGGAAACCACCCATAACTAAATACTTCACATAGTTTCTAAACTATTTTCAATATAACTCCCATGCACTACCCTAAGACATACACACATAAACTTTTCGACTAACCATCACGTGTATCAAAGACTTGGCCCCAAAATCTTACTTCATACTTATGGACGTATCTAAACAAGCATACTATGATCTTTCATCAACAAGAATATTTACATCATCACCACTATCATTGCATAGGGCGGGTCATAAAAAGGTTAAAGCATAAGACCCTGAAACATGCAAATATTTTTATACGGGACTGAGCTCACTATAAAGAGTGAGTACATGCATCAAGAGTTGCATGACCTCAACTAGAGTTCATAACATATAGAATGTGATACCGACTACTTGAATGTACTAGAACTCATTATCTCAGAACTGGAAGAGTACGTGACTCTTTATCATATACTTGAACATGAACTATGATTATAGAATTGTCATGTAAGGCATGAGCATGTATTGGGATCACTGAAAAATACTAAGATGGGAATGGGTTGAGTCTCACCCTCCCTTTTTAACGTTCTATACCGTCATGACATCACTACTAGAATCTGAGAGCCTAACTTGGTTACTTGTTTTATCATCTCCCCCTTGGCTTTAAGCCATCGTCTTAAGCTTGGGAGATCCCTTACTAGACTTTAAGCTTAACTGCACTCACTGCACTCTATGGTCTGAAATATGATAATATGCAAAATTAGTTGGTTCACCAAACCCCGACCCAGCGTCACACAATCTTCAATTTCGTAAGGGAGACATCGGCACGACATTGTAGTAATATTAAACTATTGAATAAGAATTGTAGTAGGGCACTAATAGACCTTAACCCGAAAGACTAGACATGAAAGTGGAAAGCCCACTGCTAATACTACCTTTTGAGATACACTCTATATTCCGATAGCCCCAATAGTCATTGTATAAGGCTTGCACATTTATTTCTATTGGTTCAACCTTCAAAACTCAAACTTATATTCTAACACATAACATGGCTATTTAGATCACCACATACCATCTAACAAGTCTTTCTCCACTTAACAATTCGATGGTACCACTAGCCAAACAAATTATGTAATAGTCTTAGAAAAATATGCCACAACCTCATATCACCTTGGCATACTTCTACACCATACCTACAACATTATACTTCATTACGAATCAACTTAAACTTAAGCCATTTCATACACCGTTCAAGCCTATTAGATCACTTCCATTACCATATAACTAGTATCATTAACCAAGAAATCATCACATCCACCTTCATGGACATCAACTATTGAAAGTTAATGTCTAGTTCTAAACATGATTTTACAACCCAACCTTACACATGATTCTCACTTGGAAACCATGAAATAAACATCAAGAAACACTAGTACACTAGAACTTCATAACAACAATAATCGACCTTGACCTTACGGTCTACCTTATCATAACACATTAGCACGCACTATTTCAACACATCAAGCCTACTAATGTTTATTCCCACAAGCATACATCATTGATCTCATGCCAATATTCTTACATCCACATCCTGCATTAAATTGAAGCTAATGGTCTAGCATTAATCATCTACCACCAATGACGAGTGCAACATAATATACTAATCCATCAAATTGGAACATTCTATCCCAAATACTTCAAAATCTGCTACATACCTTCTCATAAGTATTACTAGTTTACAACTACCAACAAAAGAAGGTCAAGGGGTAAGGTCACAAATAGACATAATCAACCTTAATTTGATATTATAACCCCATACAATCTTCTCTACTTATGCGGATTTCTCACCTCATACTTACTCACTCAATCATACATTTAGACTGCCTTTAAATTCCTCAAATAACCATGAGTCTATAATCATAACTTAATCGCTAATATAGCCATTTTCACATTCAAGCAACCAACAAATCACCTTGACTAACAACTCCTTCTCTACCTTATACGAAACTAACTCTCAAGGATGAATTACCTCTTTACCAACTCAATCTCATGCAACCAAATTCAGCTATACATACATTAAACCTACACAAGAACGACAAGTTGGACAACAAGTTGCTAATGATTCAAAATAGGCCTCAGATGACATCACTAGACTTTGATTTTGTATTTTGAACAAGAAAATGGGATGAATGACAGGTCAACTATGCTAGTGAATCGAAATAGCCCCACACATCTTCACTAGACTTTATGTTTCAACAACACTTTAATGACAATATTTTATGAGATAGATATTTAATACGCAATATTCAATGAACTAAGAATACACATCTTACTCTGTAGAAATAAAATCGGAGTCAAACACTTCCTCCATGGACTACCATACTGTCCACACATATTGCTAGCTACCAAATTAGTTTATCACTATAAAGGGGTAAATCATCCTCACTCTGACTTCTAACTTTGTGACTTCACATCACCAACTTCTTGGTCTAATTTCATTACCAAGAGGTCATGACAACAACACTTTAACACATACTACTATTCGGGTGGAAATACAGTTCCAATATTCTGCTATACCTTATTACCTCTGAAGCATGACACGGGCAACATAACTTCTAAAAAGAACTAAATACACTTAATACTGCAGGCTGAAAAGCACAATTTTTACCAAAATCAAGGTTCACACTAGAACCAACACACTTTGAAGCACTAACGGACTCTTCTCAAGTCCTTATAAAAATCATATATGATTCGATCAAAACGAACCATACCATTTAGAATCTAAAGTTGTGGATTTGAATTGGCCCAATGATAAGACATGTCTGAGAATGTCCGAGTAAGGAAAGAATTAGGATGAATGTTACTTTCGTATGAGCGACACCATAGCATGAATAAGAGTATGAAGGAGGAACATTATGACTCTTTTGGATGAACTAGAACATGAAGAAAGAGAGACATTCCTAAATGCCTTATAGCCTCCTGCTTATAAGTGTGGCGCGCTACACGCCCATAGATAAGAATCTACCTGACATGTTTTTGCAGACACACTGGGACCATGAACCATGCTTTGATACCAAGTTTTTTATGACCCGAACCGGGGCCCTAGCCGTGACGAGCATTCCGAACCATAAAGGACCGAAACACCCCTATCTATTTGATAATCATGCACATAATTCATAACATAATGGAAACATTGTCAAGAATCATATGAAAATGAAAATGGGGAATAGTGTCCCATAATCTAAATCAACATCTATAAAACCATCTGCGAAATCTCAACTACATTATGGAAACAATGTCTATCTGAAAACTGGGACAAGGCCCCTAGTAGACCCAAAACTAATAAATGATACATAAAATAGTAAACATCAGGCCTTCTAAAATATAGAAGGCTCACCACTTGATTCTGAGATCTTTCTGAATAATCTACTAATTCTCATGACCCCTAGACTGGGCCTCTGATCCTGAGAGGTTGAAGAATGAAGGGGGTCAGCTCAAAAGTACTGGCACGCAGAGATATTGAAACAAAACATAATATTTTGTAGGGGTCAGCTCAAAAGTACTGGCACGCAGAGATATTGAAACAAAACATAATATTTCTACAAAATATAGTTGAGATCCATTATAAATCAATTTCATATCAAATCATTTGAAAACACTGAGCATAATGCAATAGTTTCTCAACAACAATGAAATGCAATTCATCTAGGTGGAATATCCTACATAATTTACACCAACTGTCAAACCTCGGTTGTCGCCAAAATTACTGTATAAGTGAGGGAGAGACACACAAGACCATCAAGCATGGTGTCTCGACCCAATGGTAGTGCCCCAGAACACTTAGATCGGGCTCCTACCTATAGTCTAAATTTAGGAATGATATAAAGTCCAGTACACAAGATCACTTAGACTGGTACTAAATTTCCGTGTCGGCAAACATGGTTTTCAGTGATGAGCCCTTACACTCAAATGCCTTCTTCGGGCATCCACCTATCTCATGTAAAATCAATGTACTCAAATATCATTTGATTCAATCACATATCATATTCTATAGGGTATCGTCATACCCGACTTACAAGCCATCAATATTACATTATTCTTTTCATTCAACCATTGTATTCAACATAAATAACCTTCTTGTTTTCAAGTCAAAATCATATCAATTCTAAAAACATTTCACGTCATGCTCTTCAAGATGTTTTCAAACAATTTACATCATATGAACATTTAAAACAAATTCATATCAAGAGAGGAAATTTCATATCATTCATTCTCTCAAGTTAACATCTTTTCGGAATACATGCATATACATATACATATATCATATAGCAAATCACTTTAGGAGTAGGCCTAAGGGCCAAATCAATATCATAAAACGTTTAAAACATAATCATATTTGTAATTTCAAAATCCCCATTTGAAAACATGAATTTTTTTAAATCCCATGAGATTTTTGAGATAACCCCATGTACCTCTATATACGAATATGATAGATGCTTCTTGAAGCCTATGTTGCGGAGATTTCAAATCTTCAATTTGTTTTGAAAACCCATGGTTAAATCTTGAACTACTTGGGTTTTAATTTTAAAATCCTAGAGAGAGTTCTTAAATAATTTTGATGAATAAAGGTGTATTTTGGGGTCTTTGGGAACTGAATTTCGTGTTTAAGGCTAAGTAAGGGTAGAAAAGGACCATTTTGCCCCAAAATAGAGTGTTTAAGTCACCTGAAACCTTTACATAGGCGCTGCCTATGCTATCGCATATGTTCACATAGGCGCCACCTATGCTATCGCCTATGTTTACATAAGTGCCGCCTACTACTTTGAAAGGCCATAACTCTTACTCGAGTGTCAGATTTAAGCAAAATTGGTATTGTTGGAAAGATAACTTGAAGACCTATCATTTGACACATATTATTCTCCCTAATTCAACATATACAAAGAGTTATGGTCGATGGAAGCTATCACAAATTACAACGTTTACTAAAACTTAATCGATCAGAATAGTTTCAATTCTTCCTTGAGTTGAAGGACCTCAATGGTCTAAATTCAAGCTTGAATAGATTCACATACTATGAAAATAATTAACATGCCATATTGGCATAAGATTTATGGCTTCGAGATTATCAATGTATCGAAATCATGGTCAATATTGTAGCCAAAATGCGAGGCATTACAAGAATAATTTAGTGCAGGTCTATATACGTAGCAACAATGGTCTAAACTCTTGCCCAATAATATGGGGTGTTACATATATTGAATAAAAAATGTTATTTTGGAATTTCTCTATGTATCAGTACAATTGTATTGACCGGTCCTGCTAAACCATAAAGTTATTTAGACAGAAGTGAAGAGTGCAGTTGGTGAGCCTTTTTTATTTTGAAAGGCCTATTTATTTTCTAGTCAGTTGTTATTTATTTTGGTTTAGGTCCACTGGGGGCCTTGTCCAAGATTTCAGATAGTTATTGATATTTTATGTTGTAGAGATTTTGTAGACTGAGAAAGATGTTATTTAGATATTGATGACTTATTTCTGTATTGTCAAACAGATTTAAGAAAAATGACCATGATTCCATTGTAATACTTTTCTACATTTTTCCTTATTGTATAAGAATGGTGTTCATGATTGCCAGATAGAAAAGGGCGCTCGAGCTTTCATGGTTCGGGATGCTCATCGCTACCAGGGCCCTAACTAGGTCATGATAGTTAGAAAGCAAATGGGTAAGACATGTGAAATGTGTCCCAAAGGAAGGAGGTATGAAAATAATAAATAATGAGAAAAATGAGTTAATCCCATTGAGGCTAGTCATTGGTTGGCTGGGTTGGATGGACTATAGGAAGCTAAATTCCTAGACACTTAGGGATCACTTCCCAATATTGTTCATGGATCAAATGCTTGAACGGTTGGCATAGAGAGTTTGCTACTACTTCATTGATGGTTATCGAGTTATAATCAAATCTCCATTGCACCTGAAGATCATACGAAGACTACTTTTACTTGCCCATATGGGACATTTTCTTTCAAGCTTATGGCCTTTGGCTTATTGAATGCTCCAACTATATTCCAAAGGTGTATGATCTCTATTTTTGTTGATATGGTGGAATACATTTTGGAGGTATTTATGGATGATTTCTCGATTGTTGGCGATGTATTTAATGATTTCTTAGAAAAGTTTTCTAGTGTGCCGCAAAGATATGAAGAGTTAAATATTGTACTAAACTAGGAAAAATGCAACGTTATTGATAAGAAGGACATTATTTTAGGGTACAAGATTCAAAAAGGGATGTTGAAATGGATAGATCAAAGATACATGTGATTAAAAAACTGCCTCCACCAATCTCGGGGATGGAGTTAAAAGTTTTGTTTGACATACAAAGCTCTACAAAAGGTTCATAAAGGAATTCTCCAGAATTTGTAATCCATTATGAAAATTATCAGAGAAGGAATAATAGTTTGTCATTGATGATGAATTCTTAAAGTTGTTTGAGTGCCTTAAGGAAAGTTGATGTCATACCCCTTATTATTGCTCCAAATTGGTCTAAACCATTTAAAATGATAAGTAATGCAAGTAGAGTTGTACTTGGGGCTATTATTTAGAAAAATGCGAGAATATCTTCACACTTTATATTATGCTAGCATGCCATTGAATGGGTGCAAGATAACAATACCGTTAATGAACAGGTGTTACTTGTACCTTTTAGAAGTTTAGGGAATACTTAATTGGCTCAAGTGTTGTCATGCACACTCATCATGTTTCCTTGAGATATGTCATGGAGAAGAAAGATGCCAAACTTCAATTGATTAGATGGATTTTGTTATTGCAAGAGTTTGACTTTGAAGTCAATGATCACAAAGGGCGTGAACATCAATTAGAATACCATATTTCCAAGCTTATAAATGATGGAAAGGTGTAACATGAGTTGGAGATTGAGGAAGCCTTTCAAGATTAATTGGTAATAGATGCATCTTTTGATTTTATTCCTTGGTATGCTGATTACTAATTATAGTGTCTATAATGTGATGCTAGAACAACAGACCTTTCATCAGAGCAAGAAATTTCTCTACGATATAAGCCACTATTTTCTGGATGAGCCCTACCTATTCCACTAATGTGTTGACAAAACAAATATAGGATATATATTAAAATTAGAGATGTTGAGCATTAAGAAAGCTTGTCTTTCTTCCCATGTAGGTTACATCACGTGGGTGATTGTACTGCCCAAAAGATACTAGAATGTGGGTACTACTAGTCCACCATCCACAAATATACTCAAGAAGTTTTCAAGGCATATGATTAATGCCAATGACAAGGATCTATTTCTTGAAGGTGAGTATTGCCTATGTCTACTATTCTAGACATTGAGATATTTGTTGTCTGAGGCAGTTTATGGTCCCATTTGTGGTTCTTATGGCCATAAGTACTTTTTTGGGGGGGGCGGGGGATTATGTATCAAAATTAGATGGAAACCATGTCCTTCACAAATAAGAAGGTAAGAGTATTGTTGAATTATTCAAAAAAGAACATTTTCATTGGTTTGGGACTCCAAGCACAATCATAAGAGAGGGGGTCACACTTTTCCAACAACATTTTCCATACGACTCTAGCAAAGTATGGAATAAAACTACATAATGTAGATACCCCTATCACCCACAAACCAGTGGGCAAGTATAAGTATAAAATTGAGAAATCAAGATGATATTAGCAAAGTCGGTGAATGCTAACAAAAGATTGGTCTCAAAACTAGATAATGCACTATGATCTTATCGAATGGCTTGAAAAACATTGTTAGGTATGTCTCCTGATCAATTTGTTTTTGATAAATCTTTTCAAGTACTAATGAAGCTTGGGAAAGGCCGTTTGAGTTTTCAAAACTCAAATCTAATTTGGAGTGATGTTATAGATTTGAGATTGTAACAACTAATTGAAATGGATGAATTTAGGTTGTGAGCTTTTGAGAGGGCTTACCTTTATAAGGAGAAAATGAAATTGTACCATGAAAAGAGAATTTAGTGTGGAGATTTCAAGGATGAAGATTAGGCATTGTGGTTTAATTCAAGGCTGAAGTTATTTCTTGCTAAGTTGAAATGTAAATGGTCAAGTTCATTCAAAGTGACTAAAATGTTTCCATCCAAAGAAGTTGAAGTAGAGAACAAGGATAGAGAGATTTTAAAAGTGAATGTACGATGGGTAAAGGAATATATTGGAGTCTTGGAAGAGGTAAAAATATTAACATTGGTGTATCTTGGTGACGTTTGAGTAATCAAGATATCCAAGTGTTGGTTTTTGGCTTTGAATTAGAGAAATAACAGAGTAAGAATTGGAGAGAAAAAAAACTGCAATTGTATTGTCAAAAGGGAATTATTTATTAATAACTCAATGACATATATTTATAGCTAAATTTATAACTAGGCTTCAATTCAAATAAGGATAACTAATTCCTAATTCAAATAATAAAAGGATAACTAATTCCTAAGTCTAAGCCACATAGGATTCTAATAATTTAAAACGACTAAAATTATCTTCTCCTACTTTATTTCTGAGACATATCTTTAACACTCTTCCTCAGATCAGAAATTGTAGATTGCAGTCTCGGCTTTGGCTGAATTTGACCTCTTGAATAAATATACCAATTCATCTTTGTTCATGTAATGCCCTGAATATGGTACCCAAAACTCTACACAGTGCTCATGACCTCGAAAGACCACAAGCTAACCCATGACTGATATATGTACCTGTATACTGCATAATATACTGAATAATGTAGAAAAATAAACTAAAAGACCATAACGTTCATATAACTGAAGTAAAACATAACATATAAACGGGGTATGAAATACCAAAAACAACTAAAATAACTGTCTGAACATAATATCTAGAAAGCCTCTAATTGACTGAACTATTTGAGTAAGGAGTTGATAGGACATATCCCCAAATAACACCAACTAATAAACTAATTAATGAGATAATAGGGAAATAATCATGACCTCAAAGAATAAGGACTCACTTCTAACGCTGACAGCTGATATCTGGAATCTACTGATGCTCTGGAGCTTGTGTCTCTAAACCTATGGTATAAGACACCATAGCACAAATGCATCAGTACTTTGAATGTAATGGTATGCATGTGAGGTAGGTTGAATGCATGGGGTTTATATGCATGAACAATACTGGCTAACTGACTAATATGAACATGAGAATACATACATGCATACATAGTAACTATATTTGAAATCGTGATAACATGACTATTCTGATGAATAACATGACTAATGACTGAATTTTAATAACTGATAACATGAGTGACTGTATTTGATAATACTAAATCTGATGGAACTTGCTGAGTTCCATACTGTACTTGAGTTAACTATATCTGACAGTCCTGAATTCTAAAGAACTATCTATGTTCTTTTACCGAGACTGATACTGAGACTGTGGAAGGAAGTCATCTAACTAACATGCCCCAAAGGATGCATTAAAGCTGAATTGGGGTCAAATTTGTGCCATGATTGGAAGGGTGTCAATGCCGCGCCACTGGTAAACACAATATGTGAGTGACTCTAATATAATAGGTAACTCTAGTGAGAACGGTGGGAACCCTTATATAGCAGGTTAATCAACCTCATCTACCCTCATATAGCAGGCTATGATGTCTCAACCTATGCTGGCTTCATAGTTCTAGAATGCAAGGATTGCTTCTAAGAGTTACCCTCATATAACAGGTGAGTTCCCATCCTTGGATTCACTAGGTGCTAATTTCTACTCCCATCTGAATAGAAACTGAACATGATTTAATGAATTGAACATGGACTAAGTTACTGACTTTTGTTGACTGATGGAATACTACTGATATCTGACAACTGAATGAGTTCATGAGATCATGGAGATTACCTGAGTCATAAGACTGTCTGAAGTCTAAGGATCATAACTTGACTAAGAGCATCGTGGAAACATGACATGGCTCTAGGCACATAGCTAATATTTTGGGTACAAGTACCCTCAGGACTCGATAGAAGGAAACTGACAAAGCATGACCTACTTGAACACATCACTAACTTCATAATTCATAATACATTTACTAAAGCATTTCATCAAAAATGTGATATGGATAAACTTGTACATACATGTGGATTTCATGATATCATGCTAGTTCAGCATTTTTCTTCATCTAGGCATTTAATCAAACACATGGTAGGCATAGTATGTGTAAAAAACATTATACAACAATTAAACATCATAATTCAATTGTAATTTCATCATTCAAGGGTTTAATCATAGGTTTACATGAATCTACATCTATACTAATCAAATCCACATAAAATGTATCCCCCAACATGGAATAGAATTCAACTACTCATTATCAACATGAACAAGAGTAGTCCAATCATGAAATTCATAAAATAAATCCATAAACTTAAACTTTGAAAAGATATTCTTGGGCTTCATGGATGAAAGGAGCCTATGAGTGAACTATGCATACTTGGGTTGAGTTTCTTGAAGTTCTTGAACTTGAAGAATTTGAATCTCTTAGTTCTTGAAGAAGATTTGGATTTTGTTCTTGAAGATTAATTTTAGAGAGAAAACCCTATTTTTGTTGTGGTAGAGAAATAATGAATTTCTAAGCTTTGATCGGATATAATTAGGTATATAAATGGGTGGTAAAAGACCAAAAATCCCCTTTTAAAATGGCTTTAATTTTCTGAATCGGGACCTATGATAGCTCGTGCGATGGTCCGTCGCTAGGACAACGGTCTGTCATTTCGATCGTCGTATGTGGACCAGGAAATGGGCTTATTACCTAAGTAGCGATGTCCTGGGTGACGGTCCGTCATAAGTTTGATGGTCCGTCAACCTTTCAATCACACCTTATCCAAAAGGTGGCCTCACTGTTTCCCTTGCAACGGCCTGAGTGAAGGTCCATCACAGGTCCGATGGTCCGTCGCCTAACCGTTGCACCTGGGCGTTTTTACTGTCTTCTGTATTTAGGCCATAACTTTCTCCTCCAATGTCAGATTTTGATGAAATTGGTATCATTGGAAAGCTAATTCAATTTCCCATATGAAAAAAGTGAAATCTTAAAAATACCATTCATCTTTCAAAGTAAGTTTATAACATTCTTGAGATGATTTCAAGCTAGGAAAAGTATGGAGTATTACAATATCTCCCCCTTGAGAACATTCATCCTCGAATGAGATTGAGAGTGAGAGGAGAAGATAACTAACATACATACTAAACATGAATAACTGGAACATGATCTCATGACTGACATGACCAATAACTAAATATATCATACTAAACATGCATATCTGATGCATGTGTAACTGATTCATTAATGCATGACTGGGTGTTCTGATGAACTATGTTTCTCACAATTAGAATGCATGTCTGGTGCATAAATATATAACTAAACCAATACGTGAATGCATGACTGAATATGCAATGGTACTTTATACCAAGTCTGTGATGAACACTGAATATGAAACTGTGTAAGTTAAAGGAGAACTATTACCTTAAGCTTGATCTGAGTTGGCGGAGAAGAGGTGAGGATAATTGGAATGTATGTCTGCTTCTACTTCCTAAGTAGCTCCCTCGACATACTAATTTCATCGAAGAACTATGACTAGAGGGACTTCTTTGTTCCTCAATCTATGAGTCTGATTGTCTAGGATTTTGACTGGATCTCTTTATAAAAAAGGCTATTCTGAACATCTATTCTTCGAATAGGGACTACAATAGTTGGGTCACCTATGCACTTCTTGAGTAAGGAAATATGGAAGAATGGATGAACTGAGGCTAGATCTGAATACAATTCAAGCTCATAAGCTACTTTACCAAATCAACTGAGAATCTTAAAGGGACCGAAATATCGGATTGAGGTTTCCTTTATTGACGAATCTCTTCACTCCCTTCATGAGAGAAATCTTTAGACAGACATAGTCACCAATCTCGTACTCAAGATCCTTTCTATTAACATCTGCATAAAACTTCTATTGGCTTTGAGTAGCTCAGAGTCCTTCTCTGATCAACTATACTTTCTCTAAGGCGTCTAATACCAAGTCGGGCCCTATAACTGAGGCCTCACTAACTTCTAACCAACAAATTGGAGATCTACATCTCTTACAATAGAGAGCTTCTAATGGAGCCATATGAATACTGGAATGATAGATTTTGTTGTATGAAAATTCAATCAAAGGCAAGTGGTCATCCCAACTACCCTTAAAATCAATTGCACACTCCCTTGGCATATCTTCTAAAGTCTGAATGGTCCTTTCTTCTTCACCATCTATCTGAGGATGAAAGGCTCTACTAATATAAACTTGGGTACCAAGACCCTTTAGGAATGCATTCCAGAAATGAGAGGTGAACTGGGTACCTCTGTCTAAGATAATAGATAATAGAATACCATGCGATCTGATCAACTCCCTGATGTAGAGTTTAGCATAATCCTCGGCTAAATAAGAGGTATGAACTGAAAGGAAATGAGCTGATTTGGTTATCCTATCTACAATGACCCAGACTGAATCATGCTGATGATGGGTTTGAGGCAAACCCATCATGAAGTCCATGTTCACTTCTTCCCACTCCCAAGTAGAATACTAAACTCCTACATGGACCCACTAGGCTTTTGATGCTCTATCTTAACTTGCTGATATGTAGAGCACTTAGCCATAAACTCTGCAACATCTTTCTTCATCCCACTCCACCAGTAGATTTCCTACAAATTATAGTACATCTTTGAGGCCCCTAGATAAATAGAGTAGCGCGCACCATACGCTTCTGCAAGAATTCGCTACCTTAAGTTATCTACAGCTAAAATACACAGAAGACCCTGACAACGTAGAACACCATCTCCCCCTTGGGAGAAAACCTCTACTTTCTAATCCTTGACTGACTCTTTTAACTTGACAAGTCTAGGATCCCTATCTTTCTTTTCTTTCACCTTGAAAACTAGAGATGATTCTGAACTTCTTGAACTTATATATCACCCTCCTCTGTATCGACTAATCAAACACCTAGTTTAGCAAGCTGATGGACTTTCTAAGCCAACTTCTTCTTACTATCATTGACATGAGGAACACTACCCATAGACAGTCTACTGAGAGCGTCGGCCACTACGTTAGCCTTGCTCAGATGATAAAAGATACTCGTGTCATAATCGTTCAAGAGCTTTAACCACCTTATCTGATGAAGATTCAGATCTTTCTGAGAAAAGACATACTGAAGGCTCTTATGATCCGTGAACACATCTACATGAATACCGTACAGATAATGCCTCCAAACCTTCAAGACAAATACTACGGCGGCTAACTAAATATCTTGAGTAGGATAATTCTTCTCATGGGGTTTAAGTTTTCTGGAGGCGTAGGCTATGACCTTACCATGCTACATAAGGACACAACTCAAACCTACTCTGGATGCATCACAATATAGTACGAACCCATATGAACCATCTGCTAATGCTAGAACTGGAGCTGAGGTGAGTAGAGTCTTCAACTCCTGAAAACTCTTCTCACAAGGATCTGACCACTGAAACTTGACTTTCTTCTGACTCAATCTAGACATAGGGGATGCAATAGAATAAAATACCTCAAAAAACCATCTATAATAGCTAGCCAAACCCAAGAAACTCCTAATATCTGATAGAGAGATAGGGCAAGGCTAGTTTCTTAATGCCTCGGTCTTTTAAGGATCTACTCTCATGCCATCACTGGAAATAATATGGCAAAGGAATGCTACTTAACTTAGCCAAAATTTGCACTTACTAAATTTGGCGAATAGCTGATGATCTTTAAGAGTCTGAAGTACTGTTTTGAGATGGTTTGCATGATCTCGCTCACTACGGAATAGACTAGAATATCATCTATGAAAACTATGATGAATATGTCCAAGTACTGCTTGAACACATGGTTCATCAAGTCCATGAAAGTGGCAAAGGCATTGTAAGACTAAATGAAATAACTAGGAATTCGATGTGACCATACCTAGTATGGAAAGCTGTTTTTAGAATGTCACACTCTCTGACTCTGACCTGATGATAGCCGGATCAGAGGTCTATCTTGGAGAAATAGCTAGTACCCTAAAGTTGGTCAAACAATTCATCGATTCTGGGAAGAGGATACTTGTTCTTGACCATGACTTTATTGTGTTGACGGTATTCAATGCACATTCTGAGAGAACCATCTTTCTTGTGCACGAATAAGACTGGTGTGCCCCACGGTGAAATATTGGGTCTTATGAATCCCTTATCTAAGATATCCTTCAACTGCTCTTTCAGTTCTTTGAGTTTTTTGGTTACATTCTATATGGAAGAATAGAGATAAGCTGAGTATCCAAAAGAAGATCAATACCGAAATGTATTTCCCTTTGGGGATAAATTCCTGGAAGATATTTGGGAAAGATATCTAAATATTCATTCACTACTAGGACTGATTCAAGACTTGGAGTTTCGGAACTAGCGTTCTTAACTTGAACAAGATGATAGACACATCCTTTAGATATCATTTTCCGTGCCCGAAGGTAGGAAACAAGTTGTCCTCTGAAAGCGGATACACTACCCTTCCACTCTAGGATGGGTTTATTTAGAAATAGAAACTAGACTATTCTATTTCTGTATTTGACTATGACATAGAAAGAATGAAACCAATCTATGCCAAGAATGATATTAAAATCAATCATCTTTAATTCGACTAAGTCTACTGAGGTGACTTTCAGAGATATCAAAACCGGGCAGTTCCTATATACCCGCTGGGCTATGATTATTTTAACTACTGGGGTAGAGATTGAAAAGGGATCTTCTTGAATTTCGGGACTAATTCCAAAATCTCCTTCTATATAAGGAGTAACAAAAGACAAAGAAGCACCTGGATCTATCAAAGCATAAATGTGCACATGAAATATCTGTAACGTACCAGTAACCACATCAGGAGAATTTTCCTAATCTTGCAAGAACTGAAGAGAATAGAGACGATTTGGGCATTGCCCCCTTGTAGCACTGGAGGTGGCAACCTGCTGATTTGGACAATCGGACTAAGCTGAGGAGCAATTCTATTGACCCTGAGGACCCGGCTGAGGATAGTCTCTGACTCTGTGGCCTAGATTGACATATTTAAAGCAACTACCACTTCTATCTCTATAAATACCCTGATGGTTCTTGCCATAGTTCTGGCAAAGAGGATGGATAGGTATGGGAACTTCTTACACTTACCTGGGACTTAGAGCCTGGCGCTCCATCTTTATTACCCTTTCTAAACTTAGGAACTAAAGCACTGGCTAAAGAAGAAGATAGAACTAATGAATTAGGATGAAATTGAGAATAGTTTTCTCATTCTGACTTAGGCTAAGCAAAGTTGAAACTACCTGTCTTTGCTCTTTTATTCTGCTTCGCCTTCATCTTAATCTTCTGCTTCTCTATCTGCTAAGCATGAGTCATTAGCCTAGCTAAAGTCATGTTACTATTCAGTATGGCAGATCTACACTTATTAACCATGCTATCATTCACTCCTAAAATAAACTTACTCATCCTTGCCCTGCTATCTACAACCTCATGAGGTGCATATATGGCTAATTGAGTAAACTTAAGAGAATACTCTTTCACTATCATATTTTCCTGCCTAAGGTTGATGAATTCTAGCACCTTAGCTTCTCTAAGCTCTAGGGGAAAGAATCTATTAAGGAATGCTGAAGCAAATTCCTCCCACTCAACTGACCCTGTGTCGTCTGCCCTCTTTGACTTCCACTGCTTAAACCATGTATGAGCCACATCCTACACCTGATATATAGCTAGCTCAGCACTCTTAATAGACATAACCCCTATTATGTTTGTAACCTTCTGCACCTGATCTAAGAATTCCTAAGGGTCCTCGTTTATCTTAGACCTAAGAAAGGATGGAGGATTTATTTGGGTGAAGTAACAAATCCTGGATGCAGCTGAATTGGACACCGGGTTGGCTGAAATAATAGTTGGTCATTTATTCTGAGTGGCAACTGACTGAGCAAGAATAGTGAATGCGGCTCTGAACTCTGCACGAGAAACATGTTCGTCCATGGGGCACAATACACCCATCTTATAGCCTTCTGTGCATAAATGTGGGGCACAATACACCCATGCACAAGACTCTACTAGATACAGCTTTTAGACTTTCTCGGACTCTATTGAACCTTAGGCTCTGATACCAAGTTTGTAACTCCCCAAATCTGGTACCCAAAATTCTACATGGTGATCATGACCCCGAAGGACCACAAGTTAACCCATGACTGATATTTGTACCTGTATACTGCATAATATACTGAATAATATAGAAACATGAACTGAAAGGCCATAAGGTTCACATAACTAAATTATAACATCTAAATGGGGTATGAAATGGCCAAAACAACTGAAATAACTGCCTGAACATAATTGTCTGGAAAGCCTCTAACTGACTAAACTATCTGTATAAGGAGTTGATGGGATATGTCCCTAAATAACTCTAACTAATAAAATAATTAATGAGATAATAGGGAAATAATCATGTCCTCGATGGATTAGAACTCATTGCTAACTCTGACTGCTGATATATGGAATCTACTAATGCTTTAGAGATCGTGTCTCTGAACCTATGGTATAAGACACCATAGCGTAAATGCGTCAGTACTTTGAATGTACTGGTATGCATGTGAGGTAGGCTGAATGGATGGGGTTCATATGCTTGAACAATATTGTCTAACTAACTAATATGAACTTGAGAATACATGAATGCATACATAGTAACTATATCTGAAATCGTGATAACATGAGTATGCTGAAGACTAACATGACTAATCACTGAATTTTGATAATTGATAACATGAGTGACTGTATCTGATAGTTCTAAAGTTGATGGAACTAGCTAAGTTCCATACTGTATCCGAGTTGACTGTATCTGACAGCCCTAAATTTTGAAGAACTATTTGAGTTCTATTACTGAGACTGATTCTGAGACTGTGGGAGGTAGTCATCTAACCGACATGCCCCAAAGGACGCATTATAGCTAAATTAGGATCTAATCTGTGCCTTGATTGGAAGGGTGTTAATACATCACCACTAGTAAGTACAACATGTGAGTGACCCTAAGATAACAGGTAACTCTAGTAAGAATAGTGGGAACCCTCATATAACAGGTTAAGCAACCTCATCTACCCTCATATAGCAGGCAATAACGTCTAAAACTATGATGGCTACATAGTTCTTAAATGTAATAATTGCTTCTAAGACTCACACCCTCATATAATGTAATACCCCAAGAAATTTTTCATTGAGATTTTGTACGGAAATGTGTTGGGTTCTATCTTTTAGAATGAATTATAAATTTTTCGTGTGGAATTTCTTAGATTATGACCCACCATTGAGTATATTATCGAATAATCTTTCCAAAGATATGTGGATCATCCAAAACGGACCCCCGAGAGATGAGTTACGAACATTTTGATCGAACCATGAATAGCAGTGAACAGTAAAACATGCAGGAAAAATTACTGAGGCCTGCCGTATTTTTACTCCAGATTTAAACAATCATAACTCCTTGTACATAATGATATCAGTGATCTACTATATATCAACGGAAATTTCTGCGAGTCCTCTTTCCAATGAAATTTATTTCATCCAATTTGTCTATCGAAGAAAAAAGTTATGATCGATCTACTTAGCCTATCAAAAGTGAATTTTTGGGTCAACTTCAAATTATCATAACTCCTCATACACAATGATCTGGGTGAGATACTATATATCAACGGAAAGATATGAGAGTCCTATTTCTAATGAAATTGGTTTCATCTAATTTGGATATCTAAGTAAAACGTTATGGTTGATCTACTTTAGAATATCAAAACAGTCTACCAAAGGACCGATTCGAGAATTATTTGATTTTTAGGGGCATTTTGTTCATTCCCCCTCACCCAAAATCCGTCCAAACCCTATATTAAAGCCTATTAGAAGCATTATATGTTATATTTCATCAAAATCCCTCAAAAAGAAAACCCTAAGCTCCTACATCCAACTTCAAGAACCTCAAAAGTTTATCATTAATTCTGCAAATTTATTCAAGATTCTAAGTTCCGAGTTCTAGAACTCCAAGAACCATCATTCAAAGGCATGGTTAATATCTCAAAAATGAGTATTGATCTAAAATTCATCATTCAAGGTATATGGGGGTTTTCAATAAGAATTCTCTTTCGTTATTCTGCCTAAAAGTAATTTTCTTTACAAAGGCATGATTTTTATTTGATTTTTATGAATTTGAAGCATGAACCCATATCTTATGATAATTCTTATGAAATCTTGATTTTTATGATTTTGAAAGATGAATTTATATGTGTGGAGATATAAGTCATGAATCTTGAACGATATTTATCATGATTTTGATAATTAGGTCGTGAATCCCCATTGAAAATTTTATTTTTTTGAGAAAGTGTGTGTTATAAGCATGTTGATGTTGAATATTTGAGATATTTTGAATGATTTGACCTTTTGGTCTTAATGTAGTTGTTTTGAACTCGAATGTGAAAGAAATCCACAACGAGGTTAATTTTGATAGATGGGAAGCATGATGGGTCCCGATGTATATTTATATATTACTAAAATTGTTTTGTTATGGATTGTCTTTGAAATGATTTGAGCTAAGTCTGGGATAAATATTTAGCTCCGAGTGGGAGGTATAAAGCGACCTTACTTCCCTAGAACTACGTATCCCCGTAGGAGTAAGCCTGAGGCTAATTTATATAGTGATCACTAGTTTGTGTGGATTTGATACCGATAGTCCTACTCCGATGGCAAGGATAGGATGGCTCTCCCCAACGTGGGTTATACGTTAGACTCTATGTAGCTTACATGGTTTATGTCGGTTATAGGTGTGTGTGTTTCCTTGTGTCTATGGTGACTGGTAAAGTGATTTGAAAGTGGAATTTTGAAAGTTATTCTTTCGAAAGATTTAACTGATATTTACATTATGAGAATTGATATTCTTGATGAACTGAAAGTGATTGACAAATTATATGATGACTCATATGTGTTATTGTACTTATTTCATCCTCTCATGATTATGATGATTTTCTTTGGGCTATGTGAGTCTTTCATACATTCTGCATAGTTCTTATAAATATTTATGACGATGATGTTTATACAATTGCATACACCCCCATATACTCGGTTCTTTTCTATGGTACTGACCCATGTACAAAAGTGGATTCATCTTTAAAAGTAAGTTTCTAACATTCTTGAGATGATTTCCAGCTAGGAAAAAGTACGGGGTATTACAGTTGTTGCATGGCTTGTCTGCATCTTCTATTGTATTAAATAAAAAACTTTTGCCACTCATATCAACTTGTAAAATCTCATAATTAGTGGAATCAAAGATTCAACAATATTTATCTCCAAATAGTAATTTAAATTCTTCTTCCATTAGCTAGCCAATACTAACAAAACTTTTATCAATATCGGGCATGTAAATAATATTTGAAATTATTTTTGTACTAAAATTGTTTTTATTCCAATGTTCCCTTTTCCTTTTGCAAGAATATAGTCACCATTCCTAATTCTAACTTTCTTATTTCCAAAGGCAGAAACTCTTAAAAAAAGTTTTGTCATATGTTATGTGGTTTATACAACCACTCTCTATCATCCAAAAATCAAATTTTATGGTTAAAGAATAGGTTGCCACAAATAAGTGATCATTTTCTTCTTCTATGGTGACTTGAACATATGCTTCATATTTGTGATATTTTTTTTTTGTAAATCACAACTTCATGACCAAGTTGATTGCAGATCTTGCAATGTACATCTAGTCTCTTCCACCATTCAAATGGAGGATGACTTATTTTGCCATAGTGCTGGCAAAGTGGGTAGTTTTTCCTTGAACTATTACCCTTACTTTGAGTCTTGTGGTTTGCTGTGAAAGCTCCTTCAACCATGCCATCATGTCTCATAAGTCTCCTTTGCTCTTGCACCTACAATGTATTTAACAATTTTGCCAAGGTAATGTTGGACAGGTGTTTTGTGTTTTTCGAGGTAGTTATTGATACTTCATTTCTTCAGACACTGTAACAAGAATTTTTTCAATAATTCTTGAATCTTTAAATTTTGTTTCAAGCAATTTTACCTTGTTTACAATTCCAAGAAGTCGATCTAAATAATCTTTGACAGTTTAAGATTCCTTCATCTTTTGAAATTCGAATTCTCTTATTAGATTTAATACCTTCATCCCTTGTATTATTTCATCTCCAGTATATTATTCCTTCAGATAATCCCAAATTAATTTTTGTGATTTATTTGCTATAATTCTCTTCAAAATTGCAAGAGACACGCTAGCAAAAAAAGTTGCTTTGGCCTTTGATTTTTTGATCTTCATCTCCTTTTGGCATTTGATCTAGGCCACCGTGGATTATCGCGCAGCGGAATAATATCATAATCCTCCTCCATAGCCTCCCAAATATCTAAAACCTCAAGATAAGTCTCAATTCTTACTACCCAAAGATTGTAATTCTCACCATCAAAGATAGGAGGAGATATTTGGGAAAAGTTATTTTCAGAATTAATCTCTTTAACATATCCCTCAAGAAATTAGCTCTAATACCAATTGTTGGTTTTTGCTTTGAAATTACAGAAATAACAGAGAAAGTGTTGGACAAAAAAAATACTTCAATTGTATTTTTAAAGGAAATTATTTTTTTAATAACTCAAAGACATATATTTATAGCTGAATTTCTAACTTGACTTGACTTCAAATAAGGATAACTAATTCCTCATTCAAATAACAAAGGAATAACTAATTCCTAAGTCTAAGACACATAGTATTTTAATAATTTAAAAATACTAAAATTATCTACTCTTACTTTATTTTTGAGACATATCTTCAACACCAAGTCATGCTACAATGTTAAATTAAGTGATGATGGGAGGCAACATTTATTTTTTACCGTACCATAACTTTTAGAGTAATTTGCAGTATTGAACATTGTTAACGTGATGAAATGTGCAGGTTAAAGAAGAAAGAGTTAGAGATAGCTATTTCATCTGACAATGAGAGTGATGAGCCATAAGCTCAATCATTAACTTGTAGAGTTGAAAATTTAGATTTTTAATAAGGGTGATAGTAAGTCTGATGCCTCATCCACCACTTGATGGGTTGTCACTCTTGGTTGTCCATTGTTTATTTAAAAAGAGTTAGACTATGTAAGGAGCTGTAATCTATGTGAGATCCATTTGCCCTGATCAACAATTGTTAATTCAAAATAAGTTAGTATTTGTAAGGCTAACAGTCTCACTGACGAGCCATCATCCAAGAGATGGGAAATCGTATAATCATCGAGCCCATGTAAGTATTTGTATTTTACAAATTAACAAACCCCACCTCCTCTACGCAATCACCTCTCAACCCATGAACCCTACCCACTAAATTCTAACCAAACCAAATTAACCTAAATAATCTCAATCCAAAATCCTAAGCCCAATTATCCCAATTGATTAATGTTGAGATATTACATATCTTGTACATTTATTCTTGTTTATTTGTTTCACAGTGTTGAGATATTACATATCTTGTACATTTATTCTTGTATATTTATTTTCCATAGTTGTAGATCAAATCCCATTAATTGGGATCATGATTTCCTTTCTAAAAGATGGATTGATTGATTTGAATCAACTTGTATATATATTGAGTTTGTGAATAATAAAACTACAGCAACTCAAGATATTTTCTCTCCTTTTCAACATAGTTTATAGCTTGACCATTCCAAAAACCCAAATACTAGCAATAAGAGTCACAATATGGATTCATCAAATCCATATTTTCTTCAACATTAAGATCATCCCAGCCACATGCTTGTTCCAATAAAATTGAATGGGATCAATTATCCATCCTCGATCAAATCCATGATTCATTCTCTCACGACCAAAAATAAGTTATCTTTTATTGATGGATCAATCAAATGACCGTCGAAAAATGATAAGCCAGTAGATTATGATCTGTGGAATCAGTGCAATAGTATGATTTTATTATGGCTTGCTCATTCTGTGGAAACTAATCTAGAAAAAGGAGTCATTCATGCCAAAACTGCTCACCATGTAAGGCAAGACCTTAAAGATCAATTTTCACAAAAGAATGCACTAACAATATATCAGATTCAAAAATCATTGGCTTCACTCTCGCAAGGTAATATGAATGTTTCTTCCTATTTTACAAAACTCAAAGGTCTTTGGGATGAATTAGATACATTTTGGATACTTTCCACATGCAACCAAATCAAAACACACACTGATCAAATTAAAGAAGATAGTCTAATTTAATTTTTTATGGGTCTAAATGATGTCTATAATGTTGTTCGATCAAATATTCTCATGATGTCTCTGCTGCCTAATGTATGCCAAGCATATTCTCTGGTTATTCAAGAGGAAACACAGAGACAAATGATGATGAAATCAAAAGAAAGTTCCTCCACCGTAGCTACGCTTCAAAGACGTACTAATAATTTTTTTTAAAACGCAAGGATAAGCAACATTGTGACCATTGCAATAGAGAAAACCACACAATTGAGAACTACCGCACTCTAAAATTTCATTCCAAACATTGCAATAGAAAAGGTCATACTAAGGATAGATGCAAGTTTAAAAATGGCACTTGGGCACTCATCAACTCAGGAAGCCAAAATAATCAACAACAAGGCAGATCTCAGGACAATCCTTCTCATGTTACTAATTTAGCATAATCTTTTCAATCTAAGAAGGAGGTTCATTCACAAGATGACAATGGTTCATATGGACTTTAACAACTTCAATAAATTACTCATGCAGTAAGCTTGTTGTCTCAAAATAATAATTACTTTTGATTCCACATTGTTCACTCAAACAAAATCCCCGTCAATACCTATTTTCAATTTACCTAATGGGTTGTCAGTACCAATTCATTCTACTGGCATAATTCCATTCAACTCAGACATCACTTTTAATGATGTTTTACATATTCCCTCTTTTCGCTTAAATTTAATGTCTATTAGCAAACTTACCAATGATCTAAATTGTTGTGCCCTTTTGTTTCCCTCTTTTTTTGTACTACAAGACTTCGCTACGAGGAAGAAGATTGGCTTGAGTAAACATCATTTGGTTTCTCTTACATGTCATCAATGCAACAACCACCCATTTCCCATCAAGTTTAACAACCAAAATATTTATGGCACACGCATCTAGGCCACCCGTCATCTTCTCACCTCAGATTAATTGCTCTACTATTAGCTTCTCATAGTATTTCTTTTGATAATAATTGTGATGTTTATCCTTTGGATAAATAGAAATGACTTGCATTTCCATTGAGTAACATGTCTAATCTTGCTCCATTTGACTTGTTACATTGCCATTTTAGGGTCCTCATCGAGTACCTACAGTTTCAAGGGCTCATTTTTTTCTTACTATTGTGGATGATTTTACAAGATGCACCTGGTTATTTCTCATGAAATACAAGTATGAAAATTCTCATCTTTTATATCATTTACTAAAAATCAATTTCATACTTCAGTTAAAAAAATTACGATGGAAAATGGCACAGAATTTGAAGCAATGAAATTCTTTTTACACTCTCATGGAATTGAATTTCAAAGAACTTGTGTTTCAACTCCACAATAAAATGGAGTAGTTGGATGTAAGCATCGTCATATTCTAAATATTTACCTTTTGGGGAAAATGCCTTTTGACTACTGTTATATTATTAACCAACTACCAATCTCATTGTTACATTCTAAGTCACCTTATGAGTTCTTATATCACAAATCACCATCACTTAGTCATCTAAAAGTTTTTGGTCATTTGTGCTATGCTACTGTTGTCCAACATAAACAGAAATTTGATTCCTGGGCTAAATGTTGTGTCTTTGTTGGTTATCCTACTAGTCAAAAAGGTTACAACATTTATGACCTGGGAACAAAACAACTTTTCATAAGTCGTGATGTCAAATTTTCTGTAACTATCTTTCCATTAAGTCTAGTTACACCAACTTTGATGTTATTGCCATCTCAATCCTCTTCTAGCATAATTGACGTTTTGTCTTCTCCACCATCTTTCATAAAACAGGTCCCATCGTCTCAACCTCAACCCAATGAGAAAGTAGAATCGCATGAACTCATAATTACAGAGGATGTTTCCAACAATCCTACCCAATCTAAAATTTTAGCAAATTATAGTCCATCCACTTCAGATGAATCCAACCAACTTGTTAAAAATCCAACATCAAATGACTCTCTTTAACCTATTTTAGTCACTTTGAATGTTGCAGTTCCTTCATATCCCCTTTTAAGGCAATCTACTCATCCAAGATAAACTCTAGAATGGCATAAAGACTACATATTACCAACTCAAGACAGTCATTCTTCTGCTATGCCAAGTGCTAAAATAGGTACTCAATATCCTCTCTCTTATATTTTTTCTCACTCTCGTATATCTTCAACACATTGTACTTTTTTAGCTAATATTAAAAGTCACAGAGAACCTATTTCATATGCTCAGTCCATTCTTGATCCACGTTAGCGAAAATCCATGAATGTAGAATTAGAAGCATTAAAACAAAATAAAACTTTGAGCTTAGTTCCACTCCATGTTGGTCAGAAACCCATTAGATATAAATGGGTTTATAAAATAAAATACAAATTGGATGAAATGATTGAGCATTATAAGGCCCATCTTGTTGCAAAGGGATATACTCAAATTAAGGGAATTGATTATCAAGAAACTTTTTCTCCCGCAGAAAAACTCACGACACTTTGTTGCCTTCTTACAGTTATTTCTGCAAGAAATTGGTTTGCCTATCAATTGGATGTCCAAAAATGTTTTCCTTCATGGATCCCTACATAAAGAGGTGTATATGGAACCTCTACCAGGTTTTCTACGCCAGGGGGAGAACACCGTATGACGGATTTACAAGCCCCTTTATGGCCTTAAACAAGCATCAAGAAATTGGTTTCTCACATTTTCAGAGGCTATTCATAAAGTGGGTTTTCAACAATCAAAGGCTGATCATTCACTTTTCACCAAGGAGAAAGGTACATCATTTACAGTGATCCTTATTTATGTTGATGACATACTTTTCACAGGCAATGATCTTAAAGAAATTGAACACATCAAAAGGTTTCTTCTCAAATGCTTCTGCATTAAAGATCTTGGGGATTTGAAATATATTCTAGCATTGAATTTTCTCAATCAAAGAAAGGGATCCTTATGTCTCAGAGGAAATATGTAATGGATATTATGCAAGATTCAGGAATCCTAGGAGCAAGGCCTGAAAAATTTCCAATGGAACAAAATTTAAAGCTAACTTCTACAAATGGAATTCCACTTAATGAAACAACTAAATATAGAAGATTAGTTGGAATATTGATTTATCCCACTGTCACACGGCCTGACACTATTTACTCTACTCAAACACTCTAGCAATTCATGCACGAGCCAAGAAAACCTTATTGGGATACTGCTATGTGAGTTCTCAAATACATCAAGGGTACTCTAGGTCAAGGTTTATTATTTCCTTCCACATACAATCTTATTTTAAAGGCCATTTGTGATTCAGATTGGGGTAGTTATCGAACCACAACGAGGTTTGTCATAGGATACTATATTTTTTTTGGAAATTCACTTATCTCGTGGAAATAAAAGAAACAATTAGTTATTTCTAGATCATCAGCAGAGGTAGAGTATCGAGATTTATAAAACACGTTCATTACCCTATCCTAAATTCACTTATTAAGGATACTTCATTACCCACATTCATTACCTTATATTAAGTCAAGTTATTCCATTATCTATAATTTATAAAACAATGACAAATCCCATGATTTATCAATACCAACAATTAACCATCAAACCTACGCATACCTTACAAAAAATAGAATTTATAAATTGAGTTCATTTTTGTTGTTATCTAGAATTACATCTTCTCCAACATATTTTAAGTTCTCTAGCGTTCATAATTTATTTGTGATATAGATTTGTAACAATTCGTATTTCAGGCTAGAATGTAAACCTTTGTTCGTACGCGTAATAGTTCCAAAAGAAAATAAATCATGTGAAAATTTAGTGTGTTAATCAATTATGTAGTGTGGGAATATAGTTGAGCATGAACTGAGATCATAAGGGTCCCTTAACTCAAAGACGAGTTTAAAGATTTCTTATCGATTGAGTTTTAGTGAGCGTCTAAATAAGGTTCAAGTTACATCGATGATAACTATTTTTATATAATGAATTAGGATTCCTACTATATATCAAATGAAATATATTTGAGTCCTCTCTACAATGCCACTAGTTTTTCCTAAATCCGATATCGGGTAAAAATGTTATGCCCATTTTATAGAGAGATGTCAATCTGCCGAGGGTGCGACAGCCGACCCGATGGACTGTCAGGCCTGTGATGGACCATCAAGCCTTACATCAACCCAAAAATAGTGAGTTTAGTCACTAGATATGACCCTACAATTCTAGTAATGGTCCATCAACCAAGCTGTCGAGCAAAAAATCCGAAGTTTACGAAGGTAGGATGTTTTAAAAGGGGTGTTTTGCTACTTTTCCTCCTCAAAAAACCTCCCCAATGGATTAAATTACTCTCAAAACATTATTAATCAATCAGTATCAATTATAAAATATCAAAATCCTCTTTTCACTCTAAAATAATAAGATCAAACTAGGTTTCCTCTAAGTTCAAGAATTCAAGAAAAGTGTCAAGATTGGAGTTCTAATTTTCAAATTAAACTACTTATGGTACGTGGGGTTGTCCTAACCTCATGGGCATGTGTTTCCTTTGAAATTTTAACAAATTTTCAAATTTTATAAGTATATATATACATATGGTGAGTTTGGGAATTTGTTTTAAAAGCATGTATTGTGAACATAGTTTGATGAAGGTATCTAATGGTCATGGGATTTCTTTTCATAACTTTGATATATGATTCCATATATATATGTGTGTGCTTTGAACTTGAAGGATGGTTTTGAATATGAATAGTGAATCCTTTAAATCCATGATGATATTTATGTTCTTGAATGGTATTGAATTGTACACTATTGAGAGCATGGTTTAAGAACCCTTTTTGAATAATAGATTATACTAAACCAATGTTGAAGGATAATTTTTAAACAAATTATGATTTTTCTTAAGTTTTAAGCTTTCTATAATTAATATGTATGTGTTAAATAATTGATATGTGAAAGGCTGTGAAATGGTAGACTATAAATGACTTGCAAGTTGGGGGTATAACGATACCCATAGAGAAATTACCCTTGGAAGAAAAAGGAAAGAAGGTTGTAAACATGATGCATGATTTCTATTAATAAGATAAAACTAGACTAATGTAAGTTGGATAATTACCCAAAGAAAGCACGAGTGTGGAGACTTTGTTCTGGAAATCGTGATTTTCCGACATGGGACTTTGATACCCTACTATGTGATCTTGTGTAACTTGTATTTTGTCGTCCCAATTCGGGACTATGTTTGGGAGACCTACTATGTGATATTGTGCCCAACCATAAATTATTGAATTGGCTGGGGAATTTGACACCCTGCTTTGTGATTTTGTGTGTTCTCCCCTCACTAGAACTCCAAGCTTGGCGGCAAATCGAGATTTGGTGGTTTGTGTAAACATGAATTTGTAGAGTGTACCATCTACCACAATAATGCAAAAGTAAATGCATTAAATTATTTTGTGACACTATTTATATAAAATAGCTCACCTATGTTGTGTAAAAGATGTATTTTTTTAGATTACTTTGTGTACCAGTATATCTGTATTGATCCCTATATTTCAAGATCTGGGGTATAGTCTTGGGGCCCAGTTAAGCAGTAGAGAGGTGTTTTAGAGATTTGCAGTTGGTGAACCTCCCTTATTTCAGAAGGCCGAGTTTATAGAACATTGTCATTTATTTAGTTTATGGTTTGACTGGGAGCCTTGTCTCGGTCTTCTTTTAGATTTAAGATGAATCATGTAATGTTAGAGATTTCACAGATGAGTGTTAGGTGTTTAGAGTATTCAGAATTTCCTTTTTAATTGTTTAAAGTTTATGATATTGACCAGGATTTTTTTGTGTTTTGTTTTTTCGCAAATTTCCTTATATCATATGATCATTGTGCATAATTACAAGATAAAAAAAATGTATCTGGGCCTTCATCGTTCATGATACTCATTACGGTTGGGCCCCAGCTTGGGTCATGACAAACATAGTATGGTAGCATGGTTCATGGTCCCAAGGTATCTGCGAAATTACGTCAGGTAAAGTCCTGATTATGGGTGTGTAGAGCGCTACACTTATAAATAGGAGGCTACAAGGCATTTAGTAATATCTCCCTTATTTGATGATTTAGTCTGTGTTGTAGAGTCTAAATGTCCTTTAATCAATGATCTCTTGTATTTTAGAAAATTTTCATGTGTTTCTATCTCTCCAATGAACAGAAGGCCCTAGATTAAGATGTGTACCCTACCCATGGGATGAGGACACATAATAGGGCTCATAATTCAGAGCTTTTTGCTACTCCAGGAGTTCCACCTATTCAGACCAGTCCACCTAGGGAACCCAAGGCTCCTTTTTCTGGAGCTAACATACTTAACTTCCCTAGAGAGTGGTTTTGAATACTGTGTACAGACAGTCTATCCATATGATTTCACAGCTGGTAGCCTCTCAGACCCGTCGGTTTAAAAATGTGGGTTCTATGTCGGGTTAATCTAAGACTATCCGAGTTGGTCAATTCATGAGACTGAACCCACCTATGTTCATTAGAATGAAGGTTGAGAAAGACCCCCAAGGGCTCATTGATGAGTTAGAGAAGATTTATAGAGTTATGAATGTGAATGAGGTTCGAAGGATAGTGATGCTGAGCTTTCTATATGGGGTGATTTTGTAGAAGCCTTTCTAGATTGATTCTTTACTCGGGAATCGAGGGAATCCAAGGATGAAGAGTTTACAAACATAAAGCAAGGGAAGATGAGTGTTAAGGAGTACACCCTAAAATTTAACCAGTTATCCCGTTATGCTCCAAAATTGGTGGGTAACATGAGGGCCCACATGAGGAATTTTGCATCCAATCTCTAGGATGATCTAGTGTTGAAGTGTAAAGGAGCAATACTGAATAGAGACATGGATTTCTCTAGACTTTCCATTCATATGCAACAGGTTGAGAAGAAAAAAATAGTGGCAGAAGCAAGGGAGAAAGATAGGCAGGCTAAGAGGGTGAGATCTAGAATAACAGTCAATAATATGTTGGCAATTAAGGGATCAAGTTGTTTAAAAAGAAGTTTTAGAGCAATGCTTAGTCCTCAGCAAGTGCACCTGTACTTAGTCCTTTGGGTGAACAGTGGTTCCAGTCAGGAGATAGGCCCAGAGCTCAGGGCAACCAGTCCTAGAGGAGCGTAACTCAACCTGATAGATTATTTCCTCATTGTGGTATTTATGGTAAAAGTCATCCAGGGAAATGTTATTTTGAGAAATGGAATTTCTAGTCTTGCAGCCAAGTAGGCCACATTCAGAGAGATTGCCCTTTCGCCAAAGGAAATATAGGGAGAGCTAAGTTCCAAGCCGTATTCACAGCCCCCATCCTAAAGGATCTACTCTAGCTATCGGTGGTGGTTTCAACTAATTATATTCTTTATCTAACCTACAAGATGCAGAGGCTTCTACAGATGTAACGACGGGTACATTACAAATTTTCTCCTGTAATGTGTATGTGTTGCTGTATCCAGTGTCTAATTTGTCCTATGTGACCTCGTATGTGGCATTTAGTTTTATTAGTGGGCCCAAAAATATTCTAGAACCCTTCTCTATTTATACTCATATTGGTGACTCTATTGTGGCTAGAAGGGTGCATAGAAACTGTGTTGCATCCATTTGTGATCGTGATACTATGGCAAACCTTGTAGAGTTTGATATGGTTAACTTTGATGCTGTCTTGGAGATAGATTGGCTCTATTCGTGTTATACCACATTAGACTGTAGAACCCAAAAAGTTACCTTCTCTTTTCTGAATAATCCAGTGATAGAGTGGGAGGGGTATTCTTTAGCACCCAAAGGGAAATCCATATCTTATCTTAGATCTCATAGGCTTATATCAAAGGGTTATTTGTATCATCATATTTGGGTCAAAGATTCCATTGCTAAAAGTCCTTCCCTTCAGTCTACCCCTGTATTTAATAAATTCCCAAAAGTCTTTTTCGATGATCTCCCAGGGATACCACCTGATTGGGAGATAGATTTTGGCATTGACTTGTTGTCAGACACCCAGCCTATTTCTATTCTGCCATACATAATGGCTCAATTAAAAGAATTGAAAGAACAATTAAAAGACCTTCTAGACAAGGGCTTTATCCATCCTAATATTTATCATTGGTTGCACCTGTACTCTTTGTTCATAAGAAAGACAGTTCCTTTCGTATGTGTATTGACTACCGTCAGCTCAATAAGGTCACTGTTAAAAATAAATACCCTCTTCCCAGAATTGATATTTTGTTTGATCAAATCCAAGGTACAAAATATTTCTCTATTATAGACCTCCATTTGGGGTATCATTAGTTGAAGGTTAGGGAGGCTAACATTCCCAAAATAGCTTTCCAAACCCAATATGGCCATTATGAGTTCTTAGTTATGTCCTTCGACTGACTAATGCCCCTGTTGCCTTCATGGATCTTATAAATAGGGTGTTCCATCAGTTTCTAGACCTGTTTGTCATAAATTTCATCGACGACATCTTAGTTTACTCCAAGAATTAGGAAGATCATACCAATCGCCTCCGAACCATCCTTCAAACCCTCAAAGATCATAAGTTGTATTCAAAATTCTCCAAGTATGAATTCTGGCTTAGTGTTATTTCTTTCTTGGGCATATTATGTCTAGTGAGGGAATTAAGGTTGACCCCTAAAAGATTGATGCAGTAATAAAATGGCCCAGGCCCATGACTCCAACCAATATCCGGAGCTTTTTGGGTTTGGCAGGGTATTACAAAAGGTTCATAGAAAGGTTTTCCTCCATTGCTGCTCCACTTACCAAGTTGATGTAGAAAAAGGTGAAATTTATGTGGTCTTACTCATGTGAAATTAGTTTTGAGAAACTAAAATATAAGTTGACTACTGCACCTATTTTGACCCTTCCTGGAGGTACAGAGGGTTTTGTTGTTTACTATGATGCATCCCGAGTGGGACATGGGTGTGTACTTATACATCGTAGCAAGGTGGTAGCTTATGTATCTATTCAGTTGAAGGTGCACTACAAAATTACCCCACCCATGACTTGGAGTTGGCAGCAGTGCTATTCACACTAAAGATGTGGCACCATTATTTGTATGGTGTTCACATTGATATTTTCACTGACCATAAAAGTTTACAATATGTTTTCTCATAGAAAGAACTGAATCTCAGGCATAGGCGTTCGTAGGAACTATTGAAAGATTATGAACTGAGCCAGCACAATATTCCGGTCAAGGCAAATGTGGTGGTCAATGGCCTTAGCAGGTTGTCAATAGGCAGTCTTGCTCATGTTGAGGAAGGCAAAAAGAAGATGGTGAAATATATTCACCGGCTTGTAAATCTAGGGGTTTGACTTCTAGATTTCAAAGATGGAGGAGTAATTGTTCATGAGATAGCTAAATCTTCCCTATGTGCTGAAGTTAAGGAAAGACAAGTGTAAGACCCCATCTTGATGCAGATTAACAAAGAATTTGGTCAATAGAAGGTGATGATTTTTAAATTAGAAGTGATGGAATTTTAAGGTGTTAAGGTAGGCTATGTGTACAGAACATAGATGGGCTGCGAGAGAGAATTCATGACAAGGCTAACACTTTAAGGTATGTTGTTCACCCATTGGTGGAACAAAATGAAAAGAGATGTTGTTGAATTTGTGTCTAAGTGCTTGAATTGTCAACAAGACAACGTAGAACATTTAAGGCCGGAGGGGTACTTCCCAAGAGATAGATTTGCCTATGTTGAAATGGGAGATGATCAATATTGATTTTATCATAGGGATTCCAACATCCCAGAGCCAATATGACTCCATTTGGGTGATTGTTGATCGGATGATCAAGTCAGCTCACTTTCTGCCTGTGAGGACTAACTATTCGGGAGATGATTATTCCAAGTTGTACATTGAGGAAATAGTGTTCTTGCATGGAGCACCAATATTCATTATATTTGATCGAGGTATACAATTCTCTTCATAGTTTTGGCGGTCTTTTCAGAGGGTTTTAGGTACCCAAGTGAACCTGAGTACTGCCTTTCACCCTAGACTGATGGGCAAGCTGAGCGCACTGTTCAAACCCTTAAGGGTATGTTAAAGGCCTGTGGAATTGACTTCAAAGGTAATTGGGTAGATCATTTGCCATTGATAGATTTCAGCTACAGTAATAGCTACCATGACATTATTCAGATGGCTCCTTTTGAAGAACTTTTTTGGAGGAGATGTAGATCACTAATTGGGTGGCATAAAGTGGGTGAAACTCAATTGTTTGGGCCTGACGTTGTTCATCAGGCAATAGAGAAGGTTAATATCATTAGGGAATGACTTAAGATAGATCAGAGTCATCAGAGATCCTATGCCGATGTTAGGAGAAGGGAGTTAGAATTTGAGGTTAGTGACTGGGTGTTTCTCAAAGTCTCCCCTATGAAGGGAGTCATGTGTTTCAGAAAGAAAGAGAAGTGTAGTCCTCGTTATATAGGATTGTATTAGATTTTGAAGAGGATTGGTGGGGATGCCTATGAGTTAGGTTTTCCCGCAAGCCTAGCTTTTGATCATCCAGTATTCCATGTGTTCATTTTGAAGAAGTGCATTGGAGATCACTCCCTATTATTGCCGGTAGAGGAGATCAACATGAAAGACTCCTTGTCATATGAAGAAAAACCCATTGCCATTTTAGATCTCCAAGTTCAAAAGTTGAGGAGTGAGGAAATAGCTTCAGTTAAGTGATGGGGAGGAATCAAAAAACTGAGGAAGCTACTTGGGAGCCAAAGGATGATATGCGTGAGAGGTACCGACTCTTTTTGAAGCCATGGATGATGATTTAAAAGGTAAAAATCTTATTCTACTCTTTTTTTTCTTCCATTAAGCTCTTGAAATCGTGCTTGTTATGTCCTGAGTCATCATTCGGGGATGAATCATCTCGGGGGGGATAATGTAACAAACCTTATTTTGGGCTAGAATGTAAATCGTCGTTCCTTCTTATAATAGTTCCAAAGCCAATTAATCCTATGAAAATTTAGTGTGTTAATCAATTATGTAGTGTAGTAATCTAATTGAGCATAAATTGAGATCATAGGTGTCCCTTAACTCAAAGACGAGTTGAAAGCTTTCATATCGATTGAGTTTTAGTGATTGACTAAACTTGGGTCAACTTAAATCGACCATAACTTTTTGTATATTAAAAATTAATGTTCCTACTATATACAAAATGAAAGGTCTTTGATTCCTCTTTCCAATGCCACTAATTTAGTCTTAATCCTATATCGGGTTAAAAAGTTATTCCCATTTGATAGAGAGGTTTCAATCTGTCGAGGGTACGACAGCTGACCCGACGGGTCTCCAGGTCCTTGATGGACCATCAAGCCTTCCGTCACCCCAAAAATAGTGAGTTCAATCAATAAAAATGACCCGATGGTTGAGGTGACGGTCCGTAACCTACCTGATGATCCGTCAACCAAGCCATTGGATAAAAAATCCAAAGTTTGCAAAGGCAGGATGTTTTAAAAGGGGTGTTTTTGTACTTTTCCTCCTCAAAAAACCTCCCCAATTGATTTAATTACTCTCTAAAAGTTATTAATCAATCATTGTCATTTATACAATATCAAAATCCTCTTTTCACTCTCAAAAAATAAAGATCAAACTAGGGCTTCCTCTAAGTTCAAGAATTCAAGAAAAGTGTCAAAATTGTAGTTCCAATTTTCAAATTAAACAACTTAACGTACGTGGGTTTGTCTTGATATCATGGCCATGTGTTTTCTATCAAATTTTAACAAAGTTTCAAACTTTATAAGTATATATATACATGTGGTGAGTTTTGGAATTTGTTTTAAAAGCATGTCTTGTGAACATAGTTTGATGAAGGTATCTAATGGTCATGGGATTTCTTTTCATAACCTTGATTTATGATTTCATTAATATATATATATATATATATATATATGTGTGTGTGTGTGTGTGCTTTGAACTTGAAGGATGGTTTTGAATCTGAATTTTCAATCATTTAAATCCATGGTGATATTTATGTACTTGTATGGTATTGAATTGTACACTATTGAGAGCATGGTTTAAGAACCCTTTTGGAATAATAGACTTATGCTAAACCAATGTTGAAGGGTAATTTTTAAGCAAATGATGATTTTTTCTTAAGTTTTAAGGTTTTTATAATCAATGTATATGTGTTGAATGATTGGTATGCGAAAGGTTGTGAAATAGTGGGCTATAAATGACTTGAAAGTTTGGGGTATGACAATGCCCCATCGAGAAATTACCCTTGGAAGCAAAAGAAAATAAGGTTGTGAGCATGATTCATGTTTTCTTTTAATGATCTTAAACTAGACTAATGTGATTTGGATGCTTACCTTAAGAAAGCACGAGTCAAGAGACTCTGTACTGGAAACTGTGATTTGCCGACATGAAACTTTGGTACCCCGCTATGTGATCTTGTGTACCTTGTATTATGTCGTCCCAATTCGGGACTATGGTTAGGAGCCCTGCTATGTGATGTTGTACCCAACCACGATATACTGAATTGACTGGGGAATTTGACACCCTTCTTTGTGATCTTCTGTGTTCTCCCCTCACTAGAACTCCGAGCTTGAAGGCAAACTGATATTTGGTGGTCTGTGTAAACATGAATTTGTAGGATGTACCATCTATTACAATAATGCTAAAGTAAATTAAGATACAGAGGAAAGAAATGCGTTTGGAAACTCCTCCTAATATGCCCATGTGCTTTCAAATTATTTTGTGACACTATTTATATAAATGCTCTCACCTATATTGTGCCAAAGTTGTATTTTGTATTTGGATTACTCTGCATACTAGTAAATTCGTATTAACCCCAATATTTTAGGATCTGAGGCACAGTCTGGGGGTTTAATTAAGAAGTAGAGAGATGTTTCAGAGATTTGTAGTTGGTGAGCCTCCCGTATTCTGGAAGGACGGGTTTACAGAACATTGTCATTCATTTAGTTTATGGTCTGACTAAGGGCCTTGTTCCAGTCTTGTTTTATATTTATGTCGAATCATTTCATGTTAGAGATTTCGCAGAGGGGTGTCACATGCTTAGAGTATTCAAAATTTCCCTTTTAATTGTTCAAAGTTTATGATATTGACCAGGGTTCTGTTATGTGTTGTTTTTCTGCTAATTTTCTTATATCATGTGATCATTGTGCATGATTACCATATAGAGAAGGGTACCCGGGCCTTTATGGTTCTGGATGCTCATTACGGCCAAGGCCTCGGCTCTGGTCGTGACAAGATTGGGCTAATTGGATTGGTTTTGAATAAGTGAGAAAATAGTTGAATGAAGGGTAAAATATTTTCTATTGAATTTCAAAATCTTTGGAATATTATGACTGCCCACCAAATTCGAATTGGTGAAGTCTCAGCAAGTCAGTAGTCCGCTTGAAATCATGAACATTCTATTACACCATGAGATTTACACCTCATTTGAGACTGTAATCTCAATGTTATAGTGGAATGTTAATAATGATAAAGTGGGTTACTCACTCTTGTCTAGTATGTTACCTGTTGGAGTTGATGACGAGAGTGACGAGCGGTTACACCTATGACAAGTCCTCAGGTTGTCAATTACATATAAATTAGGGAATAAACTATCTTAGGACGATGAAAAAGACTAGCGAGTCACCACACCTATGATGAGTTGTCACCTCATATTATCTAATATAAATTATTTGGTAACATTCTGCTTGAAGATGACAATGAGGACTGACAAGCTATCACACTAGTTATGAGCCATCACCTCTAGTCATCACCTATGTTTGGGAAATTGCTAAGCCGATTATGAGGGTCAATAAGATGTCACGCCTTTGATGTGACACCACCTCATGTCGTCAGGCATGTGGATATATTGGACGATTGTTAAATTTTTGTGTCACATTTGTTTTCCAATGTTAACATCACTCTTATAAAGGTAAAAATGCTTCCCAATTTGCAACCTATTCATGGTGGGGCAACTAAGAGATAAAAAGAAGCCACCTCAACCCAAAAACTAAATGATGAATAAGAACATTGGGTCGAAGAGACAGAAACCAAATGATACAAAACTAGACAAAGTGTAAGAAATGAGTACTAGTTCCCGATTCTGATTGGGTAGCTTTGCTAGTAGAAAGTGACCCTAGAATGCAATACTAGTTTAGATGATGAAGTTGAAGGTGGTACTGATACCACCACCAGTATCGAAAGAGACCTTGAACAAGAATATGGTAAGGCAATTAAACAGAAACCCAAGAATTAAAGATAATATTTAGTGGCAAGTAACAATGACAGACCAAATCTATTAGGATGGTCTCTCCTC
This sequence comes from Capsicum annuum, assembly GCF_002878395.1. NCBI lineage: Eukaryota > Viridiplantae > Streptophyta > Magnoliopsida > Solanales > Solanaceae > Capsicum > Capsicum annuum. The sequence continues at coordinate 20,349,612 of NC_061116.1, read as the reverse complement.
AACTAGAAAGCATAGATCCAAGAATCCATTGGTTAAGAAGGTGAAGATAATTATTTTAGGGATAGGAGAGTATCCTCAAATTGAGTGAAAGTTCAACTGCTATGAAGTGGGTTTTACTATGAAATATCATGGGAAGTATTATCCAACTATAGTGTGTGAATTCTATACTAATTATGTTGCCACGTAAAAGATCAATTGCAGAAAGAGCCAGAAAGTGACAGAGTTAACAATCCTTGTCATGGTTCCTATTTGGGAGTTTTGCTAGTTAATTCTTGTAGAATAACCAACCAGTTCGCATATGGGGCAGATTTTGTGCCACCAACCAGTACTCCAGATTTTTACCATAAGGTGAATGACTGAACCAATCAACGTCCATAATTAGCACACGTACTAACTCAAAGAGAACCTGAATGGTAGACAAATCACAGCTCCAGAATTAGGAAGGCTACCTTAACTGTTGTAGCAAAGTTCTTATGGGCACTGGTGAGATTCTTTTTAATGCTTATGGTAGGTAACAACAATTTAGGTAAGGATAGAGAAGTGTTAGTAGCGAGCTTGATATTTTTACACAAATTGAACTATGGTGAGATCATTGCGAATGAGATCAAAATATGGGCTACAAAGCCTAATGCCTATCCATTTCCACGTATTGTCATATAGCTATGCGAGTAGAATTATTCTAATGCCTCGAGAGTAACCCCTGAACATCACATGGTGTCTGAGACTATGAATAGTCCCAAGCTAACCCATGATATTTTATCAACACTGAACTCATAGGAAGGTAGGCTAAGATATACGTAGCAGCTGAAAGGAAAAAAGTTTAAAATCTCCCTTTTATAGTAATAAAAATACCTTTAACTGAATTAAAAATCGTTTGACAAGCCTCTATATGCTAGCTGAAGAGTAATTATGAAGACCCCAATTGACCCAAATAGGAAATAAAACAACTAAGAAACATCCATGAAGTTCGAAACTCTAATAAGCTTGTTCCTCATACTATGAGGACTCATTAAGTATCAAAATACAGGAGATGATCCCCGCGATCAATCATGTTGCTGGGAATAAACACCAAAACCTACATCATAAGACAATGTAGCACATAGACATATAACTGGGTTAGTACTTCTAGAATGTACCGAGTATATGGGAGTGAATGCAATAAGAGAAACTTAAAATGAACATACTTCCAAAATGCATGCTAATTTGTGAAGGGACTCACCTTAATCATGAATAAAACTAAAAGCCAAAATATCATAAATTTATTGGTAATGAAACATAAATAAGAAGCATATTGAGTCACTACACTTAGTTTCTCAAAATCTTTACTATTATTCTTCTTTAAGGGAGATTCTTATAATCGATATAAACTATTTGAGCTATCATGGAGTCCAACATCTTATCCATTTTGGGGAGAGTTGTCCTACCCTTGCCATCAAAGTACTATGCTTCTTTTACATAAATCATACTCATGCGGTGAAGTTGTAGATTTCGAATCTTAAATATGTTCATAAAATCAAAACTAAACTTAAATCAAGTTGTAATAATTGTAAATTAAACTGATAAGCTTAAACTTCTCGTACTCAACAACTTATGCTTAAATTTTGAAATTCATGAATCATGTCATAGAAACTTTATATCAAAATACCATTCTCAAGACATTAATTAGAGTCTTTCATCAATTTATCAAACTACAAGTCAAGATAATGAAAATCATGTCATAGTAACAATCATGTAAGTCAAAACATGAATAAAGGTAATTTCTTGTGTAAATTAAACTTCGAATCACATAATAATATCAAAAATTCAAGAATATGTAAATTTTTTCATGAATCCTAATTTAAATCACATCAATTCAATGAAAAAATCAAGTTTATTTGGGCACAAAGATGAAACTTTATACTTTCTCAAACCCCACTTGCGTGGATTTGCTTGACTTCTTTTAAGGGAACTTAGACTTAGAGATTTGGGAGGTGAATCTTGTTGTTCCAGGGAAAGACAGAAGAAGAGATATTGTTAACTAATTGAGCATAGGGAGAAATAATTCCTATTTTATGTTTTAAGACGTGGGTTGGGAGTTTAAAGAGGAGAAAATACCAAAAGGCTCCTTAATCGAAACTATAGAGACTTGGCCGCCAGTCATCATAGGTCAGCTCACGACTCATAAGTCTGGCTATGAGTCATTTTAGTGACTCGTATTATTGGCAGTAACTAGAAGGGACACGGTGCCTTAGCTGTGAGACATACCCTAAGACTCGTAATCAGTCACTACGACTTGTAATAACCAATCATAGTCTAATCTGAAACTTATGGATCCTACACTATTGATATTACGACTCTCACTATACAAATAGTAATACTTAATAATGACTCATAGGGTCGAGTCATCATGTTACCATAACCATTTAGCTTCTCCACTTAGCTGACTACGACTGGACTATACGACTCGCAAAGTCTCATTATAACTCATTCAGTAAGAATCATAACCAAGACAAAACCTCAATCATCCCATATTATCTTGACTATGACTGATCCTTATGATCTATAATGAGTCTTCACAACTCATTGAGTGAGTCATAAGCTCAACAATAAACTCAAGGACATAGTTTATTACAATATCTTCTCCTTAGAAACATTCTATTCAAATGAGAACCATCTAGGATGAAGATTTTTGAGAAAACCTGACACTTCAATATTGATATTACAACCAATATTATCACTATCATAAGTACTTAATGACTAACAAACACATGATACAGTATGAGAATGCTTAGACGGTCTTAGAGAGAAAGAGTTTATTAAAGAGAAATAAATTTAACTTCAATAAGGACTGAATTAGAAGAAAAAAAGTGAGGGTACTTGGTCATCATGCTTGCTTCATCTTCACAAGTGATTCCTTTAACCAACTAGTTTCTTCAAATAACCTTTACTGATGCCACATCCTTATTTCTTAGACTTTGGACCCGCGTATCAAGAATTTTGACCGAAATTTCCTCATAGGACAAGTTATCCTAGACTCCAATACTTTCTAGGGGGACTATAGGGGACGGAACCCCAATGCACTTCTTTAGCATCGAGACATGGAAAATTGGGTGGACAACATCTAAATTTGGAGGAATGTCAAACTTATTAGAAACCTCTCTAACATGCCTTATTACTTCATACGGGCCAATAAATCAGGGACTCAGCTTTATTTTCTTTCCAAATCTCATTATCCCTTTCATGGGTGACACCTTTAAAAATATCGAATCACCCACTTCAAATTTAAGTTCTGGACTCCCTATATCTGTATAACATTTTTGGCGTCTCTTAGCAGTCCCCAGACTTTTACTAAGAAACTAGACCTTTTTTATAGTTTCAAGTACAAAGTCTAGCCCAATAAAAGTCATTTCACTAACCTCAAACTACCCTATGGGTGATATATACCTCTATCCATACATTTCATCAAATGGAGCCATCTGAATGCTAGCGTTGTAACTATAATTATAAGCAAACTTGATCAGAGGAAAATGATCATCTATAACAACCCGCATTTTGGGCTAGAATGTAAATCATTTTTCCAATGCATAACAGTTCCACAATCCAATAAATCCTATTCAAATATAGTGTGTTAATCAATTATATAGTGTGGGGATCTATTTGAGCATGAATTGATACTATAGAGGTCTCTTAACTTAAAGACGAGTTAAAAGCTTTCCTATCGATTGAGTTTTAGTGAGCGTCTAAACTTTGGTCAACTTTTATCAACAATAAATTTTTATATATAATGAATTAGAAGGTATACTTTATATCAAATAAAATTTCTTTGAGTCATCTTTCCAACTCAACTGGTTTCACCTTAATCCGATATCGGAGTAGAAAGTTATGCTCATTTTACTTTGAAGTGTCTATTGGTTAAAATGTGACAACGGGGATGATGACATATCAACTAGGTGATGGACTATCATGCCTAGTCATCATCCTAGGGACAAAGTGCTACAATCCATCCCAAAACTGACGACCTAGGTGACGGTCTATCACCTGAGTGATGGCCCATCAACCTTGGTCGTCAACTGAGGCAGTTCTGTGATATTTTGATTCCTTAGGGGTATTTTGGTATTTTCTTCACTCCAAAAACCTTTACCATGAAATAAATTACACCCTAAACATTATTTACTCAACCATTATCACTTTTAAACACATCTCAATCCTCTCCACTCTCAAAGAATAAGATAAAACTAGGGTTTCATCTAAGTTCAAGATCCCAAGAAAAGAGTCAAGATTAGAGTTCCATTCTTCGAACGAAATAACTTAAGGTATTTGGGAATATCCTTAAACCCCGTGGGAATGAGTTTTAACATTTTTACTATATTTAAAGATATAAAATCGTGATTTGTAAAGGGTTTCTTGATAATGCTTGAATGATATACATCATGGTTTCATTTTGATAAAAGTATATGTTGGATTTGAACTCTTTTATATAGAATTGAATTACAACTATGAATACTTGTATTTTTGAATGTAATTTTGAAAGATTTGATTGAGAGCTTGAATAACAACTTCCCTCTTTTGGTATGACAATATGGTCTAATTGTATTGTGGACTATTTCAAATGCATAAACTAGTGTTTTAAAGGTAAATTTCTTATTTTTGTTGTAATTGACATAGTTTATGACATGATGAGTGGGAGTCTTCTTGCCACCGCTTTACTCATTAAATTTAAGTAAAGGATTGCATGTTTTGATGGAGGTGGGCTATCAAATTGATATAATATAAATGAATTTTAAGTCAGGGTATGATGAAACTCAATGATGATAGGCCCTTGATAGAATAAATGTTGAATGATTTGAAAGTATGAAGCATGTTTTTTGAAGAACTAAAAAAATGGGCTTAAGAGAGCTAGTCGATTACCTGAAGAGGGAGTTTGAGTGTAAGGGCTCAACGCTGGAAATTGTAGTTGCCGATACAGGTATTATCCAAAAAATAGAGTAATTTGGATGTCATGTAAGGGTGATTCCGTGGTATACTTGTAAGGGGTGTACCAAAGTATTAAAAACTCTTATTCTTGTTGCATACTTGAATTAGAGGCTTGGCCGCTGAGTCATGGGCGGATTCCATATAGCCCATGGAAGTACAAATTTGTAGGGTGTACCGATTTGCTTAGAAGAGTAACAAAGTGTTGATTCATGTTTGAAAGAAAGACTTGAAAAATTCTAAATTATGCCTATGTGTTTCCTTATCTTACATGTAATATTTTACAAAATTTTCTCTCCTATATTATGTATCAAAGATACTTTTTTTGGATTAGTTTCTCATAACAGTACATATGTATTGATCCCCCTATTTCAGGATCAGAGGCATAATCTCGAGGTCCCGTCAGCAGTAGACTTGTGTGTCAGAAGTTACATTTGGTGAGCCTTGTCCTTTTCGAAAGGCCCAGTATTTATACTTTTTTATCATTTTTTGTGTTTATGGTCTTACTGGGGTCCTTGTCCTAGTTCTAGATGAGATGTTACTTTTGATGTATTAGAGATTTCATGGACTGATGTTAGATGGTATTAGAGGTTTATAGATTTTATTTCAAATCATTCTTTTGAATTATAATAATGACCATGATTCTATATTGATATGTATTTCTGCATTGTCCTTCATAGTTTATGAATATGTGCATGATTTCAAGAGAGTAAAGGGCGTTCGGGCCTTCATAGTTCGAGATGCTTGTCATGACTAGGGTCTTGGTTTGGGTCATGACAAAGTTGGTATTAGAGCACGGTTCATGGTCCCAGAGTGTTTACAAAATTGCAGCTTGTAGAGTCCTATTTATGGGTGTGTAGTGCACCACACTTATAAATGGGGGGCTACAACACGTTTAGGAATATATCTCTTCTTTCATGATTTAGTTCATGCTATAGAGTCTATATGTTCTCTAATTAATATTTTTTGTGTTTTAGAAAGTCACCATGCCTCCCCATAGAACAAATTAACAAAATGTTCATGCTGAGGATGTCCATCTCACTCATAGGATGCGGACCCAAAATAGAGCTCGCACTCCAGAGTTCCTCCAGTTCTGACCAGTCCACCTCGGGCTCCACATACCAGTGTCAACTGTCCCCAACCTCCTCAGGGGGAAGTTTCGAATGTTGAGTTAAGATAGTCCATCCATATGATTGCACAACTGGTAGACTCTCAGACCCTTTAGTTTAAAGATGCGGGTTCTGGATCTAGTTTTTCTAAGGTAACCCGGGTCAGTCAATTCATGAGACTAAACCCACATATGTTTACTGGCATGAAAGTTGACGAAGACCCTCAAGGTTTCATTGATGAGTTGGAAAAAATTTTAGAGTTATGCACGTGAATGAGGTTAAAGGTGTGGAAGTGGTGACATATCAACTGAAAAATATGGCAAATCAGTGGTACAATGAGTGGGAGGATTTGAAAGGTAGTGATACTGAGCCTTTAGTATGGGGAGATTTCAAAAAAACTTTTCTGGACCGCTTTTTTCCTCAGAAAATTAAGGGAATCGAAGGTGGAAGAATTTATGAAATTAAAGCAATAAAAGATGAGCGTCAAGGAGTATACATTTAATTTCAACCAGTTATCTCATTATGCCCTAAAATTGGCAAGTAACATGAGAGGACGTATGAGAAAGTTTGTATCTAGTCTTACGGATGATTTGGTATTGGACTGTAAAGGAGAAATATTGAATAGGGACATGGATGTCTCCAGGCTGTTCGTTCATATGCAATATATTGAGGAGCAGAAAAAAAGGGTTGCTGAAGCAAGGGAGAAAGACAGGCAGACTAAGAGGGGTAGGTCTGCAGAACAGAATAATAGTAAATAATAGGGTGGTAATTGGGGAAACAGGTGGACTAAAATGAAGTTTTAGAGTAATTTTTAGTCTTCGTCTAGTACTCCAGTGCCCAGACCTCATGTTGATTGGCGATTTCAGAATCTGCAGCCTAACAATGGGCCCAGGTACAGGGTACTCAGTCACAAGGGAGTGTGGTTAGGCATTATCCTCATTGTAGTACTTATGGGAAGAACCATCCAGGAAGGTGCACCTATAGTGACCGTGTATGTTATCTTTGTGGGCAGACATGTCTTTTATAGAGGGATCGCCCTACTATTAGAGGAAATATTGGGGGCGTTGAGTCCCGAGAAAATTCCTCAGCACCACCACCACCTCCCAAGGGCACTACTTCAGCTACCGACGGTAGTCACAATCGCCTATATGCTTTGTCTAACCGCCAGGATGTAGAGGCTTCACCAGATATTGTCACGGGTACGTTGCAAATCTTTTCCCAAAATATGTATGTGTTGCTTGACCCAGGGGCTACATTATCTTATGTGACCCCATATGTGGCAGTCTGTTTTGGGTTTGAGCTCAATTTTATTTTGAAAGCTTTCACTATTTTTACTTGGTAACTCTATTGTGGCTAGGAGGGTGTATAGAAACTATGTTATGTCTATTTAAGGTCGTGATACTATGGCAGATCTTATAGAGCTTGATGTGGTTGAATTTGATGCTATCTTGGGGATAAATTGGCTCCATTCTTGTTATGCCAACTTAGACTATAGAACCCAAAAAATTACTTTCTTCTTTCCAAATGATCCAGTGATGGAGTGAATGGGGTATTTGTTTGTACCCAAAGGGAAATTCATATCTTATCTTAAAGACCGTAGGCTTATATTAAAGGTTTGTTTGTACCATCTTATTCGGGTCAAAGATTCTAGTGTGGAAAGTACTTCCCTCCAGTCTATTCCTATAGTTAATTAATTCTCAGAAGTCTTTCCTAATGACTTCCCAGGGATACCACCCGATAGGGAGATAGATTTTGGCATTGACTTATTGCCGGACAGCCAACCTATTTCTATTCTACCATATAGAATGGCTCTTGCAGAACTGAAAGAGTTGAAAGAACAGCTAACAGATCTTCTTGACAAGGTCTTTATCCATCCTATTGTTTCACCCAAGGGTGCACCTGTAATCTTTGTGTGTAAGAAAGATGGTTCCCTCCGTATGTGTATAGAGTACCATCAACTAAATAAGGTCACTGTTAAAAATAAATACCCTCTTCCCAGAATCAATGATTTGTTTGATCAACTCCAAGGAGAAAAATGTTTCTCTAAGATAGACCTTCATTCGGGGTATCATCAGTTGAAGGTTAGGGAGGCTGACATTCCCAAAACAGCTTTCGAACCCGATATGGCCATTATAAATTCTTAGTCATGTCCTTTGAATTAACTAACACCCCTACAGCTTTCATGGATCTAATGAATAGGGTGTTATATCAGTTTCTAGCCTTGTTCATCATAGTTTTAATCGACAACATCTTAGTTTACTCTAAGAATGAGGAGGATCATGCCAGTCACCTCAGAACCGTTTGTCAGACCCTCAAAGATCATAGGTTGTATGTAAAGTTTTCCAAGTGTGAATTCTTGCTTAGTGTTATTTCTTTCCTTTGTCACATTGTTTCTAGTGAAGGGATTAAGGTCAACTCCCAAAAGGTTAAGGCAGTGAGAAAATGGCCTATACCCATGACTACATCCGATATCCGAAGCTTCTTCGGTTTGGCAGGGTATTACAAAAGGTTCATTGAAAGTTTTTGTTCCATAGCTACTCCACTTACCAAGTTGACGCATAAAAAGGTAACATTCATGTGGAATGACTCCTGTGAAAATTGTTTTAAGAAATTAAAATACAAGTTGACTACTGCACCTAATTTGATCCTTCTTGAGGGTACATAGGGTTTTTTTGTGTACTGTGATACATCTCGGGTGGGACTTGGGTGTGTACTTATTTAGTATGGAAAGGTGGTAGCTTATGCATCTAGACAGCTAAAGGTGCACGAGCAAATTTACCCCACCCATGACTTGGAGTTAGCGGTTGGGGTGTTTGCACTTAAAATATGGCGGTATTATCTTTATGGGGTATACGTTGATATTTTCACTGACCACAAAAGTTTGCAGTATGTGTTATCGCAGAAAGAACTGAATCTCAGGTAGAGGCGTTGGCTGGAACTGTTGAAACATTATGACATAAGTTTGCACTATCATCCAAGCAAGGCGAATGTAGTGGCCGACACTTATAGCAGATTGTCAATGGAAAGTCTTGCCCATGTTGAGGAAGGAAAAAGGGATATTGTGAAAGATATTCACAAGCTTGCAAATCTTGGAGTTCAACTTGTGTATTTCGAATATGGAGGATTATTTTTCATAAGATTGATAAAAATCTTCCTTATGTGCTGAAGTTAAAAAGAAGCAGGCTAAAGACCCCATCTTGATGCAATTTAAAATGATGTGGGTCAACAGAACGTAATGGTATTTGAAATTGGCGGTGATGGTATTTTGAGATATCAAGGTAGGTTATGTGTACCGAACGTGGATGGTTTGAGAGAGAGGATTCTTGATAAAGCCCATACCTCGAGGTATGTTGTTCACCCAGGATCTACTAAAATATATCATAACCTTAAGACAATTTATTGGTGGAACAATATGAAATGTGATGTTGCTGATTTGTTTCTAAGTGTTTGAATTGTCAACTGGTCAAAGTGGAACATTTGAGACCAGGTGGTACTTCCTAGAATATAGACTTGCTTATGTGGAAATGGGAGATGATCAATATGGATTTCATCACAGGGCTTCTGAGGTCCCGAAACCAATGTGACTCCATTTGGGTGATTGTAGATCGGATGACCAAGTCAGCTCACTTTATGCCTGTGATGACTAACTATTCGGGAGATAATTATGCCAAGTTGTACATTGAGAAAATATTTTGCTTGCATAGGGCACCAGTATCCATTATATCCGATTGAGGTACGCAATTTTCTTCGTAGTTTTGGCGGTCTTTTCAGAGGGTTTTAGGTAACCAAGTGAACCTGAGCACTGCTTTCCACCCTAGACTGATAGGCAAGCTGATCGCACTATTCAGAACCTTGAGGATATGTAGAGGGCCTATGTAATTGACTTCAAAGGTAGTTGGATAGATCAATTGTCATTCATAGAGTTCACCTACAATAATAGTCACCATGCCAGTATTCAGATGGCTCCTTTTGAAACACTTTATGGGAGAAGATGTAGATCACCAATGGAGAAGGTGAAAATTATTAGAGAACAACTTCAGATAGCTCAAAGTCACCAAAAATCCTACGCTAATTCTAAGATAAGGGAGTTGAAATTTGAGGTTGGTGATTGGGTGTTCCTAAAGGTCTCCCCTATGAAGGGAGTCATGCGATAAGGAAAGAAAATAAAACTGACCTTGCTATATAAGACCATACCATCCTGTAAGAAGGATAGGCAGGTTGCTTACGAGTTAGAAATGCCCAAAAGTTTGGCTTTTGTTCATCCAGTGTTCCATGCATCCAGGTTGAAGAAGTGAATTGGGGATCATTCCCTAGTGTTGACTGTAGAGAAGATCAATGTGAGAGACCCCTTGTTGTATGAAGAAGAACCCTAAGCCATTATGGATTGGCAAGTTTGAAAGTTGAGGAGTAAGGAAATAGATTTAGTTAAGGAGATGTGGATGAATCAAAAAGCCGAGAAAGTTACATGGAAGTCAGAAGATATACGTGAGAGTTACCTAACTCTTTTAAAAGCCATGGATGATGATTTTGTAGGTACAAATCCTATTCTACTCTTTTTCTCCCATTCAGTTCTTGAAATCATGCTTGTTGTTTCCCGAATCATCATTCATCCCCGCATTTTGGGCTAGAATATAAACCGTCTATAAAATGTATAATACTTTCAAAATCAAATAATTACTATGCAAATCTAGTGTGTTAATCAATTAGGTAGTGTGTGAATCTAGTTGAGCATGAATTGAGATCATAGAGGTCCCTTAACTCAAAGACGAGTTGAAAGATTTCCTATCGATTGGTCGCCTAAACTTGGGTCACCTTTAATTGACTATAAATTTTCTTACATAAGGAATTAGGGGGGCTACTATATATCAAATGAAAGGTCTTTGAGTCTTCTTTCAAAAGCAACTAGTTTCACCTTAATCTGATATCGGAGTAGAAAGTTATGCTCATTTTCCTTCAAAGTATTTGTCTGCCAAAATGTGACGACGAGGTTAACGACCTATCAACTAGGTGACGGCCTATCAGCCCTAGTCGTCAGCCTAGGGCATAATGTGGTAAAATCCATCCCAAATCTGACTACCTAGGTTACGGCCTATCACCTAACTGACGGCCCATCAACCTTGGTCGTCAACTGATGAAGTTCTGCGATGGTTTTTGATTCTTTAGGGGTATTTCAGTCTTTTCCTCACTTCAAAAACCTTTCCTACAAATTAAATTACACCCTAAATGTAATTTAATCAACCATTATCATTTTTAAGCACATCTCAATCCTCTTACACTCTCAAAGAACCAGATCAAACTAGGGATTCACCTAAGATCAAGATCCCAAGAAATGAGTCAAGACTAGAGTTCCATTCTTCGAACTAAATAACTTAAGGTATGTGGGATTATTCTTAAACCCAGTGGGCATGATTTTAATGTTTTTACTAAATTTAAAGATATAAAATCATGATTTTGAAAGGGATTCTTGATAACGCTTGAATGATATGCATCATGGTTTTGTTTTAATAAAAGTATACATTGGATTTGAACTCTTTTATATAGAATTGAATTACAACTATGAATACATGTATTTTTTTAATGTAATTTTGAATGATTTGATTGAGAGCATGAACAACACTTCCCTCTTTTGGTATGACAATATGGTCTAATTGTATTGTGGACTATATCGAATGCATGAAATAGTGTTTTGAAGGTAAATTTTTTATTGTTGTTGTAATTGACATGGTTTATGACATGATGAGAGGGAGTCTTCTTGAGAAAACTTTACTCATTGAATTTAAGTGAAGTATTGCATGTTTTGAATGAGGTAGGCTGTGAAATTGATATAATATGAACTACTTAGAAGTCAGGGTATGACGATACCAGATGATGATTGGCCCTTGATAGAATAACTGTTGAATGATTTAAAAGTATGAAGCATGTTTTATGAAGAACTAAAAAAGTGGGATTAAGAGAGCCAGTTGGTTACCTGAAGAAGACATTTAAGTATAAGGTCTCACCTCTAGAAACCGTAGTTGCCGACATGGGTATTACCTTAAAAAGTTGAGTAATGTGGACATCATGTAAGGGTGATTCCACAGTATACTTTTAAAGGAGTGTGACAAAGTATAAAGAACTCCAATTCTTGCTGCATACTTGAATTGGAGTCTTGGCCGTCGAGTCAAGGACGGATTCCATATAGCCCATGGAAGTACAGATTTGTAGGGTGTACTGATTAGCTCAGAAGAGTAATAAAGTGTTGAGTCATGTTTGAAAGAAAGACTTGAAAAAATCTAAATTATGCCAATGTGTTTACTTATCATATATGTAATGTTTTACGAAATGCTCTCACCTGTATTGTGTATTAAGGATGCTATTTTTTTATTAGTTTCACATACCAGTACATATGTATTGACCCCCTCCCCCCTATTTCATGATCTGAGGCACAGTCCTGGGGTCCCGTTCAGTAGTAGACTTGTGTGTGTTGAAAGTTGGAGTTGATGAGTCTTCTCTTTTCTGGAAGGCCCAATCTTTATACTTTGTTATCTTCTTTTGTGTTTATGGTCTGACTGGGGACCTTGTCCCAGTTCTAGATAAGATGTTGGTTTTGATGTATTAGAGATTTCGTAGACTAATGTTAGATGGTATTAGAGGTTTATAAAGTTTATTTCAAATTGTTCGTTTGAATTATAATAATGACCATGATTCCATATTGATATGTATTTCCACATTGTCCTTTATAGTTTATGAATATGTGCATGATTTCTAGAGAGTAAAGGGCGCTCGGGGATTCATGGTTTGGGATGCTCATCGTGGTCAGGATTTCGGCTCGGGTCATGACATCATCCCGTCTTCCCTTGAATTCTAAAACACATGCCCTAAACATGTCTTCCAGTGTTTGTATTATACATTCTGCCTGGCCATCAGACTGCAGATGAAAAGTAGTAGTGAGCTTAACCTTTGTGCCAAGTCCTTTCTTAAATGAATTCCAAAATTGGGAAGTTAATTGTATGCCTCTATCTGAAATAATGGACAAGGGTATCCCATGAAGCCTTACTAAGTCATTAATATACATTTGGGAATAATATTTTGTCATATCTAAAGTCTTAACAGGTAGGAAATGAGATGATTTGGTCATTCGATCGACTATGACCCAGATTGAATCTTGTTGACGTTTGGTATGAGGCAACCCCATGATGAAGTTCATATTCACTACCTCCTACTTCCAAGTCAGAGTTTCAATCTCCTGAAGCATACCACCTGATCGCTAGTGCTCAACCTTAACCTATTGGCAGTTAGGACACTTTGGTACAAACTCTACTATGTCTCTCTTAATACCATTCCACCAATAGATTTCTGGTAAGTCAAGGTACATCTTAGTAGCACCAAGATAGATCGAATACTTCGAATTGTGAGCCCCAGCTAGTATCCTTTCCCTCAACCCATCCATATTGAAACACAACGCCGGTCCTGATAGTGAAGTACACCATCTACCTTTGGGAGAAAACCTAAACATTTTGCTGCTGGACTACATCAAATATTTGGCTAAGTATGGGATCGTTACACTTTTTTTCTCTAACTTCCACTAGTAGAGATGATTTTGAGTTGTTCTGCAGCACTACTGCTCTATCATTCATATCAATCAAACATACTCCCAAATGGGCCAATCTAAGTACTTCCTTGGCCAACTCTCTTTCTTCCTCTTTTATATGAACCACACTACACATAGAAAACTTAGTTAGTGTGTCGACCACCATATTTTCCTTACCCTAATCGTAGAGCACATTCATTTCATAATTTTTCAATAACTCCAACCACCTTCTTTTATGAATATTAAGTTTCTTTTGTGAAAACACATACTGAAGACTCTTATGGTCAGTGAAAATGTCAACATACTCAATATAAATAGTGCCTCCAAATCATAAGAGCGAACACTACAGTAGCTAACTCCAAATTATGGTTTGGGTAGTTCTTTATGTGGTCCTTAAGCTATCTAGAACCATAGGCCATTACTCTCTCATTTTACATTAGGAAACAGCCTAACCCAACTATGGAAGCATCATAATGCACAACAAATCCATCTAACAATTCCAGAAAAAATAACCCTAGAGCCGAAGTTAGTCTATCTTCCAATTCTTGAAAACTCTTTTCAAATTTATCTGGCTATATAAACTTCACCTTCTTTTGTGTCAACTTAATAAATGGTGTGGCTATGGAGGAAAACTCTTCAACAAACCTTCTATAATAACCAGCTAAACAAAAAGCTCCTAATATCAGATGGAGGGATGGGTCTAGGCCAGTGCTTCACTGCATTAGTCTTCTAAGGCTCTACATGAATACTAGCTCCTGAAATAATGTGACCCATGAATGTAACAGACTTCAATCAAAATATACATTTAATAAACTTAGTATATATTTGTCGGTCCTTGAGAGTCTGCAGCACTGTTCTCAAATAGTATGGATGCTCTGCCTCACTCCGAGAATACACCAATATGTCATCTATGAAGACAATGACAAACATATCTAAGTAATGCTTGAAGATCATGTTCATAAAATACATAAAGTTTGTAGGAGAATTTGTTAGTCCAAATGATATAACCACAAACTCAAAATAACCATACCATACTCTGAAAGTCGTCTTCAAAATGTCGTCCTCTCTGACATTCTATAGATGATACCCTAACCTGAGGTCAATCTTGGAAAATCACCGGGCACCCTAAAGTTGATCGAACAAATTATCAATCATAGGAAATGGGTACTTATTCTTAATGTTAACCTTGTTTATTTATCTGTAGTATATACACATTCTGAGAGTTCTATCTTTATTTCATATGAATAGAACTAGAGCACCTCACATTGAAACACTGGGTCTGATGAAACAGATCTCAATTCCAGCGACGGTTTCATTAGATATCTTACAACTAGAATCCCTTATCTAAGAAATCCCTAAGTTTCTTCTTTAACTCTTTGAGTTCGGTTAGAGCCATGTGATATAAAGGGATAGAGATGTGTTTAGCATCAGGAAAAAGGTCAATACCAAATTATATTTCTCTATCGAGAGGTACCCTGGCAAATCTTCAGGGAAGACCTCTGGAAATTCATTGGCTAAATAAAGTAACTGAATGGTTGGGGCTTCAGACTTAGTATATTTGACTCCAACTAAATGGTAGATATACACTTTTGAAATTAACCTCCTAGCCTTAATATAAGAGATGAAACAACCTTTGGGAGGCACCGAACTACCCTCCTACTCAAAGGTTGACTTATTGGGAAACTGAAACTTCACCACGTGAGTACGACAATTGATTGATACATAAAATTAGTTAATCAAATCCATTCCTAGAATAACATAGAAATCTATAATATCTAACTCTATTAAATGCACGAAGCATAGCAGTGAAAACATATGGGTAACTCTCTTATTCCTAATGGGATGATAAGGCATAGAACTGATTCTGATGTTGACTGCCACTAGTACAGGATTATGCACTCTCAGGAGGAGTTAGGTGTCTTGGCTGGACTATTGGATTTGTGCCCTGAGTCTGAGAACAAACATATCTAATTTTTTATTAGCATATGGGTATTCCTTGATCCTGTGGCCTGTCTTTCCACAACCACTGCAACCTCTTTTTCCCATCAAGCACTTATCCGGATGGGTTCGGCCACACTACCTTGAGATATCAAATTCAAAGTTTTTCCCCACTGCTCTTTCTTGGTCTTGGATGTAGGGGCACTAGCTAAGTATGGTGAAGATACTGATGAGTGTCTTCAAGCTTCTAATGACTTCCCCATCCTAACCTCTACTAACTGTACTCAAAGTGTTTAGTCTTAGCCCTTTTTTCCCTCTTCTCTCTTTTATTCAACTTCTTTACCTCAACCTATTGAGCATGAGTCATTAATAAAGTAATATCTATATCCCCAATCAACATGGTATTCCTACATTCCTTAACCACCAAATCAGACACTCTAATGACAAACTTACCCGTACGACCTCTAGAGTTGGGAAACAGCTCTGGAGCATACTTAGCTAACTGAGTGAACTTAAGAAACTACTGTACATAGAGCCCTGTATTAGGTTCATAAACTCCTCCAAATTGCTCTCCCTCATCTCACAAGGAAAGAACCTATCCAGAAAGTCACTCTAAAACACCTACTAACTTATAGGTATTGAATTCTCTCCCCTACTATCCTTTCACATAGTAACCCAATCATAAGCAATATCCTTCATTTTATAAGACACCAATTCCATACTTTCCTCTTTAATAACATGCACATTTTATGTAATCTTTGTCACCTCATTAATGAAGAACCGGGGATCCTCATTCACCTATGACCCAAAGAATTCATGTGGGTTCATCCTCATAAAGTCCCTAATTTTGGCTACAACTAAGTTACCATTCTATTAAAGTGGGACTGATGCTAGACTAAAGTGGGATTGATACTGGCTGGTGTCCCTGAGCGTTGGTATTCACAGCCTAAGCTAACAATTGAAAGGCAGCCCAAACCTTATCATGTACATTATTTTCATCCAGAGGGTTTGCAGGTCGTTGTGGGGATGGATGATCCCCATTTTTTCATGTGTAAAATCTACAAGGAGAAATTTTATATTATGAAAAATCATGAATTAGAGAAGATAAAGATATCTTTAAAGCACGATAGAGATTATAAGAGAATGTATATTTCCTAATACATCTTGTAGCCTCTTGCTCATAGTGTGGCATGCTTGACACTCATTAGCAATACTCTATGTAACATGACTTGTCTGACTCCCTAAGACTCTTTAAAACCATAATCTCTGATATCAAGTTTGTAACACCCCAAGGGTACCCCCTGGACATCACATGGGAGTTGATATTACCAATAGTACCAAGCTATCCCGTGATATCTTATCGCAACTGAACTTATACGAAGGTAGGCTAAGATATATCCAACAGCTGAAAGGAAAAACAATTTTAAATCTACCTTTTATCATAATAAAAATCCCTTTAACTGGAATAAAAATCGTCTGACAACTCTCTGATCTGCTAACTAAAGAGTCACTGGGATAGACCTCAGCTGACCCAAAAAGAAAATAAAGTAAATAAGCAATATCCATGAAGTATGAAACTCTAATAAGCATGGTCCTCACACTATGAGGGCTCACCAAGTTTTAGGATATAAGAGATGATGCCTGACATCAATCGTGTTGCTGGAAACGAGCACAAAACCTACATCATAAGACAATGTAGTATATTGAGATATATATGGGTCAGTACTTCTGGAATATACCGAGTATATGATGGTTAATGGAATAAGTAAACTTAAAATGAACATACTTTTTAAACATGCATGCTAAGTGTAAAGAGACTCAGCTTGATCAAGAATAAAACTGAAAGAAAAAATATCATTAATTTATGAGGAATAAAACATAAATAAGAAGCTTAGTGAGTCATTACACTTAGTTTCTAGAAATCTTTACTTTTATTCTTCTTTATGGGAGATTTTTATAACCAATGTAAACATGTGAGCTATAATGGAGTCCCACATCTTATCCACGTTGGGGAGAGTTTTCCTACCCTTGCCATCAGAATAGAACCTTAACTTAAGTGATAACTAATACTAGCCCATATTGGATAAGGAAAACACTCTTTTGTGAGGTCTCTTACACCTATAGTGGCTCATAGTTTCTGAAAAATAGGATGCGTTAAACCGACATTTTCTATCTTAGTGTAAAATACTACTACAAATATATATATATATATATATATATATACACACACTCATATATCGAAAATCCATCTTAAAATAGCATATGGGATTGTAAACTGAAAAGGGACTATGCTTCGTTTACTTAATTATACTCTTGGGGTGAAGTGAGGATATCGAATCTTAAATATGATCATAAAATCAAAACTAAACTTTAATCAAGTTGCAATACTTTTAATGGAACTTATAAGCTTAAACTTCTTGAAATCAACAACTTATGCTTAAATCTTAAAATTTATTCATCATGTCATAAAAACATTATATCATAATACCATGTGCAAGATTTAAATTAGAATCTTTCATCAATTTGTCAAACTTCAAGTCAATATAATGAAAATCATGTCATAGTAACAATCATGTGAGTCAAAACATAAAAAAAGGTAATTTCTTGTGTAAATTAAACTTCAAATCACATGATAATATCACAAATTCAAGAATATGTAAATTTAGGAATTAACCCTAATTTAAATCACATTAATTCAATGGAAAAATCAAGTTCTTTGGGAAAAAGGATGAAAGATTATCCTTTCGCATACCGCACATAACTAGAGTTTCTTGACTTTTTTGAAGGGAACTTGGACTGGGAGATTTGGGAGGTGAATTTATGGAAGAAACCCAAGCCTTCCTGTTCTTGAGAGTGGGAGAAGAAGGGACGTTGTTAACTAATTGAGAATAGGGAAAATAATGTTTATTTTATGTTTTAAGTCGTGGGTTGGGAGTTTAAAGAGGATAAAAGACCAAAAGTCCCCTCTCAGAACATATAGAGACTTGGCCTCCAATCATTATAGGTCACCTCACAACTCGTAATGTCTGGCTACGAATCATCCTAGAGACTCATATTCTTGGCAGTAACTAGAAGGGTACATACTGGTCTACCTATGAGTCATACCCTACAACTCGTAGTCAGTTACTATGAATCTTAACAACCAATTGAAGTCTAATCTAAAACTTAGAGATCCTACACTACTAACACTACGACTCAAACTATATGACTCATAATCCCTAGTAACGACTTGTAGGATCGAGTCGTCATATGAGAAAAAACATCTGTATTCTCCATGGATTTGACTGCGACTGGAATATACAACTCGTAAAGTATTATTTTGACTTTTTTAGTATAAATCGTAACCAAACCTCAACCATCCCATATTATCGTTTGTACGATTGATCCTTATAACCCGTTATGTGTTTTTGCAACTTGTTGAGTGATTTTTAGGCTAAAATGTGAACTCAAGAACATAGGATATTACAATTATGTTCAATTCCTTGTTGGGATTGACGTTGAAACAACTACCATTAAGACAAACAATTTTGAGAGATCCAATGAGGGTAAGTAGGCTTTAAGATTATGCAAATACACTGATTTGGGAGTTGAAAGTAAGACTATAGGTGATCTACCTTAAACTTTAGAGGTTACAGTTTCAGCCTCAAGTATGCATTTAGCTGTCCTTATAGCTCTGCCCACCATCTCTATTGTATGCACTACTCCAACAAGTGAGACAATGGATGATGGGACTATTACAAACCAGCTATCGGAGTATGCACTCACTTCCCATTGATTCAAGAAATGCATTTATGTAAGACCAAATGTTTGATAAAAAGTTAAAGATTTTTATGGAATAGTTTGAAGCATTTGTTAACCGATCAACAAAAGATGCTCTAGTACATATGCTAGCCATTATGGTCGTATTGATAATATGAGAGATAGATTAATGAGAGACTAAAGGTTATAAATATTCAAGATCTATCTAATTTTGAAGAAAAATTAAAGAATTCCACATTAATACACTGCAAAATACACCTATTTTATATTCCTAGCACAGGATGATGAGGAGTCAGAGAAGGAGGAAGAAACTCTATATGGTCTGATAGATAACCCTTTAAAATCCAAGGGCAAGAGTAAAAGGAAAAGAAATGAAAAAGACGATCCATAAAAGACTGGAAAAAAGAGAAATAAATTAAGGAGGGATTTTAAAGAATTAAGAAAGAGAGAAAAAAGAGCCCAAGAACCACAAGAAGAAGCATTCTGAGCTCATGGTGCAGGAGCTTCTTCTAGTATCCCACCTAGGGCATCTGGTATTGCTTGATTGAGTGTGGAGTCTTTTTCTCCACTAAATACTACATTGAATGTGTCGAATCATTCTTGGCACTACTACTGATGATGTTGCAGCAAATTTTGTGGCCCATTCTCTTACATAAGATATAAGTACCTAGTGGGCCACTGGATGTACTCACTCTAGTGCTTTATCATCATATTAATGATGCATTTGGGAAAATACATAGTTTTTTGATGGGGGTGGTGGTACCTTTGTCCACACGAGTGTCTTTATTACTATGTTTCTTTCCCTTGTATGCTATCAAGTTGAACCAATATGTTTAGGTTATTTTTAGTTGTCTTCTGTATTGTGTGATTTAGGAGAGGTTAGGAAATGCATAGATGTTGTGTGTTGTGATTTTATTTATGAAAAAGAAATGAGGACCTATCAAATTTTTTTTGTGTGTGTAAGCTTTGGGTTTGACAAATTGACTAATGTGGATTTGTGCATGTCATTAGTGATATATGAATTTGGTAACTATTTATTAAGATTTAGTAAGAATATGGTAGCTAGAAGTGTATTATGCTGTTCGTTCCCAGAATGTGTGCCTATTATATACCTTTTATTACTTTGTGCACGCATCTAGAACTTGTTTGGTCAATCTTATTACGTTGTAAGATGGTTACTCAGGATCACAGGTCTTGTTTGAATCTTGTCCACTTAGCCTAAAAAGATTGTCTAAAGAATGTGAATTAATCCTTTGATCTCAATGTTGAACTAATTTGACCGTATTTTATTGATCAATCATTCACCTTCTCTCTTTTATCTTTGAACCTCTATTTTAGTCCTTCTTTCTTGAACATCATGCACCTTAACTCTACAAATCATCTAAGTTAAGGGTGGCTACTATAGAAGCAAATGATAAGTGAAATGTAGTACGAAAAGATCAGGTGCAGATAAAAAAGAACTGGTGGGTGTGAACTATTTTAAGAAAATTAATAATAAAAAAGAAATAAAAGATAGAGTCCTATCAAAAGAGTTGCTCCACCCATGAAATAAAATTGAGTGGAAGAAAAAGGTGAACAAGGACGGAATGATTGGCATAAGTGGAAATAATAATAAGAAGATGACAAGGAGGGATGAGTCATTAATCTCCAAATCTATCCTACCTTCACCGAAGCCTATAATATAAGACTGAAAAAGTAATATTGTGATCCTGGTCAACCTTCTAAAGAAATAAAATAGAATAGTAAGAACAAGACTGTGGCATCGTGTGTGAAATTCATAGTGAGGGTGAGAGATTTGATTTTAGTTCCTACTTAATTTGATATCTTGTGTGTGGGCGTTTTTTGTAGTAATGGCATATGGATAGCACTATTAACTATTGGTAGTTAAGTTGACTACGTTTAGTGAATGCAATGTTACAAGTTTGTCTCGTAATGCCAATCAAGGATCCTTTTTGTTATGTCAATAAATGTTGAGCTTGATTAAACTAATGAGGTTTATTTTGATGATATTTTCAGCTGTGTTGTTCCTGAGAATCATGTTTTTTGTAGTGTTGTGTTGTTTTGTTTCTTGAGGACAAGAAAATATTCAAAGTACAGAAGATTTGGTAAAAGAGACATCCTAAGAACTTAATTGAAAAAAGAGACACTATTTTCTTTTTGGAATTATTTTTTAGGTTTTTGAGAGAATTTGAGGCCATGGGTCCATTTGTAAATTTTAAAAAGTAATTGCCACCCCTTATGTACTTTTGAAATACTTTTCAACCCCAATTTTTCTTAAAATACCCTTTAATTAATTTTCTCTCATTTCACTTTCTTTCATTTTTTTTTTCTTCAAACTCTAAATCTTTTTATTAGATTTATCTTCTTCTCTAATCTTAAAAATCTTCATTCGTTGTTATACAATATTTAAACTTTCAACTTCAAGCATTTTTAGATCCATATTGTTGGAACCCTTGAGGGTTGCACCACACAGTGAGGGATTAAGTCCCTCAAGGTCAATCTGAAGCGATAGAATAATAAAGCACTTAGGAGGTGCTGAAAATTTAAAGGGAGCTCAAGAATATAAGAAAAGAAGATTTTTACATTGAAACGCAAGAAGGTAAAAAGATTTTTACATTGAAACCCAAGAAGGTAAAAACCACGGCCTATCCTCACAAGCACCAAAAAGTCCACTATAACCAACCTCTTGATTAAAGACTTGATTATGAACCTAACTCTAGGTTCTTTTCACCTGTAACACTCTATTAAAAGCTCATCATTGTAACTCTACCATGGACCATCTCCACTGATTAACACTAATCAGCAAGAAGCTTAGTCATTTCTACCTAAGCACTCTCTACTCAAAGATAAAAATACTACTCTCATAACATGAGCAGTTCTATTACAAATCAAAGCTCGCTCAAGAATAATTTCTATTTAAGCTCACATAAATTAGCTAAGAATGCGGTTTTATTGCCTCTCTTTTCACTCGTAAGAATTTGCAAAAACCATTTGATGAAGAGGCGCCTCTTTATTGTATACCAAAGTGATGATTAAGGCTGAAAATCATTGGACCAACTGTCCAAGTCAGTACAAAATAGCACCTACAAATTTGTTACACAAGAGTACAAAACTATGCAGATACCGTGTTCCAGTTGTACTGTACTTTACACATCCATGGACCTGATCCCTTGAAGTTTAGGTGCTCATCATCAAAAAAAATATAGCAATTTTTCCTTTTTTTATGATCACAAATCAAACCATACAATTTGAGCATCACTGCACATTCATCACATTCAATCAGAGTGATTATGAATGTTCACCCAATCATCATGCATCCTCCATCACCATACAGCACAGGGACCTGATCCCTTGGTATTATCTTGGAGAAAAAACTTCTGAGAACGTTTCTAATAATATTTGCTTTGTCTTATCTTCCACTTAGCACATTGGTTACTTCTCTATCAGTATGCACAATGTGAGCACTTACACCTTGTAGCGCACACACTGTTCTTTTTATATGAAATCAGTATTCCCTCTTTTTAGCATCATTGAAAAGGATCAACTGTAAACCATAGGTAAAAATAAGTACAGGTTAATTAACTCATGGCCACTGGGCAACACTAACATGATTAACAGCTTAAAGTAAAGGGAACAAATGAAGATCACAAATAAAGATTCATTCATAATTAATCAGGATAAGTACCAATAAAATATACAAAAAGTAAATCATAAAACTACTGCTTGCAAAGGCCACTATGAACCAAGAACCAGAAACTAACATAGGAAATTGACACACTAGGACTTATGTGGAAGAGAGCCTGGGAGAAAAAGACTTTAGCACCATGTCCAATCTTTAAGCTACAGCAGCATTGTTTGGTGATAGTTTTTACTTCAGTGTTCATTCTTTGTACTTCACCAGTCAATTCTGCAATTTTTTATTTAAGCTTTTCATTCTCTGCTGTAAGTTCTTCTATGGCACCGGGTCTCTCTGAGGACAACTTTTGAATTTATAGTTTTAGATGCACTATTTCAGTGTCTTTTGCTGCTAGCATAATCCTCAACTCCTATATTTCTTTGGATAGGCTTTCTTGAGCATCCAATAGTTCAGAAACTTGCAATACAGTCCCTATTTTCCCTTCAATACATATATTTTCCACTATTATGGTTAAACTGATCAGTTGTTTGACTGTCCCAAGTGTTTTTTTAATCCAAATCACTCAAAATAATTAAGGACATTGTTCAATAAGTAACCATAAAGCATACCATGCCTCTCTTTCTTTTGTTGTACCACCTTGTGCATATGCTCTATCATTAGAGCAAATAGACTTATTAACTCAAACTTACTCAGTCATTTGATTAGAAATAGATCAACGCCAGAAGAAATTATTCTTTTCTCTAATCTTGGTAACAGGACCTTATTAATAAACTCAAAAACCAACTGAAACTCACTCTTTAGAAACTTCTTCTTTACTACAGTAATTGAGGTCCCACCTATTCTTAAAGCTTCAATTATGAATTCATTTGTGGGTTGTTGCTTCATAACTTTCTTCACCCCTATAACAGGCACATCCAGAATTCCTCCTAAGGTTTCTTCATCTAGCCATATTTTTTTCCTTTCACCAGTGTAGATAGACTCAACCCATCTTCTAAGAAATCTATTGAATAATAGAATTATCTTACTTTATTTTCAAACACCACTAGTGTTACTTCCTCAAATAAATTAGTCATCCTTGATGCCTGACATATTCTACAAATTCCATTATCCAATTTTCATAGATTTTGGGACCAAAATTCTTCCTACCTACACTTTTTGTGTCTTCAGCCTTTCAACCCTTCTTTCTTTGGACATATTTTTCTTTTCTTCCTCTCTTTTACTCTCTTAGACTCATCACTTGGCTCTTTCTTTTAATCAATTTTTCTTTTCTTGGGACTAGGTTCCTTGTAGACTTTTTTATTTTTCACAACAATGTATTTCTTTTTGCTTACACCATGACTCCCGTACTTAGGATTAGAGGTTTCGGTCCATTTATCATCATGAGTATCTATTCTTTTCTTCTTAGAAGCAATGACAATATCAAACTCAATTTCTTCATCTCCTTTCACCTCCACCACTTCAAGTTTTTCTTCTGGCTTGGTAGTAGATTTCCTGAATCTTCTTCTTTTAGTAGTAGAGGAATTATTATTCTTCATTGGGTCTGCTAGTAATTTTATCTCAGACCCTCTATTGGAGTAATATTGTGTAATTTATTTATTAAAGTCACAATTAATTTCTCCTTTCCTATACTTTCTTTTAGTTTCTTCATTTTGAAGATAAGAGGTTGTTCATCCTTATACTCTTCATTTCTATATTTGTTGGTAATACAAATTCTCTCTCCTCTTTCGGGTCATCTTTTTCTCCTTCTACTTGCTCTTCCCCGCTAGCCAACCCATCCTTGGGATCATTTCCAAGTAAAGGCAAGTTTTCATCTACTAAATCCATGCTACTGAGAATTAGATTTCTCCACAGGAATCTCATCATCAACTATATTAGCCAATATAGAATTTGAATCTAAAAGGGTAGGAAAACCATGTTCTGTTAACTTATCTGAAGTTTTGATGCCTTTCAATTCCTCAGAGAGAGCCTAAATTTTTAGGGCACGAGAGTACTCTAGTTTTTCTGAGGAAGAGGGTCCTTCAATTTGAAGAATCTTTTGTTCAGTTGGAGAGCCAGAATATTTATTTTGGTCATCCATTTAGACAAAACATTTACTTGGATTTAAAGTTTCAACTGGAGAAATTTTAACTTTGGTTTCATGAGTCTAATGAGAAGGACTAACAGGTGATTCTTCTTGTGGTTCTCGTGCATGATTTGAAAATAGATCTTTCATGGGGTTTGAAGAAGAGGGAACTTCAGACATTTTTAGGTTAAGAGAAAAAGAATTTTTGGGAAGGAGACAAAAAGGACCTGTTTCGATAGAGTTTTGAGTTAACTGTTAAAATAATGAACTGATAGGATTTGAATATATAAGTAAAAATATGATTGTTTGACATTTAAGACACACCCTTTTTGGACAGACGCATTTAATGACAACCGTTGTGACTCTTTACTTCTGAATGAATTTGACAGCTTTTGTTCATATGGAATTAAACAAGTGGCCATTATAAGTAGAAATTTTATAAACATTTAAGGTATATCATTTTGGTACTCACTTGAGAGATAGAACTAGGACCCTCTCCTTTTGTAGTAAGATCTCAACTTGTGTTTGCTTTAATTGTTTCCTTCCAAAGTTGTTCACTTAGGTGTATACCTAAAAAGGTGTGGTACTGAGTTTGATTAGCATACACCTACTTTATCATTGATACTTGTCTCTTTGTTATAGCCGAATTTGGAAGAGAAACTGATTCACATATTATTCATTTTGGTGAAGCTTTCTCTGATATGAATTTTTTAGGGACCAAGTCCCTTGAAATCATCTATGTCAAAATAAGACACCTCTCCCTTCAAGTGTCTTAAGAGAGAGAGAACAAAGTCATTCTTTCCATTATTAAGGTTTAAAATCTTCAGTCGATGAGCTATTCCTGACTTCAATCCTCTTTCTCATGCATAAGATCATGATCACAAGTTGGATTTGGGAACCCACTTGAGCTTGAGTTCCTAGTATAAAGAAAATGGTTTGATCAAATTCTTCTTAGCCTATATAGGCAGTGATAGCTTTCTCTTTGACTATTTCAAAGATTTTAAACCCTCATAAAGTGTATTCTCCTGCTTAATACAGTTAGTACTCCTCAATTTAGCCTTAGGATAGTGCTGACATCCCTTTTTTAGAAGTCTATCTCTTTCATAGTTGTAATACCCCGAGAACACTAACCAATAGTACCCCCATAACTCAAGCTCATGAGAAATAAATTATAGTTCTTTGGTTGTTTTTTGATTAATGATGATGTGTATTAATGCCTCTAAGATGTCATAGTGATTAGGTGAATCAAAACATCTCTTATCGATTGAATTCTTGAGAAGGATTTTGGTATAGTCAATTTCAAATGAGCATATATCTTTTTAAACAAAGAAATTTTGAGCTCATGACCCACCAACAGATAGATAATTGAATTAGCTTTCCAACGGTACCAATTTCACCCAAACCCGGTATTGGAGCAAAAAGTTATGCTTATTTTACTTCAGCGTGTCAGCCTGGAAACTGTGTAACGACATTTTGTAACGACTTATCACTAGTCTGACGGGTTGTCACAAACTATCATCACCTTAAGTATAAAGTCACAAATTCCAATATTTTGTGATGACATTTTGTGATGACTTTTTACAAGTCTGACGGCTTGTCACAAAATGTCGTCACCCTTACGCAGATAGTCATAAATTCCACCCTTTTGTGACAACATTTAGTGACAACTTGTCACAAATGTCATCAGCTATTTTATCGAAATTAGAGGACATTTTACAAGGGTATTTTGTTCTTTTCCCATATTTTGGAGGCCCTTATATATATGAGAATCCCCATCCAAACCCTAATTTCTTCATTCTCTTCCAATTCTCTTAATAAAATATATCTAGGGTTTCATTCAAGAATATTAATCTTCCAAAAATCATCAATAAATCTTCAAGATTTCTCCAAGAACCAAGTTCCTTATAGTGTGGGCTTCGAGAATCATTTATTACAAGTGCAGATAGAGTCTCAAGCACTAGAATTTATCCAATTTCAAAGATTAAGGTATGCGGGGTTTTGAACAAGAGCAATCCTTTCATTCTTGTGCCCAAAGCTTTGATTTTTATTATGGATTTATATGATTTTGCAAGTGGGTTTATACCCAAATTACTTCATCATGAGACTATGAGAATATAAATTGTTCAAGCTTTGTTATACATGATTATTTTACTATTCCCAAGTTATGACTTGATATTTAATATTGTGAATTTCATATTTCTACCATGAGTTGATATTTCAAGTGCTTTCAAGATATGTGTCCAAATTTAAGCTTCCTTATGACAAATTGGATTATTGAGTTTATTGATTCATGAGATTGAGTTGTTACAATGTGTCTTGATATTTCCTCAAAGTTATTGATGTTGCCATGATTTAATGAATTGACACATTTTGATATTGAGAAATATTGATTTGATTTGAGTCGAGTTAGGAATCGACAAATTGATTATGATTTGATAAATGAGAAAGAGATTTGATTTGATCTTCATAATAGACCCTAGTGATGTTTCTGGTGGATTTCCTAACATGTTCTAAGATTGTGTCTGGGAGTAGTATTTAGCTTCGAGTGGGTAATGTGGTATTTCCCTCAAAACTACGTGCCACCATAGGATTGGTATTGATATTTGTGGGCTAGAGGCCGAGTATGAGATTGTGATCACTAAATTGAGGTTGTACTCCTAGGCATGAGTACGATGCTCCCACCAATGTGGGGTTCTCTCATTAGAAGGGCAAAACGTTGGACTCGATGTAGCTCACATGGTTTATGTCAGTTATAAGAACCTCCCATATCCATAAGAGCTGAGTTTCTTGAATTATCGAGTCACTCCGAGTCTTGATTTGAAGAGTTGAGTTGTTTATGATGATTTATGAGATTTTTATCATATGATTTATTTACTGTGAGATCATTCAAAGTATGTTTCAATCTAACTCAAGCCAAGTGAGCCATCACTGTACATATGCATATTTTCATGAAATTGATGATGATATTTACATTGTTACATGCATCCCCACATGCTTAGTACATTCTAAAGTGTTGACCCATATATTCTTCTATCAGCTACATTTTCTCGTAATGTAGGTTCAGGTACTCAGCCGCAGCCGCATTAGCGATATTTGGGTAGCTCACTACGTTTCCTCAGTGGTGAGTCCTCATGGTTCGAGGACCGTGTCTATATTTTTGTAATATTATTTTGTTGTTATGGCTTTCAGTACTGTTGAGTCAGTTGGGGGTTTGTCCTAAAGGCTCCTTGATTTTGATGCATAGAGGCTTTGTCATACTAGAGGTATGGTATATACAGATATTTAATATATATTTTGGTTGTACAGTTTAGTATTCTCCAGTATCTCTCTTGAACCCAATGTGGTATATCTCTTTATTATACATAACTATTGTTGAATTGAGTTTCTTGAGGTAGTGTCTAGCTCCAAGGGTTAGCTTGGGGCTACGTGTATCCCTAAGCACCTGTGATGTCTCGGGATGGAAATTTTAGGGTATTACAAAGCTTGATATTAGAGACTAAAGTTTAAGAAGTCCTAGGTCCTAGGGAGTCTGACAAGCCGTGTTACGTAGAGTTGATCATCGATGTGTAGCGCGTCGCATCTATGAGCAAGAGGCTACGAAATGTTGTAGGAAAAGTCATTTTTTTTCTAAAGTTTATCATGTGTACAACTGTCTCTTTATCTACGATTAACTTGTGCTCTCTTATAATAGAAAATTCCTCCTTGTCGAGATCGTAGAAACAACAAGCAACCTCAACTCGTTGATCCCTTGAATGAGCATGTGTCTCATGCAGAATTCCAAGCATCTTTTCAAGCGCTATCCCAGGCAGTTACCGCCAATACTCAAGCTAAATCCCAGCTACTATTCCACCTCTGGAAGAGAATAATTTTGTTGCAGCTTGAGTTTATGACTTTATACGGATGAATCTGCCAGAGTTCTATGGGTTGAAGGTAGGTGAAGACCCATAGATGTACTTGGAAGAAGTGAGAAAGATCACCCATATTATGAATGTGACTGAGGAGGAGAGTGTTGAATTGGCTACCTATCGAATGTATTATGTTGCATATGACTGGGTGGAGATGTAAAGAGAGAGTAGAGGAGAGGTTGCCGCTCCCATGACTTGGCAGTTATTCCAGGATGCGTTCTTGGACAGATTCTTTCCAATTGATATGAGGGGATCAAAGATATAGGAATTTATGAATTTGAGACAAGGCTCCATACTATTGAGGAGTATTGTCTTAGATTCAATCCGTTATCCAAATATGCTCCTAGTATGATGACTGACTTCACCATCATGAGCAAGTTCATGACCGACGTGTCGAGTTACGTTGTGAATGAGTGTATATATGATATGCTTAATAGAGAGATAGACCTTTCTTAGTTGATGATACATGCCCAACAGATTAAAGTTGATAAGGTGAAAGAGAGGGAGAGAGTAAAAGGGAATAAAAGAGCTAGATCAAAGCAGCAGGGATATGGTCAGTCCATATTCTATTGTGGGAATGGCACTCTATTCCAAAGATATTCTTTTATGCCTGCGCCTTCCTCAGTTAGTGCTCCTGCACCTAGAAGCAAGCAGTAGTAGAGGAACAGGCCTATCCCGTCTAGGTCTCAGGAAAGTGTAAGTAATAGACCTCGTCCTCCTTTATGTGCCAAATGTGGTAGAGATCATTTTGGTGAGTGTTTTGTTGATCAGAGGGATTGCTTTGGTTGTGGCAAGTTAGGCCACCAACTTAGAGATTATCCATATGCTAGACAGGGAAGTCGAGATACTCGTCCCCAGAGTTAGGCTACCAGTTCCCTCGCTCCCGTAGTCCGCCTAGTTCCTCCTCAGGGAACCTCTTCTAGTACTGCTGGCGGTTCGCGCTAGAATCACTTCTATGCTGTACCACCGCGCCAGGAGTAGGAGAACTCTCCAGATGTTATCACTGTTATGCTCCGTGTCTTTTATTTTGATGTGTATGTATTGATGGACCCCAGTTTAAGTTTCTCTTATGTGACACCTCTGGTTGCTGTAAATTTTGAGATGGACCCTAAACAGATTCCCGAGCCTATTCTTGTTTCTACCCTAGTAAGAGAATCTGTTATTGCTAAATGAGTGTATAAGAAGAGTCCTGTCACTATCTTTCATCGAGTCATATGTGCTGATTTGATTGAGCTAGATATGGTTAATTTTGACATCATTCTGGGTATAGATTGGCTTCACTCGTGCTATGCATCTATAGATTGTCGTACCTGAGTGGTCAAGTTTTAGTTTCCTGACGAGCCCATTTTTGAGTGGTCCGGGAGTTCTGTAACTCTGAAGAGCCATTTCATAGCCTACCTCAAAGCTAGGAAGTTAATTTCCAAGGGTTGCATCTATCACCTAGTTTGAGTTAAAGACCTCAAGTCCAAGACTCTGACTATTCAGTTAGTTAGCATTGTTAATAAGTTTCCTGATGTTCCCAGAAGATCTCCCAGGGGTCCCACCTGATAGATAAATAGAATTCGGGATTGATCTCCTTCCCGGTACTCAGCCTATTTCCATTTCTTTGTACCGTATGGCTCCCGTAGAACTTAAAGAGTTGAAGGAGTAACTCAAAGATCTCTTAGACAAAGGCTTTATCAGACCCAGTGTTTCCCCATGGGGTGTACCTATTTTATTGGTACGTAAGAAAGATGGTACATTACGTATATGCATTGACTACCATCAACTCAACAAAGTAAATATCAAGAACAAGTACCCTCTTTCTAGAATTGATGATTTATTTGATTAGCTACAAGGTGAAAGTTATTTCTCAAAGATAGACCTTAGATCCGTCTATCATCAGCTTAAAGTGAGAGAGTGTAATATTCTAAAGACAGCCTTCCGAACCCGTTATGGTCACTTTAAGTTTCTTGTCATGTCCTTTGGGTTAACCAATACTCCAGTAGCTTCCATGGACCTTATGAATTAAGTGTTCAAGCAATATTTTGATATGTTTGTCATTGTATTCATAGACGATATTCTTGTGTATTCCCAAAGAGAGAATGATCATACCGACCATCTTAGAATTGTCTTGCAAACTCTTAGAGATCATCAATTATTTGCTAAATTTCGCAAGTGTGAATTTTAGATAAGGTCAGTTGCTTTTCTGGTTCACATTATTTCTGTCGAAGGCATTAGAGTCGATCCCCAAAAGACAAAAGTTGTAAAGAATTGGCCTAGACCTACCTCCCCATCTGACGTTAGGAGTTTCTTGGGTCTAGCTGGTTACTACCGTCATTTTATTGAGGGCTTGTCTTCCATTACATCTCCCATGACCTGGTTGAACCAAAAAAAAGTTAAGTTCCAGTGGACAGATGCCTGTGAGAAGAGTTTTCAGTAGTTAAAGACTCGACTCACTTCAGCCCTAGTGTTAGCTTTTACCCGATGGTACTGATGGTTTTGTGGTGTATTGTGATACTTCTAGAGTTGGTTTGGGTTATGTGTTGATGCAGAGGGGTAAAGTTATAGCTTATGCCTCTAGATAGCTGAATCCTCATGAGAAAGTTACCCAACCATGATCTTGAATTAGTAGCTGTAGTTTTTGCTTTGAAAATCTAGAGACATTATTTATATGGTGTTCATGATGATTTGTTTACTGATCACAAAATCCTGCAGTATGTGTTTACTTAGAGGGAGTTTAATCTTAGACAAAGAAGATGGTTAGAGTTGCTAAAAAACTACGATATGAGTATGTTGTATCACCCTGGCAGGGGCAATATTATGGCAGATGCTCTTAGCAGGTTGTCTATGAGTAGTGTAGCTCATGTAGAGAATGATAAGAAAGAATTGGCTCGTGCTGTGCATCGTTTGGCTAGGTTAGGTGTTAGATTGCTTGATTCCGCTGAAGGGAGTATGTTAGTTCAGAGTAGTTCCGAGTCCTATTTGGTCTCGGAGGTAAAGGAGAAGCAAGACAGGGATCCTAGTTTGGTCAAACTAAATGAGTCAGTTAAGGACCAAAGGGTAAAGGTTTTCTCTTGAGGGGGAGATGGTGTATTAAGATTACAGGGTAGATTTTCTATTCCCGATGTTGATGATCTAAGGCAAAGAATTATAGCTGAAGTGCATGGCGCATGATATTCTATTAGTCCCGGTGCTACCAAGATGTACTGCGATTTAAGGGAAATTTATTGGTGGAACGGTATGAAGAAAGACATAGCATGATTTGTGGCAAAGTGTTCTACTTGTCAATAGGTTAAGGTAGAGCACCAAAGGCCTGGTAATGTAATGCAAGAGTTTAGCATTCCTACTTAGAAGTGGGAAGAAGTGAATATGGATTTCATAATTGGTTTACCTCCTTCTCGTCATCATCATGATTCGATTTGGGTTGTTGTAGACCAGTTGACTAAATCAGCTTATTTCTTTTTAGTGCGTTTCTCTTATACAGCTGAGGATTATGCTAGATTGTATATTCGTGAGTTAGTCCGATTGTATGGAGTTTCTTTTTCTATCATCTCACATAGGGGTACTTAGTTTACTTTACAGTTTTGGAGAGCCTTTCAGAAGGGTCTTGGTACCCAAGTTTATTTGAGTTCCCTTTTTCATCCACAAACTGATGGTCTGGCTGAGAGGACTATTCAAACTTTGGAGGACATGTTGAGGGCATGTGCGCTTGATTTCAAAGGTAGTTGGGATGAGCACTTGCCATTGATCAAATTTGCGTATAACAATAATTTCCATGCTAGTATTCAGATAGCCCCATTCGAAGCTTTGTATAGGAGAAGATGTAGATCACTTATAGGTTGGTTTGAAATAGGAGAAGCAGTTGTGATTGGTCCTGATGTTGTGTTCGACGCTATGGAAAAAGTTAAGTAGATTTGAGAAAGATTGAAGACCACTCAAAGTTGCCAAAAGTCATATGCGGATGTGAGAAAAAAAGATCTTGAGTTTAATGTTAATGATTTGTGTACTTGAAGGTTTCACCCATAAAAGAGGTGAAGAGATTTGGGAAGAAGGGAAAGCTTAGTCCACGTTATGTTGGTCCATAAAGAATTCTGAGCTGTGTTGGAAAAGTAGCATATGAGGTGGAGTTACCCATGGAGTTGTCTAGAATTCATCTGGTATTCCATGTTTCTATGCTTAAGAAGTGTATTGGTGATTCTGTCGTGGTTGATTATTCCGAAAGCTTAGATATTCAGGATAGCCTTTTATTTGAAGAGATTCCGATTGAGATTTTAAATTTTCAGATCCGAAGGCTAAGGAACAAAGAAGTTCCTTTGGTTAAAGTTCTTTGGCAAAATCAATCTATTGAGGGTGCTACTTGGGAAGCCAAAGCTGATATGCGAGCCAAGTACCCTCACCTCTTTTCTGTGAGTTCGGAGCGAGCAGAAGGTACTATTCTTTCTTAATTCTGCCCCCTTCTTATCAAAGATTCAATTGAGTGTCTGCTTCTATCACAAATTCGTGCATTTTGTATAGTATCCGAAGGTATAGAGTGAATTAAGTCCTTTGAGTGATTCGTTCCAGCTATACGTCCTCATTTTTTTCTTGTTCTTGTCCTATCTGGCAATATTCGGGGACGAATATTTCTAAGGGGGAGATATTGTAATACCCCGAGAACTCTACCTAATAATGCCACCATGAATCAAGCTCAAAATGAAATAAATTATAGTGCTTTGGTTGTTTTATGATCAAGGGTGATGTGTATTAAGGCCTTAAATATGTCCTAGCGATTAGGTGAATCAAAACATCTCTTACTGATTGAATTCTTGAGAAGGGTTTTGGCATAGTCAAATTCAAATGGACATATCTCTTGTTACACCAAGAAATTTTGAGCTTATGACCCACCAATGGATAGATAATTGAATTAGCTTTCCGACAGTACCAATTTCACCCAAATCCAGTATCGGAGCAAAAAATTATGCCTATTTTACTCCAGTGTATCAGCCTAGAAACTGTGTGATGACATTTTATGAAAAATTATCACAAGTCTGACGGCTTGTCACAAAATGTCATCACCTTAAGCAGAAAGTCACAAATTCCAACATTTTGTGACGACATTTTCTGACGACTTGTCACAAGTCTAACGGCTTGTCATAAAATGTCGTCACCCATACGCAGAAAGTCATAAATTTCACCCTTTTGTGACGACATTTCGTAACGACTTGTCACAAGTCTGACGACTTATCACCAATGTCATCAGCTATTTTTTTTAGCAATTAAAGGACATTTTTGTATGGATATTTTGGTCTTTTCCCATATTTTGGAGGACCATATATATATGAGAATCCCCATCCAAATCCTAATTTCTTCATTTTCTCTTCCAATTCTACTAAGAAAATATATCTAGGGTTTCATTCAAGAATAGTAATCTTCCAAAAATCATCCATAAATCTTCAAGATTTCTTCAAGAACCAAGTTTGTTATAGTGTGGGCTTCGAGTATCATTTATTACAAGTGTGGATAGAGTCTCAAGCACTAAAATTCATCCAATTTCAAAGATTAAGTTATGTGGGATTTTGAACAAGAGCAATCCTTTTGTTCTTGTGCCCAAAGCTTTGATTTTTATTATGGATTTATATGATTTTACAAGTGGGTTTATACCCAAATTACTTCATCATAAGACTATGAAAATTTAAATTATTCAAGCTTTGTTATACATGATTATTTTACTATTCCCAAGTTATGACTTGATATTTAATATTGTGAATTTCATATTTCTACCATGAGTTGATATTTCAAGTGCTTTCAAGATATGTGTCGAGCTTTAAGCTTCCTTATGACAAATTGGATTATTGAGTATATTTATTCATGAGATTGAGTTGTTACAATGAGTCTTGATATTTCCTCAAAGTTATTGATGTTGCCATAATTTAATGAATTGATACATTTTGATATTGAGAAAGATTGATTTTATTTGAGTCAAGTTAGGAATCCACAAATTAATTATGATTTGATAAAT